>NC_082683.1:7115806-7418663 GCF_949987515.2 Delphinus delphis
CGGTGTTCCAGATGCCTGTCAAAGCCCATGCGAGGACTTGGACTTGGCTCACCAGCAGAGAAGCATGGAGCTCTCTCCTGGGGAACGGAGCACAGGTTAGGGGCCGCGTGTGTCCCGGATACTCAGGGACCCTTCACCATACTAGATGCCCGGTCTCGACAGACTGTCCTAAAATCCTTGTTCATGGTCGTGTGGTGATACAGAGACCAAGAACCCCAATCCAGAGCCTCGGGAAAACTTTCTCTCTGAAGGTGGGGTGGGCGCAGAGGAAGTTCATGGAGCTAAAGTCACTGCTGAAGGTAAGATATACTCACTTTCAGAAGGTGAGGGCCAAGAAAATAAGAGCTGTTTCTAGAGCCCAGAAGCCACCATGCCCTGACTCGGGGGCGGGGTGGGCGTGGGGGCACCTCCAGGACCCAGGAGCAGGTGAGCTGAGATTAGCAGCAGTGGCCAAGAAGATGACAACCCTGGTCCAGGAAGTAGAACAGAACTTTGCCCAAGATAAATTCTCCATTCCAGTCCCGGCTCTGTTGCCAAGAAGCTCTTTGACTTGGAGGTGTATAACAGGTCCTTAGCAGCTCTGGGCCTTAGTTTCCCCACCTGTAGGCCATTATTTTTATAGACGGAGGTGAGAGAGAGAGTGGAACTCCAGCCCCAGGAACAGTCCCTGCGAAGCTCATCCCATCACACGCTCCCCGGGCAGCTGTGGCAGATGTGCAGTGCGTATTCCAGGATTTACGATGCGGCTGCCCTCGGGGAAGTGGAAACTGTTCGCCTCGCCCATTCCGAAGCATCCAAATAATAAACCTCCACTGAAGTCCTGGCTCAGGCAGTCTGCTTGTCCTGCTGTGTGTGCAAGGGAGGGAAGAGCACACAAGCTTGGGCAGGGGTGGGGTGGGGACAGCTCCCTCTGGGCAACGTTGAAGCATGAGGGCGGTGCTGGGAGGGGCCCTGAGTGTTTGACACCAGCATTAGGTCACCACTGTCTTGCCCCTGGGGTGTGATATGTCAGCAGGCAGCCACTGGCCCGCATGCCATGATTCGAGGGGCGGGGGCATTCCTCGCCCTGGGCCAGGGCTGCCCTTCCCGGCCCTCTCCTTGGTGCTGTCCCCTCCCGGCTCCCTGCCCAGGCTCCAGCCTCTGGAAGCCAGGAGGGAGTGGAGTGAGGCAGTGCACCGGCAGGGCTGGCCCGGACACACTGGGCATGCTCCTTTTGACTGGTTGGTCCTCTCCAGAGCCACGGGCTGCTCCCTGAAAATTTATTGAGCTCTCTGCTGTTCCGTCTACACAGTGATTGAGCCCCTTCTGTATGCTGTGTGTCAGATGTTCTAGGTGATGACTGTCCTTTGAGGCAGTGTTTTTGTTTCCTGGGGTGCCCACTACAAATGACCATAAACAGGGTGGTTTAAAAGAACAGAAATTCTTTCTCTCACAGTTCAGGAGGCCGGAGGCTGGAAATCCAAGTGTTGGCAGCCCATGCTCCCTCTGAAGGCTGCTGGGGAGAATCCTCTCTGGCTTCCTCCAGCTCTGGGGGCTCCAGGCCTTCCTGGGTTATGGCCACATCACTCCCCTCTCTGCCTTGTCTTCACATGGCCTTTTCCACTCTGTGTATATCTCCGTGTGTCCTCCTCTCCTTTTCTTTCTTTCTTTTTTTAAATTAATTAATTAATTAATTAATTTTATTTTTGGGCTGCGTTGGATCTTCGTTGCGGTGCGCGGCCTTCTCACGGCGGTGGCTTCTCTTGTTGCGGAGCATGCGCTATAGGGTGCACGGGCTTCAGTAGTTGCGGCACACAGGCTCAGTAGTTGTGGCACACGGGCTTAGTTGCTCCATGACGTGCGGGATCTTCCCAGACCAGGGCTCAAACCCGTGTCCCCTGCATTGGCAGGCGGATTCTTAACCACTGCACCACCAGGGAAGTCCCCTCCTCTCCTTTTCTTACAAGGACACCAGTCATCAGACTTAGGGTCCACCCTAAATCCAGGCTGATGTCATCTGGGGGTCCTTAACAAATGACACAGGCAAAGACCCTGGTTCCAAATAAGGTCATATTCAGAGGACCTGGGTGGACATGAATTTCGAGAGCCCCCTTTTTAGTTTTTTTAGTTTTTTACTTTCTGCCTACACCGTGCGGTTTGTGGAATATTAGTTCCCCCACCAGGGATCGAACCCGGGCCCTCAGCAATGAGAACACGGAGTCCTAACCACTGGACCACCAGGGAATTCCTGAGGGACCCCTTTTTAGAGATGAGGAAACCGGGGACCAGTGAAGCAAGGTGGTTGGTCCGGAGTCCCCCAGCTGGAAAGTGACAGAGCAGAGTCAGGATTCAAACTCAGGCCCCATGGCCCCAGGACCCACTGTAATATATCTGCCGGAGCCCAGCATCTGCAAGAATTCCTACCCTGCACGTCCAGGCAGGAGGCAAAGCAAGTAGGAAATCCTCAGCTTTTGGGAGCAAAACATAGTCCCATCCTCCAGTCACTCTCTAACTTCAGCTGGTGAACAAATCCCCGAACGGAGTTTGTAAAATCCCTCTCAGAGGTTCTGACCCAGTCAGCTGGACCTGCATTGTAGACAGGACCCTAAACCCCAGATGACCAGGTACAGGTGATCCAGGCGGGTCCAAAACCATGACCTGAGAATCCCCGAAGCATCACTGAGATCAGACCCTGGGGTTGAGATCAGCCCGTCACAGCTCAAGGCAGGAGCAGGGAGCACAGCTCAGCCAGAGCGACCGCTCCCCGTTTCTGTGCCAGATGAGCCCAGAGGGCCAGGCCTGCCAGGGACCAGAGGGCCTCATCCCGCCACAGCCAGCTGGTGCCGAGCAACCCAAGGAGGAGTGTTTGGATTCAAACTCCCATTCCTGAAGGAGCTAATGCAAGCTCATTCTGGGAGAGCCCCAAGGCAGCTCTGGGCTCTGCCCAAACCCCAGCATGGAGGATCTGGAAAGGCCCAGAGAATGAGCCAAAACCCTCTTTCCCCTTTACAATTCCAGCACCAATAGCTTTTCCCCAAACCAGCCCTTTCATAGCGGCGTCATCCGCGCATCCTCAGTGCCAAGCGATGATGGAAATCGGCATTCCAAGTCTTCCCGGCCAATTGGAGCTGCAGCCTCGTACCCTACGGAATACAGCTCCTGTCCACCACCCAAAGCGGGGAGGAAAACAGGTACAGCTGGTGAACAAGACGTCCTTGGCATCTCACTAGAGGCCTCTGTACCAGGTCTCATGAAAAGACATGAGCTCAGCTTTTGGACCAACCACCCAGGTCTCCAGGGCCACTGCAGTGGGCAGTGGCTCTGCCGGTGGCCACACCCAGAATCACCTCTGGCTTAAAATTCACTGCAAGTCCCAAACCCTCTGAGGTTTAAGAAGGGAAAGAACAGGGGAAAAAGGAAAGAAAGGAGTCGCACCATCCAGGCGGCTCTGTGAAATAAGGAAGCATCCCAGGATGCCTGGAGAGTAGACATCCACTGTGTTTGGGGTTCGTTTGTTTGTTTCTAACAAACATTTTTTTAATTGAGGTAAAATTAGTATATAACATTATGTTACAGATGTACAACAGCGTAATTCGAAATTTGTGTACACTACAAAATAATAGACCATAGTAAGTCTCGTTACCATTATTACCATGCAATCACGCCCCTTTGCCGATTTCACCCACCCTTCCCCCTTCCCCTCTGGTAACCTTTTATTTTGTATTAAGACATGGACCATCTATGTTCCTTTTTTTCTTTTTTTTCTTTTTTTTCTTTTTGCGGTACGAGGGCCTCTCACTGTCGTGGCCTCTCCCGTTGCGGAGCACAGGCTCCGGACATGCAGGCTCAGTGGCCACGGCTCACGGGCCCAGCCGCTCTGCGGCATGTGGGATCTTCCCGGACCGGGGCACGAACCCGTGTCCCCTACATCGGCAGGCGGACTCTCAACCACTGCACCACCAGGGAAGCCCCCCTTTTTTTCTTTAACTTCCTTTTTTTTTTTTTTTTTGGCTGTGCAGTGAAAGCACCGAGTCATAACCACTGGACCACCGGGGAATTCCCGACATGGACCATCTAAAAGCAATGATGCTGGTGTGTCCAAACCAAGTTTCTTCCTCTTCCCCATTGCAATTTATCTTTTCATAATTTTCTTATTCCTCTTAGCACGTTCAGGGTATAACATATTATCTTCTAGGTCTGGGGATGGGAAAGTGCAGGCAGGGAACATAAAGAGAGAGATCATCCCCCAGGGAGTGTCAGGCACCCAGGCCTGACCTGCACGGAACTGCAGGCGAGCCCAACCTTCTGTGTCTGCCAAGAGCGGTCTGCCAGGGACCACACACCACTGGACAGCTGAGGCTTGCGGCAGAAGGGACTCAACGGAGGTGGGAAGGGGCTGTGAATTCACAGCCTTGGGCTGAACGTTCTTGCAGCAATTCTTGACCATGCTGCCAACATGGCTTCCTGAGCTGAAGTTATCACTCCACCCACAGTAGTCCTTTCCTGCTCTCCCTCATCCTACTTTTCTGAACACTTGTTCTGTTGGTCACCATCTCGCGTCTCCTTGAACGTGACTGCAATCTGGACTCCTGTGATGATTGAGGAATATACTGATCCTTTTTGGGATAAGCATGTTTCTGGAGTCTCAGATAAACCCCTATTTTCTGGCCATCGGTACAGTTCCATAAGGCGTCCCAACTCACTTTATTAATTGGAGACGTCATGGTCGGCAAGAGGTAAACTGGTTTACTACAACTAGATTTGGGGCAAGCCTTGAACCCTTCGCTTGTTTCAGGAGAATGAGCTTGATCATCTGTATTCAGTGGCTCCACACTGACTTCTTTTTTTATATTTTTGTTTATTTATTTATTTTGGCTGTGCCGGGTCTTAGTTGTGGCACACGGGATCTTCGTTGTGGCCCGCGGGATCATTTAGTTGCGGCATGCAGACTTCTTAGTTGCGGCACGCGGACTTCTTCTTAGTTGCGGCGTGCGTGCGGGATCTAGTTCCCTGACCAGGGATCGAACCCGGGCCCCCTGCATTGGGAGCGTGGAGTCTTACCCACTGGGCCACCAGGGAGGTCCCTCCACGTTGACTTGTGAAGTTGAAGAAACACCTGGTTCCCTTTGACGGTCTTCAACAATTCCCTCATTAACTGGAACCAATGTAAGAGTCACATTTTTTCATCTAATGCCTCTCGAAAGAAATTCTTCTCGTAATTTGGGCATGCCATTTTTCTGGGGTTTTTAAGCAATTTTTTGTTGAGGTGGGATTCACATAACATAAAATGAACCCCTATAAAGTGAACAACTCAGTGGCATTTAGTACATTCACAGTGCTGGGCAAACACCACCTCTATTTGGTTCCAAAACATTTTTATCACATCAAAAGGAAACCCCCTGCCCATTAAACCACCATCACTCCCGTTACCCCTCCTCCCAGCCCCTGGCAACCACCAATCTGCCTTCTGTCTCTGGATTTACCTGTTCTGGACGTTTCATATAAATGGAGTCATACAACATGAAACTAGACATCTGTTGTTCGTAGCTGCCCAGTGCTCCATTTCCCCCTCTTCTGATCGCAGCGACCATATTTCACTTTGGGGAAGCCACCCCACAGCTCCCCTAAGTCCACTTGGCTGCCCACCCGCTGCGTGCAGGGGCGGGCGCATGACTCAAACCTGGCAAATCAGTGAGCGTGATTGGTTCAGGGATGGGCTTGTGACTCGATCTCCCCCAATGAGAGCAGCCACAGGACTTCCGGAGCAAGCGGCTTCTCTGCCTGGCTCACTGAAGCAGCAGAACGGGAGACTGAGGCTGCTGGCAGCCACCTTTGTCACCATGGAAGGAGTGCCCACCTGGGAAAGAAACGCACCTGAAGGAAAGCAGAGACAAAGCACTGAATCCGCGCAAAGGGCTCGTGTGTCCGGAGCAAAGAAAGCCAAACTGAGGGTGGGCGTTTGCAATAAAGCAAGGATTTTGTTGCGGGGTGCCAAGCAAGGGAATGGGAGACAAGTCTCAGATCCACTCCAACTTGGTCTCTGAGTTAGGGATTTCTAAAGGCAAAGAACAAAGGAGCTGGGGTTAATCATCTTAATCATCGTGGTCTATGTGTCTTTGAACCTGTGGTCTGTGAACCGGGGGCATCTGTGTCAACATAATCTGTACAGGTCATCTTGACCCGGAAGATATCCCAGAACATCACATAAACGGCGATGCTTATTGGAAAGCTGCGGCTCAAGGCCCATGACCTTCGCTGCTCCTTATTAATTAGGCAAACATGTGATCAAACAGGTATGGCCTAGGACAGAGAGGAATAAGAAGACCAAGAACAGAAACCTGGGTGTTATTTTAATTATAAATTAGTCATTATAATGACTAATAAATTTTAATTATAATTATAGATTTTTAAATTTTAATTATAAATTATTTTAATTATACATTAGTCGGTTTCAGCGGGAGGCTGGTTCTTGTCCACATTGTCTGAGCACCTGGATCCAACCTTGCCTGAAGGTACCACTATCCTCAAAACATTTCACTTTTGAAAGTCGATCGCATCCTGTTGTGATCAAGCTGATTGGAACTGGGTTTCTGTAATGCGCAACTAAAAGGGACCCAAACAGTACATGTGGCATTTCACTCACCTGCCTTTGCATACTCCCATCCTTTATGAAATAAAATGCAACTCCTTAGCAAGGAACATACAGTCTTCCTGATGCAGCCCTGTCTCCTTCTTCCTTCATCCCTTGTAACACCCCCTCCTCATTTAATATGCCAGCCACACAGTTCATACACACACACACACACACACGCACACACACACACACACGCACACGCACACACACACACACACAATGCTTTTCCTGCCTTAGGGTCTCTGCTCTTTCTGTCTCCTCTGTCCAGAATGCTCTCATCACCCCCACCCGACTCCCAAACACTTACTCATCCCTTATCACTTGATTCAGGCATTACCTCCTCCAAAAAGCCTTCCCTGACTCAGTGTCCCACCTCTCCTCCAGCAGAAAGGCGTGTCCCCCGGGCTCCACACAGCCCTGAGTGTGGTTCAGTCACAGATCTTGCCCACACATTGTTGTTCATTATCTGCCCAAGTCTGGTCTCCACCCTGACACCCGACCTCCCTCCCCCCCGCCCCCCCCCCCCCCACACACACACACAAACAGGGATCCTCCAGGGCCAAGTGTGTGCCTGGCTCTGCTGACAGTACAGTGCTTGGGCCACCATGAGGCTGAACTGCTTTATTTTTTTGGCTGCCTCGGGTCTTAGTTGCGGCACGTGGGGTCTTCGCTGAGGCCTGCAGGATCTTTCGATGCGGTGGTGCGGGCTCTTCGTTGCCCTGAGGCATGTGGGATCTTAGTTTCCCGACCAGGGATCCAACCCGCATCCCCTGCATTGGAAGGCGGATTCTTTACTACTGGGCCACCAGGGAGGTCCCTGAACTGCTTTCAAAGAAAGCTTATTTCCCAAGTTTTTCCCAAAGATTTAAATTTATGCTTTCATCCAGGCAAGCTTTCATCCAGGCAAGCGTCAGCTCTGTTCTGTCCTGTACTTAAGGATGCAACGTCTAAACAGAGACACAGACAGAGAAAACAAATGTATGGATGCCAAGGGGGAAGGGAGGGTGAGGTGGGAGGAGCTGGGAGATTGGGATTGACACTATACACTATTACTACTACGTATAAAATAGAGAACTGATGGGAACATACCGTATAACACAGGGAACTCTACTTAATGCACTGTGATGTCCTAAATGGGAGGGAAACCCAAAAGGGAGGGGATATATGTATATGTGTGGCTGATTCATTTTGCTGTGCGGTAGACGCTAACACAACATTGTAAAGCAACTATACTGCAATAAAAATTAATTAATAAGAAAATAAAAATTCAGATTCTGAAAATCAAAAAAAAAAGGATGCGATGTCTGATATTTCAGTGGTTGGTCTTTGTTTTGGCTGAGATCGGACTCTGGAGCCCTCCTCTCCCTGGAGCCACACCACCCCCGCCCCTGGTTGGGGGAAGGCGAGAATGCGGAGAGATGGGACCCGCTCACAGGGAGGCCTCTGACTCCTACTGTTGAGGCCGGGGGAGCACAGAGATCTCTCCCCCAGCCTGGGATGATCCAGATCAGGCCCTTCGATGCCACCCAAAGCCTGTCTAAGGCTTTTCGTAGCGGCCACAATCATGTCTTTAAATGTGAGAGCCCGGAGGCTGTCAGAGGGGGTCACCTGTCGTCCCCCCTTCCTCACCGATGACTGATCTGCAGACCGGCCGAGGCAATCATGTCAGGCCTCTGCCTGCCTCGGGCTAGCTGGCTCCATGCACGTAAATGCAATGTCTGAGCCTCCGTGAGCAGAGAGGGGCGTCGGGAGGTGACAGTGGCAGGGTGGGGCTAGGAGCCTGCCAGGCACGCCTTTCCTTGTTTCTGGGTGTCCCAGAAGGGACTCCCCCATCTGGATGCCGCTTAAGGTATGAACAGGTGGGGTAGGGCTGAGCTGGGTACCGGGGACGTTGGGAACTGGCTATCCTGAGTCAAAGGATGAAGATGCCTCAATAATAGGCAACTTCAGCTGGTTCGCAGTGGTTTCCTTCCCCCACCAGTCCCTCCAGTTACTTGTCAGGGAGTAAAAGTTGCCTCTCTGGGGCTTCCCTGGTGGCACAGTGGTTGAGAATCTGCCTGCCAATGCAGGGGACACGGGTTCGAGCCCTGGTCTGGGAGGATCCCACATGCCGCGGAGCAACTAGGCCCGTGAGCCACAACTACTGAGCCTGCGTGTCTGGAGCCTGTGCTCTGCAACAAGAGAGGCCGCGATAGTGAGAGGCCCGCACACAGCGATGAAGAGGGGCCCCCGCTTGCCACAACTAGAGAAAGCCCTCGCACAGAAACAAAGACCCAACACAGCCAAAAATAAATAAATAAATAAATAAATTTAAAATGCACAGTATTCCAAATAGTATAAAAATAAAATTATTTTAAAAAAATAAAAGGAAGTCTATATATTTGTAGAAATGACATTTTAAAAAAAATGTTGCCTCTCTGGACACTTCGTGCCTCCTACAACTGCTGGTCTAACTTCCCTGGACCAACTGCACACCTGGGCCCTAGAATTCTAATGACCCGGCCCATCCTAGGACTCACTCAGGGAGAATGGGTCCCACTGTTCTGGCAGGTATTGGGGAACCCACTCTTGGCTTCTCTCCTGCGGTCAGCAGGTCAGGACCGGGCACACTGGAAGCCTCATCCTCTGAGAAGCCAAGCCACTCACCAGATAGCTGCCTGCATTTGGAGCACCTGCATGGCCCTTGTACTCCCCTCCAGGGTCACTCAGTGACCCTACAAGCTCCCAGCCAGACCCAGCTGCCCCGGCGGATGAGCACAGGACCCAGCTGCCCCGGGAGTCAAAGGTTGCTTCTTAAGGATTCATTTTTCCAGAACAGTCTATTCATGTGGGAGAAGAGGGATGTTTCATTCACTTATTCATTTATTAAACCTTCATCCAGAGCCACTATGAACCAGATGCTGTGCTAGGTAGTGTGTGGGGTGCAGTGCCCACCCTGGACCCAATAACAGTAATATGAGTTAAAAATAGCTGAGTGCCCAGGAAACCCCTGGCAGTCCAGTGGTTAGGACTCTACAATTTCACTGCCAAGGGCCCGGGTTCAATCGCTGGTAGGGGAACTAAGATCCCGCAAGACATGCAGCATGCCAAAAACAAAAGACATTTGCTAAGTGCCGGAAGAGCACAGTGACAGAGTGCTCTGGGACCTGCGAGAGGACGAGAGGGCCGGGGTCCCTCCGAGGCTCTCGCCCTCCCTGATTTAGTTTATGTGACAAGAACTTACAGAGCCTTCGGTGCCAGGCGTTGTTCTAAGGACAAACACTAAGCCATTTCATTCTCCTAAGAGCTTTGTGGGGTCGGTATTATTATAACCATATTTTATGGAAGCTGGAGGGCACAGGGCACAGAGAGGTTGAGTTGCCCAAAGTCACACAGCTGCTAAGTGGCAGAGGGCTCTTTGTACCCCAGCAGTCTGGCTGTGGCCCTGCTCTTACCAGCCCACCAGGATCTAAATGACTCTGAGGTCAGAGGTCAGCCGAGCTGAGGGCTCCACGCAGGGCTGTAGGGCTCTCAGGCAGGAGAGCTCTGTCTCTGTCCACCAGCCATCAGGGGGGGACTCCAGGAGCCACATGGGTCCGTGCAGTGCAGAGCAGGAGGTGGCCTCCCACCCCTCAGAACAAGGTTTTACACCCCCGTTCAACTTGAATGAACTGTTTGTTTTTGAAGGAAAAGCAACACAATGAAACCTGACACTGGGTAAAGGGCCTCTCCTTCTACCAGGGAGAGGGGATGGGCTCCGAGAGGGAGCTCCAGGACCCGTGTGGTCCCTTCCGCCTGGACCGCTGACCACCACATGAATGCCAGCCAGAGAGAACATTCCGAGGCCCCGGCGGCCTCATCGCCTCTCCCAGGGGTTTGGGAGGGAGCCTGAGAGGGCGGCCCGGCTAGGAGCTTGCAGCCTCCCTCGTGAGAGCTGACTCTCTCCTGGGAAAATGGACACGTGAAATTCTAGAAGCAGGAGTGGATCATGTTCCAAATGGTCTCTGCTCTCAGAAAGGAGCACCTTCTGGATTGGGACAGCCTCACCCGGATGGAAACTCCACCAGGGCCCGACTTCTGTCTTCTTCACCACGTCTGTCATCCCAAAGCCCCACAATCGTCCTGTAAAGGACGATACAACCAGCTGTTTAAGTCCACAGGTCCCACCACCCACATGAGACCATCACTCTGCCACAGCTGCTTTGCCTTGTTCAGTACGTAAGGATGGGCTTGGCTTGTCCCAGTAAAACTTTATTTATGAACACTGACATTTGAACTTCATGTTATTTTCACGTGTCATGAAATAGCATTCTTCTTTTGCTTTTTTTCCCTCCTAAGCGTTTAAAAAGGTGAAAACCACCGTTAGTCTTCAGGTTGTACAAAAACAGGTTGTAGCTGGATTTGGCCAACGACCCCTGACGTGGTGGCTGCACAACCTTTGGGATCAAACGCAAGCATGAAGCTTCTCACACTCCGCCAGTTAGGGCCCCCTGGGACCCCATGGACCCCACATAACATCTGCGGTTCTCAGTTCACACCTCTCTTGTGGGCTCTTCTGGATCATTCTTCCTCCCTTTCCTACGCTTGATTGTTTTTTTGTTTTTTTTTTTTGTGGTACACGGGCCTCTCACTCTTGTGGCCTGTCCCATTGTGGAGCACAGGCTCTGGACGCGCAGGCCCAGCGGCCATGGCTCACGGGCCCAGCTGCTCCGCGGCATGTGGGATCTTCCCGAACCGGGGCACGAACCCGCGTCCCCTGCATCGGCAGGCGGACTCTCAACCACTGCGCCACCAGGGAAGCCCCGCTTGATTGTTTTTAAGGCCCAGTTCAAGCATCCCACTTCTGGGAAGCCTCTCGCAATACACAGTCGGGTTTAGATGCCCTTCTCTTTATCGCTTGAGCCCCAAAACTGGACCCCGGTGCGGTTGATGCCAAGTCTGAGGACAGCGGTCTGCTCCTTGGCCTCAAGCGTCAGCCTGGAAGCTCCGAAGTGCAGAGCCTGGGCTTTCCATCCCCATCCCAGGGCCTCCACGGGGCTTGGAACATGGTAGGTGCTCAATAAAGGCTTGTAGGAAAAATTCAGCCTTCCTCTTCCCCTTCCCCTTGTCCTTCCCCCTCCCCCTCCCCCTCCTCTCCTAGTCCCTAAGGTTGTTGGTCCCCAGGGCCCAGGCCTGGGCTCTTCTTTTCTCCATCCACCCTCACACCTTCTGTGAGCTCACCCCACGTCGGGGCTTTAAGGCCATCAGCTTCCCACTCATATCTCCAGGTGGATATGGGGCAGGCATCTCGAGGCTTCCATGCCCCACACCTGCTCCTCTCACGGGCTTCCCCATCTCAGGTGCCATGCCCCCAAACCCTGGGGTCGCTCCTGAGCCCTCTCTTCCTCTCACAGCCCCTGTCTAATCCATCAGAAAATCCTATTGGCCAGACTCTCAAAATACATTCACCACCTTCACTGCTCCTGCTGGCCCCAGCCACTGGCCTCTCACCTGGATGGAGGCGAAGCCTCTTAACTGGTCTCCTCTCTCCCTGGTCTCTGCTTGACCCCCCTTCACACAGCAGCCAGAGGGACCCCGTGACAGCATAAGCTCTCGGGCAAGTCACGCCTCTGCTCAGAGCCCTCCCGTGGCGCCCATCTCCATGGACGAGTACATGATCTTAAGAGGGGTCTGTCTGCCAGGCACCACTGAAGCACCTCACTCATTGCCCCTCAGGAGAGCCCTGAGGTAGGGCCTGAGAAACAAAGGCCCAGGGAGGTTAAGTAGCTTGCCCAAGGCCACACAGCTATAGCCATGATAGAACTCAAATTCCTGACACTGGCCTTCCTGATCACACTCTCTGAGGTCAGCTGCTCCACCACAAAGGGAGCACCTTTGTCCCAGGTACCCTAGTCCCTTCCTTCTTTCTTTCTTGTAAATATTATTTTTCAATAAGTACTACATGTATATGGCCTCGAATTTAAAATATATACAAGGGGGGACTTCCCTGGCGGTCCAGTGGTTAGGACTCAGCCCTTTCACTGCTGGGGCCCGGGTTCGATCCCTGGTCGGGGAACTAAGATCCCGCAAGCCATGTGGAGTGGCCAAAAAATAATAAATACATTTAAAAAATTTTTTAATGTACGCAAGGGGAATACAGTAAATCTCTCTCCAACCCCTGTCCACCCACAGCCACCCATTTCTCCCAGAGGCAACCTTCTGGGAGAGGCAACCTTCTGGGAGTTCAGCGAAGCGTCACCCTCGTAGGTGTCACGGGCATGGAGTCATGCGCCGTGGTCTCCGCGTTATACGTGCAAGGCCTGGGAGCGCTGGTTGCCTCTGATCAAGTCACTTGTTCTTTGCGGACCTCAATTTCCTCATCAGCGAATCGGGGGACCAGAGAAGATGATGCGAATACTTCTGCCGCTCTGAAGGTCAGCCTCAAGTAGTAACAATGATAAAGGAGGTAATAGGCATGCAAGTGCCTTGTCAGCCGGAAACGTGAAGGCATCATAACCCCGTGGGCAGAGGAGCCATAGAAATCAGAGACTGGCCTGGGAGCGACCAGCCCAGCGTGTGCTCGGCTCAGACCTGAGGCCAGAAGGGCATTGCTTGCTTACCCCGGGGTTCCAACAGCATCCCCTTCATCTGGTCCTCCATCCATCCTTCACTCCCCGTGTGGATAGAGATGCTCTCCAGCCGGCTCACGCATCTGCTTCTCTTTGCTAAGCTCTCTTCTAAGCCTGTGTTCACAGGCCAGAGCCCTGTCCACCGCCCTGAAGACCTGGGCTGCAAACCCACACGGCATTTCCAAACTTGTGAAAGAGACAAGGGGCCTGGAGATGAAACATCTGAGTTGGGGAGGAGGTGGCCACTTCCAACAGAGCAGCTTCTAAGACTTTAATCTTGTCAAATGTTAGCTGTATCAAGCCCTGGAGCATGTCTACGGCCCTTGGGATCCTATTATTCTCCTAAACAGGCTCTTTGCCCAGAAATCGTCTTGATCCACAGCCTATCACTTTCTTTTCATAATATCACACCCTTACTCCTACTTACATCCTCCCAGACTTTCCCAACGTCTCCTTCCATCTGGGACCCTTCACATCTGCCAGATGAGGCCGTGTCTCCCCAAAGTCTGTGCTACGGCCAAGCTGTCGTTTCATCTTTGCTCATAATCAGGCCCTCCAGCCTCTTCATCACTTTTATTGCCTTTTCTCCTCAAAATTCCCTCCAGGGTCGCCGGTGCACTCTCCTTGTGAAGACCCAAAAGAAAATTCTCCCAATAAGAAACGTCCTCTTATCTCCAAGGTGCTATTTTTGTGCAAGGACTTCTCATCAGCCTGACTGCAGACACGATTTTGGCTGCATCGAGCATATTTGCGATACTCGTGGTGTCACATGCTCTATCTGAGCGTGGGTTTTCTCCCCACTCCCAGCCTGCTTTCCTGCTCTCCCTGGATCCTCTTCATCAAGCTGTAAGAGGAAACTGCTTTGTGTTATGATCTGTTTCTGCCTAAAGCACTTTCAACCTGAGGAACAAAGCCGTGGGGCTCAGCAGGTAATCCTGGAGCCCTGCGCCCGCGCCAGCCACCTCTGCTGGTCGTTCCTGCATCCCAGGGCCCCTGCAAATGTCCGTGGAGCATCTTCCATGTGGCAGGTAACGCCGGAGGGCTTGGCCACATTATCTTATTTCCTCTGAAGCAACAATCCTAGAGGGTTTCCAATATAGGGAGTGGACACTAGGGTTGGACGGGTTAAGTAACAAACTCGGCCATACAGTCGGGAAGCAGCCGGACTGGAATTTGAACCCAAGGCCTCACCTTTCCTGTGGAACCCGTAATGCCTCAATGGCTGTGGCCGATCAGCCGGGACACCATGGAGCTGGTACTTCTGGTAAAGAGGGACTTGTTCGGGCTTCCCTGGTGGCGCAGTGGTTGAGGGTCCACCTACCGATGCAGGGGACATGGGTTCGTGCCCCGGTCTGGGAAGATCCCACATGCCGCGGAGCGGCTGGGCCCGTGAGCCATGGCCGCTGAGCCTGCGCGTCCGGAGCCTGTGCTCCGCAACGGGAGAGGCCACAGCAGTGAGAGGCCCGCGTACCGCAAAAAAAAAAAAAAAAAAAAGAGGGACTTGTTCTCCAGACACTGCTCTACCTCCAACAGTGAACAGCCAATGCGCTTCTGATCTCTGATCCAAGCTGAGCAACAGATACTCCAATGCCTGCACTCGAGCATCTACTTCCCCAAGAACTGCATCGCACCGTCGGTCCTTGATGAGGTGAGAATGCAGGAAACTCCAGATTCGGGGCCCAGAACTGTCCTGTGCTTGAGCACTTGGTGTTTGGTTCTTCTAGGCAGGCCTTCACATTTACCCCTTTAATATTAAATACATGAAACAAACTTGGACACGAATGTCCACAGCAGCACTATTCACAAAAGGCGGAAACCACCCACGTGTCCGTAGACAGACGACTGGATGAACGCAGGGTGGCGCAGCCTTGCAATGGAATGTCACTCGGCCATAAAAAGGAACGAAACGCTGGCACACGCCGCAGCCCGGGTGAACCTTGTAAACGTGCTCAGTGAAAGAAATCAGACCCAAAGGGCCACATATTCTATGACTCCATTTTATTTATGTCCAGAGGGAATTCCCTGGTGAGCCAGTGGTTAGGACTCTGGGCTTCCATGGCAGGGGCCACAGGTTCAATCCCTGGTCAGGGAACTAAGATCCCGCAAGCCACGCGGCATGGCCAAAAAAATTTGTTTTTAAGTTCTCTTTTTCATTAAAAGAAAACAGAAAAGAAATGTCCAGAATAGGTAAGTCCATAAAGACAGAAGGCAGACAAGTGATTTCCAGGGGCTGCGGGGAAGAAGGAACCAGAAGTGGCTGCTTAATGGGTGGGCGGCTCCTTCTGGGGTGATGATAAAGGTCAGGAACTAAATAACGGTCATGGTTGCACAACACGGTGAATGTATTTAGTGCCACTGAAGTACACACTTTAAAACGATTAAAATGGTACAATTCATGTCATGTGTATTTCACCACAATAAACGAAAATTAAATGGGGCTCCAGGCTGGCATTGCAGACCCCTCTTGGCGAACACAACAGCTCTACCATCCTTCACTGGGTAAAGTGGCTGGAAGGGAACCTGGTATGATCTCGTACTGCCCATTTGCCCATTCTGCCCTCCAAGATACGATGGAGGCCCAGGCGTTTTCCTTGAGTTAGCCTCGGGGGGTCTTGTCATTTGTAGACAGTATGATGGCCGAGATCTGCTTCAAAATAATACAGGATGGGGATAGGCGGAGGAGTGAGTGGAGATGTGGGCAGAACAGGACTGGCCATGAGCTGACCATTGCAGACGCTGGCTGACAGGTGAGTAGAGATGTATTATGATGTTCTGTCCACTTCTGCATATGCTCACCATTTTCCATAATAAAAAAATGAAAATGGTACTTTTTAAGCTTTGGCAGAAATTTTTGAAAATATAGGAAAGTTTACGGACTGCAGCAGTCATCTAGAATACCACCACCTGGAGACCATCCCTTCGTTCCATCCTCTCCGGGTCTTTTCCACACACACGTGCAAATCATGCTCTAAGTTCTATGCGTTATCACTTTGGAAGCTCATCATCAGTGGTACCTGGCTTTGGCTACTAAGTCACTGGCATGCTGTGCTCAAAGTCATACCTGTAAGTGCTATGAAAAGCGGAGCAAGGAAAGGATTTTGGAAGTGCTCGGGGTGGAAGGAGGGGGGGGGCTGCCTTTTTAAACAGTGTGGTCAGGGTGGGCCTCCTGGAGAAGGTGGCTTTTCTCAGGACTCGAGGCGAGACAGCTGGCCATGGGTTCATTTGGGGGTGTTCCCAGCAGAGAGGTCAGCCAGAGCAAACACCCCAAGGCCAGCAAGTGCCTGGCCAATTGGAGGCACCACGAGAAGCGGGGGAGCAGGGACTAGACCATGAGGTCAAAGAGATGAGGAGGGTGTGTTTGTTTTCTGATGCTGCTGTAGCAAATCATCACAAACTTAGTGGCTTGACACATCAGTAATTTATTTTCCTGTGGTGTCCTGAGGTCAGAAGTCCAAAACAAGTCCTATGGGGCTAAAATCAAAGTGTGGGGAGGGTCGGTTCCCTCCGGAGGCTCCCGGGCAGTCTGTTCCTACATCTTCCAGCTTCCAGAGGCCGCCCGCATTCCCTGGCTCATGGCCCCTCCACTTCTGCCTCTGTGGTCACAGAGGCTTCTCCTCTGCTGGGGTCAAATCTCCCTCTGCTTCCCTCTTATAAGGACACTTGAAACCATACTTAGGGCCCACCCAGATAATCCAGGATGATCTCCTCCTCTCAAGATCCTTCACTTGATCACATCATCAATAGACCCTTTTCCCAGGTAAGGTGACATATTCACCGGTCCCAGGGGATAGGACATGGCCATCTTTTGGGGCGCTGTTATTTGGCCCACACAAGGGGTCTGATCAAAGAGGGTCCTGTGAACCTTGTACAAACTTCAGCTTTTTCTCTGAGTGAAATGGGGGCCGCAGGAGGTTTTGAGCAGAAACATGATCTGATTTATGGTTAAAAGGATCAATGTGGCTGCTGTGTTCAGAAGATTCTAGAAGGGCAAAAGGGAGACTCCATAGGGGGTTATTACAGTAATCGGGCGAGGGGAGGTGGTGAGAACAGTCAAACCCGGAACATCTTCTCATGTCACGTACAACTGAAAGGATTTCCTGACAGGCTGGATGTTGAGTGTGAGAGAAAGAGCCAGGGATGACCCCGATGTCTTTGGCCTGGGCAACTGGCAGGATGGAGTGCAGGTCACAGGGGTCAGGAGCCGGATGGGGTGGGGAGGGCAGAAGTGGATTTGCAGAAGTTAGGTTTGAGCTTCCTGTTGGGCAGCTCGGCAAGATGGAGAGGCAGGTGGATGGGGCAGTCTGGAGTCAGGGGACAGTTCGGGCCGGACTGATGGCTGGGAGGCACTTGGGGGTGACCAGAAGAGCAGGGGTCCAAGGGCTGGGTGTAGGGCACACCAGCATTGCCAGCTGGCAGAGGAGGAGGGACCAGCAGGGGGAACTGAGAAGCAGCCACCAGAGAAGCAGGAGAAAACCAGGGGAACATCACCCGTGACCCAAGAGCCATTTCAGGGGAGCGGTGAGGGCAACAGCAGCCCGGAGCCTGAGACTGGGAACGTTCCAGATCTCGCTCTGCACCCCAGTTCTAGAAGGAAACCTCAGAACTTCTGCCCACCTGGGTGAAAGACGGCCCCCCAGGTCCAGTCTTTTTTTTCTCTCTCACCATTTTAACCATTCTAAAGTGTGTAATTCACTGGTTTTGAGCCTATTCACAATGTTGCACAACCGTCACCACTATCTGACTCCAGAACATTTTCATCACCCCAAAAAGAAACCCCACCCCCATGGGCAGTCACTTCTACTCCCCCTCCCCCAACCCAGGCGCCCACTAATCTACTTCCTGTCTCTGTGAGTTTGCTCATTCAGGTCATTTCCTATCGGTGGAATCACACAATACGTGGCCTTCTGTGCCTGGCTTCTTTCACTGAGCGTCGTGTTTTCAGGGTTCACTCATGGATCAGCACTTCGTTGCTCTTTATGGCTGAATAGTATTCAGGGCGGCTGTGCTACCTTGTATGTTGTTGATAGACATCTGGGTTGTCTCCACTTTCTGGCTATTGTGCATAATGCTTCTAGGAACATCTGTGTACGAGTTCTTTGTACAGACCTATGTTTTCAGTTCTCTTGGGTGTAAACCTAGTCTGGGAATTGCTGGGTCTTGTGGTGACTTTACGTTTTTGAGGAACTGCCAGCTCATTTTCCACAGGCGCTGCGCCGTTGTACAATCCCCTAACCATGTATGAGGGCAGTCAGAGTCTTTTTGAACTGTGACTGCTCATCACCCTTCTCTAATTCTTTGTGTGTGCACACATGTGTGTATGGGGTGGGTGTGATCCAGTGGACCCCAACCTCTTTAGACTCTAATTTTAGAGAAGCCAGTTTTATCGACCAGTCTAGAGAGTATCATGGCAACCTGCAGCTTCCGTGTTCTGGACCAAGCTCGCTGAGGGAGGGGCAGGAGGCCCCTGGGGTGTCCCGTGATGCTCTCATGTCCAGGGTGGGAGAGAAAAAAGCCTCCTCGTTCATCAAAACCACAAGGGGATGTCCAGCGTAGAGAAATCTACAGACGGAAAGTAGATTGATGGTGACTTAGGGCTGGAGACAGGGGATGGGAAGATAGTCGGGGGATAACTAAACCATATATGGTTTCCTTTTAAAGTGATTTTAAAAAGAACTAACACTGTAGGAGGTGATAGTTTCACATATCTTTGAATATACTAAAAAAGACTGCATTGTACACTTTAAGTGGGCGATCCGTATGATATGTAAATTATATCCCCCAAAACAATTGTGTAAAAAAAACCCACAAGGGAGACTGGAGAAACTCTGGGACAGAAGCCAACAAAATAAAGTTCTCTGAAGAAAGCAGCAGGAAAGCCGTTTTCATCTACAAGTTTTCAGCAACATTCCTGCACTCTCGGTCCTCGCCTTGCCTTCGTGCACATCTCTTAGGTTTGTGCCCAAACTTTCCCCCACGGAGGAGTCAAATCTCAGCACATCTCACAGGAGGTGGAGAAAAGAGCCAGGAGAACCTGTCCAGCCCCTCTGCTCTGGGTCAATTCACATGGTCTCAGCCGCCCCCTGGTGGACACTGGGGACTGAGCCTTAGAGAGGGGCATACGGAGGGAGCTGGCGGCTGGACCAGTCTGAAGAGCCTGGCATACTCTTCCCAGCCCACAGGGGTACCTCTTGGTGTCTGAGTCCCTTTGCACCCAAAGAAGGTCAGTTCTAGCCCCTGTGTGACCCTTTTAAAAAAATTTAAATCCTTTTTTATTATGGGCGTTTATTATAGAGAATTGCAAACATTTTTAAAATAAAGAAATAGTCTAACGAACCCCTACGTAGCCACAACTCTGCTTCAGCAATTACCAACGTGTGGCCAGTCTCATCCTCATTTTGTCTTGACCTCCGTCCACTCCCTCCAACTGTATTATTTTAAACCAAATCCCAGAGAGCCTAATATTCCATCTGTAAATATTTCTGAATGCATGAAAGATAGACTCTTTTTAATCTCATCACAATACTATCACACCTAAAAAAAAAATCTTCAACATAATTAAATTACTAGTGTCCTATTATCAATAGTCTCCTCGATGCCAAAAATATTCGTTTTTTTTTTTTTAAACAGACTGAATCAAGATCCACTAAGTTTCGTTGGTCTGACATTTAAATTTCTTTTAGATAAAAAGGTTATAGGTTCCCTGTTCATCTTGCCTCTTATTTGTTGAAGAAAACTGCTCTTCTATTTTTTCCAGCTTTATTGAGGCATAATTGACAAAAAATTATATACGTTAAATGTACAACAAAAAGATTTGATATACGTTGTGAAATGATTACCGTAATCGAGCTAATTAACACATCCATCACTTCACACAGTTATGTGGGGGGGGGGGAGTGGTGGTGGTGAGACCACTTAAGACCTACTCTCTCAGTGTTTTTCTATTTTTTGTTTGTTTGTTTGTTTGTTTGTTTGTTTTGCTGTACACGGGCCTCTCACTGTTGTGGCCTCTCCCGTTGCGGAGCACAGGCTCCGGACGCGCAGGCTCAGCGGCCATGGCTCACGGGCCCAGCCGCTCCGCGGCATGTGGGATCTTCCCGGACCGGGGCACGAACCCGTGTCCCCTGCATCGGCAGGCGGACTCTCAACCACTGCGCCACCAGGGAAGCCCAGTGTTTTTCTATTTTAATACATAATTTAGATTTGCAAGTGGCCTGGGATTGCAGCCGTGTTCACAAACAGAGGGAATGGCCGCATGCCGACCGTGGTTGTGGTTGGAGCTACAGTTTTATTTGCTTTTCTGTCCCAGTTTTCCCAGCTCTCTGTAGCTCTATTACTTTTATCATAGAAAAACGATTTTTAAGACAGAAAATACACCTGATACTCTGTCAGAGAAAACTGACAGATACCACACAATTGATGTCTTTCAAATGACCAGAACCTAAAATTTGTCCAAGTCCTTCTGAGATTTCCAAGCCTGTGAAGGAGGCGGTGAGAAATACAAGGATCTCTGAGATCCTGAGTCCAGGTCTGGGCAGGTGAGGCCGCTCGGTTCCCAGGCTGGCCCCAGTCTACACAGGGAGTCCTGGACCTCTCTCTCTTAGCTGCCCCTCTTCCCTGAGCTCGGAAGCCCTCCTCTGTTCTCCTTCCAGAACAGTCTGCCATCCTCCAGCCCTGGTGGCCCCGTCACACAGCCTGTTTGCTGGCAGCACTCTGATATCCAAGGCAACATCAGTGATTTTAAATATTGTGACCGATTCAGATGTCACTTTGGGCCAACTTGGCCCTTTGCAATTTAGATAAACATGGCTCAGATGTCCTGATTTCACAACCGGCTCAGGTCCAGACCAAAACCCCAAATGGACACACGACACACAGTGTTCTCCCCTCCTCCCCTGTGGTTCCCACTGTGCTCTCCCAGCAGTGGCGGCGGTTGGGGGACCTCCATTCAGCTTCTGGTCAGCAGACCTGTGCCCCTTGCCAGTTTCCTCCAAAATCCAATCACACTTAGGATGTCCTAGGATGGGTACCTTTACTGAGATACTAATGGCCAGGTGGGTGGGGCTCCAGGGCTCCCTCATCAGAGGGGTTGAGGGTGGCTCTTTAGCTGGGCTAGAGCTGAGGGCACATTGACATGAAAGTTGCCATCAGTCAACTGAGGACAGCACCAGAAAATAATCCAGAAAGATGTTATTAATAAATACTTTTCCGGGACTTCCCTGGTGGCACAGTGGTTAAGAATCCGCCTGCTGATGCAGGGGACACATGTTCGAGCCCTGGTCCGGGAAGATCCCACATGCCGCGGAGCAACTAAGCCCATGCGCCACAACTACTGAGCCTGTGCTCTAGAGCTCACAAGCCACAACTACTGAAGCCTACGCACCTAGAGCCCGTGCTCCGCAACAAGAGAAGCCACCACAATGAGAAGCCCGCGCACCGCAACGAAGAGCAGCCCCCGCTCACCACAACTAGAGAAAGCCCGCGCGCAGCAACAAAGACCCAACACAGTCAAAAATAAATAAATTTAATTTAAAAAATAATAACATTTAAAATTTATTTATTTATTTTTTATCTATTTTTTTACATCTTTATTGGAGTATAATTGCTTTACAATGGTGTGTTAGTTTCTGCTTTATAACAAAGTGAATCAGATATACATATGTTCCCATATCTCTTTCCTCTTGCATCTCCCTCCCTCCCACCCTCCTTATCCCACCCCTCTAGGTGGTCACAAAGCACCGAACTGATCTTCCTGTGCTATGCGGCTGCTTCCCACTAGCTATCTATTTTACGCTCGGTAGTGTATATATGTCCATGCCACTCCCTCACTTTGTCACAGCTTACCCTTCCCCCTCCCCATATCCTCAAGTCCATTCTCTAGTAGGTCTGTGTCTTTATTCCCGTTTTACCCCAAGGTTCTTCATGACATTTAAAAAAAAATTTTTTTTTAAATAAATGTTTAAATAAATAAATAAATACTTTTCCTTGGGCTTCCCTGGTGGCACAGTGGTTGAGAGTCTGCCTGACGATGCAGGGGACACGGGTTCGTGCCCCAGTCCGGGAAGATCCCACATGCCATGGAGCGGCTAGGCCCGTGAGCCATGGCCGCTGAGCCTGTGCGTCCGGAGCCTGTGCTCCGCAATGGGAGAGGCCACAACAGTGAGAGGCCCGTGTACCGCAAAAAAAAAAAAAAAAAAAACTTTTCCTTACAAACACGTTACTAATAGGGTTTTTTAAAGTGGACTCTAGAATTTTCCCCTAATGACCAATCAATTACTTCACCAGTACATTATCATTTTCTCGTAATTTCTTCCTTCCATGAGTTAACCAGTAGTCCCATCAATCTGGGAATTTGAAACACGTACTTTGCCAATTTTTTTATCCTTATTTGTGGTTGCTGGAGAAGATGGGAGTGGGTAAATCCCCTCCAAGTGCTGGCACTCAGCGTCCCTCAAAAACCAGGTGGCAGGGCCCTTCTCTGGACTTCCTGCCCCTTGAGGGAGGGTCCCAAAGGAGGACCTGTCTGTATACCCAGCCCTAGCAGTCCGCCTTAGTGGGGTGGGCTGTCCAGGGCTGGTGTGGGCTTTCCAGAGGGGAAGGGGTTGTCTCCTTCCACCTCTGCGGATGTGTCCTGGGAGAGCCCAAGGGGCATGGTGTATGCGGAGATAGAGGACCAGGGTTAGGGTCTCCATCCGGGTTATGGTTATGGGTGTGTGAAAGGGTTTAGAGCAGAATCCTGCAAGCATCCCCCAGTCCTGTCCTGGGGATGGCGACCCCAGGACCCGAGAAGAGGAAGCTGGGAGAAAACTCAGCATGGCCACCTTTGGGGACCTTTATTAGTACGTCATAAACCGCTGGCAAAGCAAGCTGCAGGCGGCTGCAGGGGCGAGTGTGGCCAAGAGACGGCCAGAGCGGCCGCTCCCGATGCGGCCACCAGGCGGCGCAGCGGAGGCAGCAGGAACTCGGGGAACTGACAATTCCCTCCCGCCAACAATGCCCTCCTGCCACTGCTGTCCAACTGTCAACCCCGGGCCATCCACCCGTGTCACCTCGGTAATCTTCACCGACGCCCACGGGGGGTGCCATCGCCATGTTACAGACAGCCACAGACTTGGCAAGTTTCCCTGCTGAAAAGTGGTGAAGCAGGACTGGAGCCCAGACGCAGTCTGCCCACAGGTGGGAAACCACCCAGCCCTTGTGTTTTATTTTTGCTGCTGCTGCTGCTGCTGTTGTCTGCTGCGTGGCACGTGGGATCTTAGTTCCCCAACCAGGGATCGAACCCACGCCCCCTGCAGTAGACGCGTGGAGTGTTAACCACTGGACCGCCAGGGAAGTCTCCCCCCAGCCCCTGTTTTATGGTCACCGTTGGCACCTCAAGTGTCCCCTCCAAGGCTGATGAGGCCTGGGGAGATGAGGATGACCCGGGCAGGCATGGATGTGGGACAACGGCGGTCCTTCGCCTCTCTAGACAGCCTCTCCTGGGGGCCCTTCTCCTGTGACCCCAGCGTTCCTTCCACTCCCAGCTCAGGGGCTGATGACCAGGGTGAGGGGTTTTTTGGCTCGGTGGATTTTTTTTTTTTTTTTTTTTTTTTTTGCGGTACACGGGCCTCTCACTGCTGTGGCCTCTCCCGTTGCGGAGCGCAGGCTCAGCGGCCATGGCTCACGGGCCCAGCCGCTCCGCGGCATGTGGGGTCTTCCCGGACCGGGGCACGAACCCGTGTCCCCTGCATCGGCAGGCGGACTCTCAACCACTGCGCCACCAGGGAAGCTCAGTGAATAATTTTTTAATGGACTTCATATTTTAGAACAGGTTTAGGGTCACAGCAAAATTGAGGGGCAAGTTCAGAGATTTCCCATTTACCCCCTGCCCCCTCATACTCACAGCCTCCTCCACTACCACCATCCACCACCAAGTGGTACTGTGGCTACAGTCAATGAACCTACGTTGACACGTCATCACCCAAAGTTCATACCTGACTGTGCGGTTCATTCTTGGTGGTGTACATTCTACGGGTTTTGAGGAATGTGTAAGGACAGGTATCCATCATTGGAGCGTCATACAGAGCAGTTTGATGGCCTAAAAATCCTCTGGGCTCCTCCTATTAATCCCTCTCTCTCCCCATCCCCTGGCAACCACTGATCCTTTACCATCTCCACAGTTTTGCCTTTATCCAGAATGTCATATATGTAGTTGGAATCATAATGTAGCCTTTTCAGATTGGCTTCTGTCACTTACTAACATACATTTAAGTTTCCCATGGTCTTGGGACTTCCCTGGTGGCACAGGGCTTAAGAATCCGCCTGCCAATGCAGGGGACACAGGTTCAATCCCTGGTCGGGGAAGATCCCCCACGCCGCGGAGCAACTAAGCCCGTGCACCACAACTGCTGAGCCTGCGCTCTAGAGCCCGCGAGCCACAACTACTGAAGCCCACGTGCCTAGAGTCCGTGCTCCGCAACAGGAGAAGCCACCGCAGTGAGAAGCCCCGCACACTGCAACGAAGAGGAGCCCCTGCTCTCCACAACTAGAGAAAGCCCGCGTGCAGCAACAAAGACCCAACAGAGCCAAAAATAAATTTTTAAAAATACATTTAAAAAAAGTATGATGTTAGCTGTAGTTTTTTGTAGATTTTTTTCTGAAGTTGAAGAAGTTCCCCTCTTCCTAGTTTGCAGAGAGTTTTAGTCATGAATGAGTGTTGGATTTTGTCAAATGCTTTTTCTGCATCTATTGATATGATCGTGTGATTTTTCTTCTTTGCGCTGTTGATGTGATAGATTACATTCACTGATATTTGAATGTAGAATCAGCCTTACACACCTGGCATAAATCCCATTCGGTCATGGTGTTGAGCGAATGATGTTATGCACTAGCCCTGTGACAGGTTATGCATCTCAAGTGCTACCACACCCGCCCACCCCAACAAAGCTGACGCGTGAGATTGCAATGCTCGTCCTGACTCATGCCTCTCATTTGGAGAACTCCCTCCTTCCCTCAGTTTCCAACTTTTTAGAGCAAGTAGATATGGCCAGGAGCCCACAATCCTGACACTTTCCTCCTCTCTCCTCTGCTATCTCAGGGCTCTGCCCACTTGAACTGGAAGCCACCCCAAACCTTAGGCGACAGATCAGGGGCCTAGCAGGTCTGGATCGTCCTTCTGTTGACTCTACGTGGTGAAACACAGGCTCCGTGGCCGAGCCCCTAGGCCCACACAATGTCCCCAGCTGGCCTTTTCAGCCTTGCTTCCTCTTACCTCCCCACTCCAGTTCCCGGCCCCTTAAACTCTGGCTACAACAGACAATAAATCAACGGGCGGTGCATTCGTCCTGTACATAATTACCAAGAGCCCCTTTATGCCGGGCCCTAAGCTTGGTTCTGCACTACAAGGCGAACTAGACCCGGTCCCTGCTCTCAGGAGCCTTCAGTGCTGTGGGAAAGAGATGTGAGTAAACCAACCCCTGTAACACAGTGGGGGAGTCAGTGCCAGAACAAGGGTGACACAGGGGTCTTTGGAAGCTCTGCAGTCTCCAGCCTCTCTGTTCCTTCTCTTCTACTCACCTTCTTAAATGTTCTTCCTGGGGAATTCCCTGGCGGTCCAGTGGTTAAGGACTCGGCGCTTTCACTGCTGTAGCTGGGTTCAGTTCCTGTTGGGGAACTAAAATCCCACGAGCCACAGCCAAAAAAGAAAGTTCTTCCTGGATTCTTGGTGCAGCAAACTCCTATTCATCCTGCAAAACTCAGCTCAAATGTTTTCTATTTCATGAATCGTTTCTTGGTTGTCCTTTCTGCTCAGGCAGACTTAATTGCCCCTTGGTCTTTGCTTTTATAGCATTTGATGCATGCTCCAAGGCCCACCTTTGGTTCACACTACACTGGATATTCCTGACCCCAAGTACAACTCCCTAGGAGAGTGTAATGCTGGTCCCTATGTGGCCACCATGTCCCACCAGGCAGCCTGGGCTTCTGCTTTCAGCTCCAACTGCATCTCCCCAATTCTCCCTCTGGTGCCAGCATGAGACCTTCCCCAGTCCCCCTCCTTTCTGCTGCAAGCGCTTTAATCTCCAGCCTTCTCCCAAGACTAGAGAAGCATCATTTAAAGCATCCTTGAAAGCGCTCAGTGGCACTGGGCATTGGGAGCCCGGCCAGGGCCACCCTGTACGGTCAGGCGGGATGTGCACATCGCACATCAAAGGGGGTCCCATTCACATCACGGGCACGCTGGACATCATAGATTTGTATGTTTAGTGCACCAATTTCTTGACAATCAAGGGTCTTGAGGAAGGGATGCCTTTTACGAATTTTCACAGGGCAATGGCCCTGGGCCTGAGGTAGCCGAGGCTGGAGGAAGCCAGCTGCCTCGGGTTCTGAACAACACGGAGGACGCTGGGCCCAGGGAAGTCGAGGGAAGGAGGGGGAGGGGAGAGCATGGCTCCAGACGCAGCCTCAGCCCTGGGCTTCCCCCTGTTCTGGACTTTCTGCTCCTGGTGGCTCCCACTGGGCCAGGTACGAGTGGCTACTGATTAATGGAGGCCTCCAGGCAGCTGTATGTGGCTTTTACCATGAGCTGTGGGCGTGTAAACTTTTCAAAGTCAAGTGTGGGTGAAGAGGCATCTAGCATGGAGATCGAGAACAAGGCTGTGGGTGTGGTGAGCAACGGGTTCAGCTCCAGCTGTGCGTGACCTTGGACCAGTCATCTCATTTCTCAGCCTCCACATCTGTGGGTCTGGGGCAGCGAGGCTACCCACCCACCCTACGGGCCTTTTGCGGAGTAGAAATAGGACTTTGCATGTAAATCGCTTAGCACATAAACCCGGATACGGGTGACCATCAAAGAATGAAACAGCAGTGGGATGGAGGCCCAGCAAGAGGCACCGGGCTCTGGGGCCTTTAGGAGACCACAAGCCTGTTTTAATTACTTTACAAAATCGGAAGAAAAAAAGTGAATATATTAGTAATGAATGTATAGCGGCAAATCCAGCCTGAATTATGTTTGTCTTTATACCAATGCACTTATAAAATATATCTTAAAACAATTTTAATGAAGGAAGGGACCCAGGAAAGCAGAAGTTCTCGGGGCCCGTGGAAGTCACAGCACAGCCCTGAGCCCTACAGTGTTCGAACGTTCTGGACGCCTGTTCTTCGGGGATGTCAGTCCACTTTGCAAATAACAACAAAGCTCTGAAAAGGACACAGTGGAGGACAAATTCCAGGCAGATGCTCTTGGGGCCCCCCCACCGTGCCCACAGCCCCACTGTTGTCCTGGGGGAGAGCGGAAGACAAACCACACATCTGGACCTTCGAGGCCTTGACGGTGGATGACAGAAAGTATTGATCCAGTGATTGATTCTGGGTTTCCCTGGCGATGGTCAGGTTCAGATTCTCGTTGGAGAAAGAGAAACAGGAAAACACTTGGCACCAGAGACTCAAACAAACCGCTCTGATCCAGGAGGGCTGGCGGCAGCCGGAGCTTATAAATAACTGTGGCGTGGCCCCAGCCCTGGAGCCAGCGCGTACAGGCCGTCCTGCCTGGGTCTCGGCTGGCACCCGTGGCATCAGCGAGCTGTTATTTGCTGCTAGAGAAGGAGGGAGTGGCAGAAGGCGGCTCAGGTGACTTTCATGGGTGCACTTGCTCTGGTCCCACCAGTAGACAGGCTCCCAGCCAGCCAGCGTGGGAAAGGTCACGGGGCTAATGTTACTTGCCTTTTGAACGAGTGTCCCTCAGAGCCCCGCAGCCTGGGACCCAAACGTGTTTATTATGAAATGTGTTTTTTTTTTTTTAACATCTTTATTGGGGTATAATTGCTTTACAATGGTATGTTAGTTTCTGCTTTATAACAAAGTGAATCAGTTATACATATACATATGTTCCCGTATCTCTTCCCTCTTGCGTCTCCCTCCCTCCCACCCTCCCTATCCCACCCCTCCAGGCAGTCACAAAGCACCGAGCCGATATCCCTGTGCCATGCGGCTGCTTCCCACTAGCTATCTACCTTACGTTTGGTAGTGTATATATGTCCATGCCTCTCTCTCGCCCTGTCACAGCTCACCCTTCCCCCTCCCCATATCCTCAAGTCTGATCTCCAGTAGGTCTGTGTCTTTATTCCTGTCTTACCCCTAGGTTCTTCATGACATTTTTTTTTCGTAAATTCCATATGTATGTGTTACCATACGGTATTTGTCTTTTTCCTTCTGACTTACTTCACTCTGTGTGACAGACTCTAGGTCTATCCGTCTCATTAGAAATAACTCAATTTCGTTTCTCTTTATTCTGAGTAATATTCCATTGTATATATGTGCCACATCTTCTTTATCCATTCATCCGATGATGGGCACTTAGGTTGCTTCCACCTCCGGGCTATTGTAAATAGAGCTGCAATGAACATTTTGGTACATGACTCCTTTTGAATGTGTTTTAACAACCCGTGTTGCTTTCTTCCAGGGCGAAAGGATGTGAGAGGAGGGGTGCACGTGGGCAGACTCCTAAGAGCCGTCGGGCTTAGAAGCTGTGGCTGTGTGCAGGGACGAGGGGTCGCCACCCTCGGGGGGTCTCAGTGAGCCCATTGTCCCGTGGGCACTGTCCCTTCTCACGGCGCCTGGCTGTGCCCTGCCAAGCTGTCAACATCTTGCCATCACTCCCGCTTACACACACCAAAAGGAAGCAACAGGCCAACCTGCCTGTCACCATCCAGCTTAGACTCAGTGTCTCCCTGCACAAAGAGAGGATGCTCTCTGGGACCACTTCCGGGTCTGACCTCTGGCTCCCAGCCTGACTAAGCATCCCTCTCCTGACTAGGGTACTTTAGGGGTGGGGAGAGCTGCCGAGGAGAGGACCTTCTGGGCAGGGCAGTAGGTGACCCCCAGGACCACTTCCAAGGCCTGGCCGCTGAGGTTTGGGTTTAACCCTTTAATCCCCCCCAGCCCCCCACCCCATGCCCCTCAGGTTCCTGCAGTGCTAGCTGGTGCCGGGATGGAAGATCTCAGGGAGAGGCCAGGCCAGAGGCTCTCTGAATTAGATTCCCAGCGCTCTTTTGAGTATTAGGGAGCCAAGGGCAAGAGCCCTGGGGGAGCTGACCGCAGAGCAGGTCCCTGCCTGGCCACGGCCCGATCACCGCCTCCCACGGCATCTCCCTCCCGCGTGGGCGAAGCGGAATACTAGTGTCCGCCGCGCAGGTTATTCCAGGGATTAGATGGTGTAAGTAGGTTAAGGCTTAGCCTACATAGTCCCTGACACACAGCGAAGGCTGCTCTATTTTAATATACCCTACAGATGAAGAACAGAGACTCAGGACTGTATTAATTTCCTGGGGCGGCCATAACAAATTTCTACCAACTGGGTGGTGGAAAACAACAGAAATGTACTCTCTCACAGTTCCAGAGGCAGAGTCTGAAATCAAGGTGTCGGCAGGACCTGGCTCCCTCCAAGGGCTCTAGGGGACGAAACTTCCTGGCCTCTAACAGCTTCCAGTAGCTCCAGGCCTTCCTTGCCTTGTGGCTGCCCCACCCCAGTCTCTGCCTCTGTTCCTCACGAACTTCTCCTCCTACTGTCTTCTGTGAGAATACCAGTTATTAGATTTAGGGCCAATGACAGATAATCCAGGATGATCTCAAGTAGAGATTTTTAATTACATCTGCAAAGATCCTTTTTTTCCACATAAGGTCACGTCCACAGGTTCTGGGTGGACCTATGTTTTGGGGAAGGGAGGGCACCATTCAACCCACCACGGGGCCTAACACCCCATGTGAGTTCATGGTGAAAGGGAAGATAAACCAGCTCCTTCAATGCCCGCCGGTGGTGGACGGGGAGAACCGGGCACCAGGAAACACAGAGCGTCCAGATTCCCCACCGACGTGCTGAGAGGTTACAAGCAAGGCAAACAGGTCTGCAGGTAGAGCTGGAAATGGAGGGGGAGCGAATTCTTCGTAATTGCTCTGAAAAGCCACCTGGCCTCCCCCTGCTTCCCCCGTGACAAGTCACTCTCATTGAGAACAGATGCGTGTGACTCTGTACACATGACACTCACTCTCAGATTAGCTTCTGGAACTGATTTCTTTGGCTGCTTTGCTATTTCCTAACCCTGCTGCTGTAATCACATTTGATCTGGCATCAGAAAGTGGTCCCTGCCCCGAGACAGGGCCACAGTCCTGCAGACGGGGCTAAAATTTCTGTCACTTGCAAAACTGTCCCCCATTCCAATCCCAATTCGCGTCTTAGAGCAGAGGGAGGCGAGGGTCCAAAGGTGAAACGACCGTGACTGTTTTCTTTGTGCGCGACCTTCTCCACCTCTGGGACCCACAGCCTAAGAGGCTTCACAGGTGTGCATGGCCAGCTCCTGTGTAAGGACAGATCTGGGAACCTTTGAATAAGCCTCCTTGGCAGGTCCTGAGTCAGCCTGAAGCCGCAGTTGGCGCTGTCATGAAAGTAACCCTGAGTCAGCCTGAGAATTCACCGTGACTGTGACTAATCTCAGTGGACTATCACCTTAAAGCAATCGATAAGGGTACGGTTTTGTTTGTTTTGTTTTGTAACAGCTTCATTAAACTGTAGTTCACATAGCATACAATTCACCCATCTAGAGTGTACAATTCAATGGTTTTTAGTATAGTCACAGACTTGTGCAATCATCTCCACAATCAATTTTAGAACATGTTCATCACCCCTAACCCCTTAGCCATCACCCCCTAATTCTCCCTCCCCTCAGCCAGTGACAACCACTAGTCTTTTCTTTCTGGCTATAGATTTGCCTGTTCTGGACATTTCATATAATACGTGGCCTTTTGTGCCGGTTTCTTTCGCATAGCTTAATGTTTTCAAGATTCATTCATGCCGTAGTCTGTCTCAGCACTTCATTCCTTTTTACGCTGAGTAACGTTCCATTGCGTGGATGGACCGCGTTTCGTTTATCCATTCATCAGTTGATGGACGTTTAGATCTTTATGCCGTTTGGCTATTATGAATATGCTGCTATGAATATTCATGTATGCAAGTTTTTTAAATGTTGCTTTCCTTTTGAAATCACCAGCCAGAAGATGTACAAATGCCCTTAAGAGAGCCACATGCACTGTCTAGCCTGCAGCACTAAGAAAGCGTGAGTTATAAATCCTTCAATGGCTTGACACAGAGGTGGATGTGACTTAAGCATCAAGGACCCTAGCAATGGTCCTCTTGTGGTCAAATATTTGCAAAAGTGAGATATTTAACTGCTATTAGTTAAACATTGCTTCTTTCCATTCAGACTTTCCCTCCAACTCTCCTCCCCTCCTGTCAGGGGACATTACAGTGGCTGCAAACCATGTTTGGGGATCTGGTCAGGGGAAGATGAGTTGGGTTTGGTGGAGAATATTTATACAGCTTATGGTCAAGTCGGTATATGTGAAGTTATTGTGGAAAAGTCTGCCGGAAATGCCTCCACTGCTCCCACGTCTCCCACAGCGACGGTGGTGCGAGGTCAGAGGCCTGCAGCCAAATGTGGGGAAAAGAGCACTAGGAAACTGCCTGCTGGGCAGCTGGTTAATTTTTTTTTAATATTTATTCTTTTTTTTTTTTTTTTGGCTGCGTCGGGTCTTAGATGCAGCACGCGGTCTCTTCATTGCAGCGCGAGGGCTTGTCTCTAGTTGTGGCGCGTGGGCTTAGTTGCCCCGCGGCATGTGGCATCTCAGTTCCCCGACCAGGGATCAAACCCGCATCCCCTGCATTGGAAGGCGGATTCTTCACCACCAACAGGGAAGTCCTGCTGGTTAATTTTTTAATGCTGGGAATTCCCTGGCGGACCAGTGGTTAGGATGTAAAAATGTAAAAACCAGGGTTTTCCCTGATGGTCCAGTGGCTCGGACTCCATGTTCCCAGTGCAGGGGGCACGGGTTCAATCCCTGGTCGGAGAACTAAGATCCCGCATGCCGCATAGCCAAATAAATAAATAATTTTTAAATAAAATAAAAAAATTTTTTTTTCTGGATCGATTTTTTTTTTTGTCTGTTCCCCACTTTATGATGATTTCTTCTTGTCTCATGGAGGGTAGCAGAAACAGAGGTTGGTTTGGGTCCTGCTGTGCTGGAGGCACCTGTGAGAACATCTGAGCGGGAGGTCCAGTGGAGATCCGGAGGAGCTGATGTTCAAACAAGTTCAGGCGGGAGGGGTCCACGTGGAAGCTTATTAGCACCCAGAGAGGGCATGAGTCACCAAGGAGAGACACCGCAGAGTGAGAAGGGTGGGCCCAGGCTTCCAGCCCCAGGAGGTGACCACAGAGGAGATGCAGGGCCCTCTGGGTTTAGCAACAAGGAAGCCATTGGGGACCTTGGCAGGAGCAGTTTCAGTGGCGAAGAGAGAAGTCGGGCTGAGGGCAAATACAGAGTTTGGCTGTGAAAGGGAGATGACAGGTGATGCTGTAGTGGGAGATACCCAAGGTGATCGGAGAGAAGGGTTTTCAAAGATGCTAAATGCTGGTGGGCAGGAGCCCATGGAGAAAATCGATTCAGTTAAAATGCAGAAGATGGAAAAAAGAACAAAATAATGCCATTTGCAGCAACATGGATGGACCTAGAGATTGTCATACTGAGTGAAGTAAGTCAGACAGAGACATATATCATATGATATCACTTATATGTAGACTCTAAAAAAGGGGTACAAATGAACTTATCTACAAAACAGAAGTAGAGTTACAGATGTAGAAAACAAAGTTATGGTTACCAGGGGGTAAGGGAGGGAGGGATAAATTGGGAGATTGGGATGGACATATACACATTACTGTATATAAAATAAATAACTAATAAGGACCTACTGTATATAGCACAGGGAACTCTACTCAATACTCTGTAATGACCTATATGGGAAAAGAATCTAAAAGTGCGTGGAGATATATATATATATCTGATTCACTTTGCTGTATACCTGAAACTAACACAACATTGTAAATCAACTATACTCCAATAAAAAAATTTTTTAAAAAGAAAATGAGCTATAAAGCTATGAAAAGACAATAACATAAAATAAATAAATAAAATGCAGAAGATGGAGATGGAAAACTGATCAGTGCTTGCCAAGGGTAGGAAGGAGGGCTGAATAGGTGAAGCACAGGGGATTTGTGGGGGGGTGTGAAACCGTTTTGTATGATACTGTGATGGTGGACGTGTGACATTGCCCATTGTCAAGCCCCCAGCACAGAGTACCTTAATGGAGGCAAATTTTTAAAAACTCAGTTAGGAGGTTGAGGGATGCCAGCACGGAACGCAGACTGTGAGAAGAGAATCTAACTGCGTTAGAAAAGTGACATAAGCTCCCTGAAGGAGGTGGGTGAGAAGAGGTGCTGATCTAAAGTTACCTAAGCAACTTTGGGAATGAGCGGCGACCATAAGACTTTAGACAGGGTCTTCAGACAAAAGGGGCTGCACGTAGCACTGTGCTCTTGCTGATAGAGTCGTTTCTCATGGTAAACAGGCTAACAACCCTGAACCTCACGGATAAATAAACAAGTAAAGGGATGACGGGTGGTGGGAGCCTGGTCTCTCCCAGTCAGAGAGGGAAGTTACAGATAAGCCAAGGCGAGGCTAGAATGAACCACGTGGTACTGGTTTAGGGCTGGAGACGTCAGTAGGGACTCGTGTTTAGCTTATATAGATATAGATGCGTAAACACAGAAATCCTAAGTACGTGTCTATACACGGGTTTCTTATATTTACACATACATTTCCAGTTTTGTCCCTTGAGAGGGCTGGAAGCAACGACACCCACATAGCAGGGAGCACACACAGCACCCAGACCTGGATTCCTAAGCCCGTTCCTCAGTAACAGACACCAGGGCTCCCTGGAGAAGTGGCTGATTCTAGCCTGGGGGAGGAGCCTGGAGCATCCTGTAAAGCCAGGAAGGAAGTGCTCCCAAAACAAAGCCAACAAAAGAGCCCCCAGTGGCAAACGTTGGAACCATTTGAACAAAAAATAATGTATTTGATAACAACTCGAAGAATAAAGTAAATATCTCTGAGTCTACACTGATACAAATAAATGATTGAATAAGCAAATAAATGGGGGAGAGAAATCTCCCGTACAGGAAAATTCTAAATAATTGAAGTAAATATTGACCCTTCAGGGGATGGGATGAACTGGGAGACTGGGACTGACATATATACACTACTATGAATAAAACAGATAACTAATGAGGACCTCCTTATAGCACAAGGAACTCCACTCAGTGCTCTGTGGTGACCTAAATGGGAAGGAACTCCAAAATAGAGGGGAGATAGGTACACGTATAGCTGATTCACTTTGCTGTACAGCAGAAACTAACACAACATTGTAAAGCAACTATACTCCAATTAAAAAATATATATATCGACCCCCTCAAGGATGTGAAGCGTGACTCCCCACCCACTAAGTAGGGGCTGCACCTAGTGCCTTCTTCCAAGGAGCACAGTATGGAAGGAGGACAAGAAAGAACTTCACAGACATCACCTCAGTCAGCTGATATGTTGGCAGCAGACATCCTCGATATGACGTGACGAGAATTGCATTTTGCCTGTGTGGTCTTCCTCCCAAGAGCCCATAAACACCAGTCTAGTCATGAGGAAAAAACAAAAACCACCACACAAACCCAGAACGAGGGATAGTCTACAGAAACACCTGACCCGCACTTCCCCAAACTGTCAAGATTATCAGACAAGGAAAGTCTGAGAAACTGTCACAGCCAAGAGCAGCCTAAGGTGACATGACAATGAAATGTCATGTGATGTTCTGGGTGGGATCCTGGAACAGAAGAAGGACATTAGGAAGAAACTAAGGAAATCTGAATAGAGTATGGACTTTAGTTAATAATAATGTATAACTGGGTGGGAGGGCTGTGTATGGGAACACTCTGTATACTTTCCTGTAAATCATAAACGATTCTAAACATAAACGGTCTGTTTGAAAACAAAGCCACAACGTATAAGAGGGGACCGGGATGGAGCTGGAGGGGCTGTGGGAGCTTTGGGCCCCACGCCCTTCCACCTCCCAGGAAGGAGGGGAGAAGGGATGGTGCCGTGTGCATGGGTCCCTGGCAGGAAGCCACGGGAGTTCAAGGCAGCAGCCCGTCATCTGTTTTCCCTTTGCAGACAAGCTGGCGTCTTTTAGGGGCCGGGAAGGGGGGTGGGTGGAGTCCGAGCAAAGAGGAGGTTTGCAGAGGCCATTGTTGGGAGAGCACCCAGCAGAGGGCAGAGAGCTTGAATGTGCTGGCGTCATCTACTATATTATGGGATACGAGTATTTTGCCTCCCTACTCTTGGAAAAGAAAAAAACGCAACTATCTGTGACTCTCTCCCTTTTGCCACCTTAGGACATACCGACTGGGCTCTGGGGCTGGACGCTCAGAATTCTCTGCTCTGGGACAAAGTTCAGAGGTATTTTAGTCTCCAAAAAGAGTTGAATTGTCTGCAGCCGGGAGCTGAGGGAGTGGCAGGCAGGGAAAGGGCAGACTGAGGGCCGGCCTGTGTCCTTGGGGGCCCAAGTGGAACAGCCACCTGGAGGATGTGGGGACCAGGTGGGACTGGGCCTCCCAGCTTCATCCAGAAGTGGGCAGCTAGGACGGAGGGCAGAGCAGCAGCGACCAATGAGGCCAGAAGTTCCGAGAGTCCTGCCCCAACGTCTCAATGGCCTGAGAGGACCCTCAGCATCTCCGAAGGTGGGAAAGCAGGACGGCGGAGCTGCAGTAAAGCCTGATAATGAATTTCCCTTCCGTACTGCATGACCCAGCCCCAGAGCAGATACACTTTGATTTAAAGAAAATTAAGTGTCCGGGGACTTCCCCGCTGGTCCAGTGGTTAAGAATCCGCCTTCCAATGCAGGGGACGTGGGTTCGATCCCTGGTCAGGGAACTAAGACCCCACATGCCGTTGGGCAACGAAGCCCACGCATCTCAACTATTGAGCCCAAGCGATCTAGAGCCCACGCGCCACAACTAGAGAGAAGCCCGTGCCACAAATAGAGAAGTCCACACGTCTGCAAGAAAAAGCCTGTGCGCCACAGCAAAAGGTCCTGCATGCCAAAACTAAGACCCGACGCAGCCAAATAAAATAAATTAATTTTTTAAAAAAAGAATAAGTATGGCATGCTACCATTTAAAAAACAGAAGAGGGCTTCCCTAGTGGCTCAGTGGTTGGGAGTCTGCCTGCCGATGCAGGGGACACGGGTTCGTGCCATGGTCCGGGAAGATCCCACATGCCGCGGAGCGGCTGGGCCCGTGAGCCATGGCCGCTGAGCCTGCGCGTCCGGAGCCTGTGCTCCGCAACGGGAGAGGCCACAACAGTGAGAGGCCCGCGTACGGCAAAACAAACAAAAAAAAAAGAAGAAGAAGAAAATAAAGTGTCATGGAGTCAACTGTGTCCCCCCAAATTCATATGTTGAAGTTATTGTCGAACCCAAATCCATGCGCCTGACTAACAGTGGGACCAAACAAGCCAAAATGTCAGAGAGTTTGAAGCAAAGAAAGGTTTATTTTCAGGGCACCAAGGAGAAGGGGCAGTTCATGATTAAAAGACTCAAACTCTAATGGCTTATAGGCAAGGGTTTTTAAAGACAGAGTTAGGGGGTAGGTTGCCTGATCAGCTCATGCACCTTCTTCTGACTGGTTGGTGGTGAGGTAATAGGGAGATGTTTCCAGAACCTCAATCATCAACCTCTGGGTCCAGCCAGTCTGGGGTCTAGTGCTTGCGATTAGCAGGCCGTCATCATCCTCCACTAGGTGGGAGTCTTAGTTTCTGCAGAACAACTCAAAGGTGTGCATCAGATTGTTATCTCTGTCTCTTCAGGAGGAACTAGGAGTCCTGTTGTAACTGTATTGTTATGATCATTAACTGCTGGATCTGCTCTTTGAAACTCCTGGCGGGGAAGCCTAGGAGACTAAAGTCTTTTTTCTACAAAAAAGAAACGGGACACGGATGGGCTGTTGTACCCAATAGGACCCCGGAGGGTCCTGCTTACTTTCAGTCCCCATTTTCTTAGATACTCCTCAATCCTGAGGGTAACAGGGGACAGGATGAGAAAGAGAATAAAGTTTTGGAAAAAGAGGTTAATCATAAACTTGGCAGGAGAACTCGGTTTGAGATGGACTCAGTTTCAGAAGTCCTAACTCCTAGGACCTCCGAATGTGACTGTATTTGCAGTCAGGGCCTTTAAAGATGTGATTAAGATTGAGTGAGGTCATACGGATGGGCTCTCATCCAATGGGACTGGTGTCTTCCTAAGAAGAGAGGGAGACACCAGGGAGGGAAAACCAGGTGAGGGAGGACACAGGGAGATGGCAGCTGTCTGCAAGCCAAGGAGAGAGGCCTCAGGAGAAACCAAACCTCCGGCACCTTGATCTTGGACTTCCAGCCTTCAGAACTATGAGAAAATTAATTTCTGTGGTTGAAGCCACCCAGTCTGGTATTTTGTTCAGGCAGCCCAAGCAGACTAAGACATTAGGTAACCTGACATTTGAGAAGAGGGAGTGGCATTGACACCCACTTGGAGGGGAGGGGTGAATTCCTGAGTAGAGTGGGTGGGTTCCTGGGTGGCTGGCCAGGGCGCAGTCTCCTGATGCCCTGAGTCTCATCATGCTGGCATTAACCTTCATTCTCCAGAAGTGTGTGGGTTTCCAGGGGGCCATGGCCACCATGTCCTCTTTCAGGCCTTGACATTGGTGCAACCTGGATCTGGGAATGGTCTCCACGTGAGACCGTGTGATCTTTTTGCTCGCTCACTCCATCCATTCCTTCGTCTGTCCTTCGATATGCGAGGAATGCTCAGTAGCGGGGCGTTTTACTGGGTGCGGCAGCATCATGAACTCCTTTATCGTCAATATCCCAACCCAAGGCTCCGTGAACCTTCTGCAAAGTGCCAAAGAGTAACTTCAGCTTTGCAGCCACCCCATCTATGTCTCTATTACATGGCTCTGCCTTCGTAGGGAAAGCAGCCACAAGCAATATGTAAATGAATGGGCATGGCTGTGCCCCACCAAAACTTTAAGAACACAGAAATTTAAATTTCTATAGTTTTCACCTGTCACGAAATATGATTCTTCTGGTGCTTCTTTCCCAATCCTTAAAAAATGTAAAAACCAGGGCTTTCCCTGATGATCCGGTGGTTCGGACTCCACGTTCCCAGTGCAGGGGACACGGGTTCAATCCCTGGTCAGGGAACTAAGATCCCACATGGCAGGACCAAAAAATTTATTTATTTCTTAATAAATTTTAAAAAATAGTAAAAATGTAAAAACCATTCTTAGCTTCCGAGACATACAAAAACAGACCTACAGGCTATAGTTTGAGGACCCTTATTCTAATTAAAAAAAAATTCATCGAGCCAGATGTATAATAAGATGACCCTGGGTCTAACTGATTCATCAGGGTTCCTCTGTTTCAGTCCTTGTTGACGGATATGATTCTTGATGTCATATCTGAGCTACAAAAATCAAAGCTAAGATGGGGCTGTTTCTATGATTCACAATCGCCAAGACATGGAAACAACCTAAATGTCCATCGACAGATGAATGGATAAAGAACGTGTGACCTATAGATACAATGGAAAACTACTCAGCCGTAAAAAAGAATGAAATAATGTCACTTGCAGCCACATGGATGCAACTAGAGATTATCACACAAAGTGAAGTAAGTCAGAAAGAGGAAAACAAATACTATATGATATCACTTATATGTGGAATCTAAAATATGACACAAATGAACTTGTCTACAAAACAGAAACAGACTCACAGACATAGAGAACAGACTTGTGGTTGCCAAGGAGGGAGGACGAGGGAGGGATGGATTGGTCGTTTGGGATTAGCAGATGCAAACTATTATACAGAGAATGGATAAACAACAAGGTCCTACTGTATAGCACAGGGAACTATATTTAATAGCCTTTGATAAACCATAATGGAAAAGAATACTGAAAACAGAATGTGTGTGTGTATATATATACATATATACATATAAAAGAATCACTTTGCTGTACAGCAGAAACTAACACAACATTGTAATTCAACCATACATCAGTTAAAAAAGAAAAAGATGGCGGGACTTCCCTAGCGGTCCAGTGGTTAGGTCTCCGCGCTTCCACTGCAGGGAACACCGGTCGGGGAAGTAGGATCCCACATGCTGCATGGCATGGCCAAAAAAAAAAGAAAGTAAGAAAAAAAAAAAAGATAGGAGTGTTTCTGCAGGATAGGTACCCCCACCTCCGGCTCCTCCTGGGAAGCTGATTCTGGAATGAAAACATTCACTTAAATTCACTTTCCCAGTTTACTCCTCACTCAAGACCTGTGACTTGTGACCAATCTGCTTCTAAAATTCTGCAGATGGAAATGTGATCCATGACTGTGGGGTCCCCTGTGAGGGCACAGATGGGGCCAAGTCCCTGCACGGTGTCCCTAACAACCAGGGTTGAAGTGCTGGCTCTGCTCCTCTGTTGGAAGGACTGGCCTGGCCCTGTGGTTGCCTAAGAAATGCTGGCAACCCCAGGCTTATCCTAGAGCATCAGCTGAGCCCCCCTATCCTCCCCCAGGGGAAGGCCTTTGGAGAGAGAGGGCAGAGCCGGAGGAAGGAAACATCTCCAACCTCACAGTACAGCAAGTTCCCGGGACCACTGCCAGGACCAGCTGGTCTCCCAGGGATGGACAAACAGAGAAGGAAAGGAAGCAGCAGCGAGTTGGCCAGTGCGTGCCCCAAACCAAGAGACACATTTAAAACCTCACTCTATGCATAAACAGCGAGGCCCTACTGGGTAGCACAGAGAATGATATTCAATATCCAGTGATAAACCATAATGGAAAAGAATGTATATATATATGTACATATGTATAACTGAATCATTTTGCCGTACAGCAGAAATTAACACAACATTGTAAATCAACTATACTTCAATAAGATAAATTCAAAAAACCTCACTCTACACTGAATGGGAGGTGAATCTCACCTCAATTTAAAACAAAGACAAAAACATAGATATCCACACTTTCAAGGGAGACCTGGTCTAAAATTCACAGACTGTTTTAAAGAATTAAGTGTTATTACATTCACAGACACAGGGTTACTGAAACTAAGTTGACCAACTTTTCCATAGCAAGACTCACCCTTGACAACGGGATGAGAGGGAGGTCTGGGCAGGGCAGTACCTTTCACCACTCTGTTATCGACTCACTTCACGTGTACTTCCTGGGCTGGCCACCGGCTGGGCAGTCAACGCTAAGGCAGGAAAGACAAATGTAAACAAATGGGACATCTGGCTGAGGTGTCCTAGGGGTGCAGAGGGGAAGGATGCTTGGGTCGGGGAGAAGGTAAACCTACAGCAGGGAAAGGAGAAAGAGTCCCAGGCTGAGGGCACAGCATATACAAAGGCATGGGGGCATGAAAGAGTGTCACGCGGCAGAAGAATCTGGGAACACTCCCGGGGTAGACTGTGCTTTTTTCTTTGGCCTAGATGCAGGGCACGCAGGATCTTAGTTCCCCCAGCAGGGATCGAACCCGCGCCCCGTGCGGTGGAAGCACAGAGTCTTAACCACTGGACGGCCAGGGAAGTCCTGATGGTGCTTTGAAATGGTGGTTTTGAGTTCACACTCAGCTTGCGCCTTAGGATGGAAATCCTGCAGAGCCATGGTTGAGGGCGTAGGCCTTCTGCTAGACGCCCCCAACCCTGCTCCCTGGACTATTTAACTTAATGGATTAAGTGTTTTCAGGCATCCGCCTGCATCCCCTCAGCCAGCCCCAGAGTCATGGCGGACACTTCCCAGGCAAGCCCCAGTGGCTTCCCGAATCCTCCATGAGGACATGCCCGGGTCGGGGACACACACGGTCGGAGGGAACCAGGAGCTGGTCGCCCAGGAGCAAATCTGAGGGAGAGAAGCCCAGCCCCCAGCCCCCTCGGGGACGTCCTGAGCTGCATCCACTCCGCCTCCCTGGGGCCCCGTGGGGTCTGGCTCCACATCCCCGCGGTGGTAACAGCTCGTTGGCACCTGCTTACCCTCCCTCCCTCCACTCACCACCCTGCCCAGCCTGGGACCATGTGCCCCACCAGCTGCCCACAGCCGGGCTTTCTCACAGGCCCTGGGGTCTTTCTGGGTCACCAAGGCGGTATAACTTCAAAACCCAGACTCACATGAAGGCGGGCCTGTGGGCACAAATTGTCTTTTTAAAAAAATAAGTTTATTTACTTATTTATTTTTAGCTACATTGGGTCATCGTTGCTGCACGCAGGCTTTTCTCTAGTTGCGGTGAGCAGGTGCTACTCTTCGTTGCGGTGCGCGGGCTTCTCATTGCGGTGGCTTCTCTCGTTGTGGAGCACGGGCTCTAGGTGCGCGGGCTTCAGTAGGTGTGGCACGTGGGCTCAGGGGTTGTGGCTCGCAGGCTCTAGAGTGCAGGCTCAGTAATTGTGGCTCGAGGGCTCAGTAGTGTGGCTCACGGGCTCTAGAGCGCAGGCTCAGTAGTTGTGGCTCGCGGGCTCAGTAGTTGTGGGGCACGGGCTTAGTTGCTCCTCAGCATCTTAGTTCCCTGACCAGGGCTCGAACCCTTGTCCCCTGCATTGTCAGGTGGATTCTTAACGACTGCACCACCAGGGAAGTCCACAAATTTTCAGAGGAGCTTCTTTTTGCTTTCCTCCTGAGTCCAGATGGACAGACACGTTTCTTCACCTGTCTTTGCTGGCAGTTATGTTAAAATCCACCTTCACAGAAGCTCTGGGCCCTGGAGGGGCCCCTGCACCCTTATTCCTTCAGTCTCCTCATGCCAAACATCCTGGCTACAAAGTTCAGCCAACAACTGAAGGGTAGTCGTGATTCCCGCTCCATAGACCCCCTGGAGTAATTTCTCGAAGTTTTATGGGAGACAATATGGCAGTTCCTCAAATAATTAAAAATAGAACAACCACATGATCCAGCAATTCCACTTCTGTGGAATACCCAAAAGAACTGAAAGCTGTCTGCAATCCTAAACAGACATTTATTTATACACCCACATTCAGAACAGTCTTATTCACAAAAGCCAAAAGGTGGAAGCAACCCAGGTGACGCATAATGGGTAAATAAAGTATGGTACCATATTGTTCAGCCTTAAAAAGGAAGGACTGGGACTGCCCTGGGGGTCCAGTGGTAAAGAATCCACCTTCCAATGCAGGGGACACCGGTTCGATCCCTGGTCAGGGAACTAAGATCTCACATGCCATGGGGCAACTAAGTCCGCACACCACAACTACAGAGCTCGCACCACAACTAGAGCCCACGTGCCTCAAACTACAGAGCCCACGCGCTCTGGAGCCCACGCTACAACTAGAGAGAGAAAACCCAAACGCCAGAACTAGAGAGAAGGCCGCGTGCCACAATGAAAGATCCTGCGTGCCACAACTAAGACCCGACGCAGCCTAAAATAAATAAATAAATCTTTAAAAAAAAAAAAAAAAGGAAGGACCGACAAAAACAACATGGACAAACCCTGAGGACATGATGCTGAGTGAAATAAGCCAGTCAGAAGAAGACAAATAGTGTAGGATTCCACGTATAGGAAGTACTTCGAGCAGTCAAATCCATAGACAGAAAGTAGAAGGGTGGTTGCCAGCGGCTCTGGGAGGAATGGAAAGATAATGTTTAGAGGGGACAGAATTTCTGTTTGGGAGGATGAACTAGTTCTAGAGATGGATGGGGGCGATGGTTGTACAACAAGGTGAATGTATTTAACGCCACTGAACTGTATTCTTGAAAAAGGTTAAAATGGTAAATCGTGTGATGTCTATATTACTCCAATTAAAAATAAACACAGAGAATAACTTGGTTTTGTGTTCTAAACATTATCCTTTGTGTCTCGTCTTGGATTTGGAGGAGTTTTGTAGCAAAGGGTGTTTTGGGGACCTCAAATCAGCCGTATTTCCAGAAACAGAGGCTCTGGGACCAAGGAGTGAAGGGCCTTGAGGGTCCCGCGGCGTCCCTGTCACCATCCCCTTTACAAACTTGTAAACACGGTTGGTTTGCTTTGCGAGCCTGTTCCTCCCTGGCTGTGTGATTCAGCCATGTCTGCACTGCTACAGACTCACGGGGCTTGAATCGGTGACGTTTCGGCATGTGAACTAGGATGTATTCAGAATGTAAGTTGCTGCAAACCAATCCCCAGACTCGGGGGGAGGGGGTGGGGGTGGGGTAAAAACAGGTCCTGAAGGTTGGAGTCCGTGTCTGTGCACACAGCCTGCCTGGCCTGGTGAGGACCTACCTCTCCATCCCCTGGCATCTCCCCTCCCCTGCTCACCAGCCCCCAGCCACATAGGCCTCCTTCTTCCAGCTTCTCACACAATCAAAGCTCACTCCCACCTCAGGGCCTTTGCATCTGCTATATCGCTGGTGGGGACACTCACCCCAGGTCCTTACATGTCTAGCTCCTTTGCATCTTCCACATCTAGCCTAATGCCACTTCTGCAGACAGGCCTTCCCTGACCACCCTCTCCAAAGGAAATGTTAGATACTTAAAGCATTTACCATCACAGTGTTCCACTTACTTCCTTCGTGGCATTGGACATGAGGTTATAGTTTATTGTACCATTTGTTCCTTTGTTTACTGATGGTCTTGCCTAATGGAATTTGAGCTCCATGATGGGTGGGGACCACTTCTTGTTCTTACCTGAGTCCCTAGCGCTCAGATCAGAAGGAATTCAGCTAGAAGCTGTGAAAAAAGAAAAAAAAATCAGACTTTTCATGATTCAGTGACTCCATTAAGTCCTGAACTGATTCCAGGCCTAGAAAGCAACACGTGGGTGGCGATGTCCTTCTGATGGAGACCATCCAGTGGGGCAGGTGAGGTGGGCTGGGGAGGATGGGCTGAGGAATCAGTAGACGGGCTTTGTCAATGTTCGTCCCCACCCGCCTATTCAATCCCCATCTTGAAGTGTCAAGTAGGTGGATATTCCAGAACAAATCTAGGGAAAGGGTGGAGCTGCAGATAGAAATTGGGAGTCAACACGAATGTCATATGGATGGTTTTTTAAGTCTTGGAACTTGATGACGTCACCTAGAGAGAGGGTTTGGCCCCCAATCACAACATTGGGTGGCTTGGCTGTCTTTGAGCGGTAGGGACCACATTTAAAACACTTTGTCAACCACCCAGCACGTAGCCCTCAGTGACGGGCATCGGGATCCCATGGAATCAGGAATGATAAGACTCAGGTCTCCTGTTATTTCTGTCCCTTACCATCTGTAGAGCTATCGAGATGCAACGTCTCTAAGCCTCAGTTTCCCCATCTGTAAAATTACTGTGGGGCACATGACTTACTTTATTTATCAATAATCCAACTACACTCCCCCAGTGCCCTCGCATGTTGGTGTTGGGAACGACCTGTCCCTGTCCTGGACCCCACAGTTTAGTGGGAGAGCTACAAGGAAGGAGTGGGCTGAGTCCCAAGGAAGCAGGAGGGACCACTTCTAACTCTGAGAGAGGGTGTGTGTTGGGGAGATTCTGAACACCCCGATGAAGTAAGCATTTTAAGCATCTTTTTATAAAAGAGGAAAGTCAGGTTCACTGCAGGTCACACAGCCCGTAAGTGGCAGAGCACACAGTGACATGCTCGGCTATCATTAGCTTTGATGCTCATGGCCATGGCCGTGGCAGCCAAAGCCCTCTGGTAATGAGAACCCAGCTTGTCTTCTTTCCCTACCCCTACCTTCCTCTCCCTTCACTAGTAATAGATTTACAAATCAGCACAAAGAGGGGTGATCGATGGCAAGGTGGCTTACAGATCAGGGAGAAAGAATAACTATGCATTCCCTTGAGAGCCCCTAATCCAGTCCTGGGAGGTTGGAACATAGAGTCTGGAGCCCAACCACACTGGTTCAAAGCCTCTGTGCCTCAGTGTCCTCATCTGTAAAATAGGGACAAGAATAACATTCTCCCCCCACGGGGTTGTTGGGACAGTTGAGTGAGTTAATACAGGCACAGGTGCTCTATAAAGGCTACTAGGATTCTGGCTCCCTTTTGTACACCTGCCCCCTCCCTTGACCTGGGCCCAGGGTAACAGCAGCCCAGCTCTGCCCCACTTAGACTGGGGGGCTGCCAGGCCTGCGACCAGAGCCAGCTCCCCCTGGGAGGACAGCAAACATGGGATAATTGCCAAGAGCTAGTGAAGCCTTCAAACCCTGGTGCCGTGGTTCCCCCTCCCTGGGCCAGGCAGCCCAGGAAAGAAGCCCATTGAGAAGTCAGCCATCAGAGCCTGAAGGACAGACCCAGGACACAGGCACCTGTGCCCTCCTGCACGTCTGCAGGGACTCACCGGGACTCCACCCCTACTCTCATGTCCCCTGTCTACCAACTCCCCTTGGTCCTACAGAAAGCCAGAGAGAGCTGTGATTTCCCCCAGTTCTGTCAGGTACAACTGAGTTGAAGCTGCCCCAAGAAAAAGAGCCCTTCTCCACCCAGCTTCCCCGAGGCAGATCCTCAGTGCCTTTCTCCTGTTTTGCTTACACGGGTGGGTGGTTTTCGGAGCAGGGTGAAGGGGAACACTGGGGTCGTCACTGGGCTCTGACATCCGCCATCATCAGCGTTGGAGTTGGCACGAGCACCCTGGCTCTAGGCCATCTACGTTGGGCCCACAATTTTTTTTTTTTTTTTTTTTTTGGCCCTGCTGCGCGGCTTGCGGGATCTTAGTTCCCCGACCAGGGATCAAACCCCGGGGCCACAGCAATGAAAGTGCTGAGTCCTAACCACTGGACCGCCAGGGAAGTCCCTGGGCCCCCACTTTAAAATCATAACTGGTTCAGGCTAGGCCAGGAGAGCCCAGCGTGACAGTCATCAAGTTGGAGGAAGGAGGTAGAGGAAGCCATGCTCCCGCCAGCCGAAGGCTGTAACAGGAGTGCCCCCCACTCCATTATACGTGGGCTCAGAAAACCAGCTGTCTGCCACAGGGACCACGGTCTGTATCCCCACCTCACAGCCATCCCTCACATGGTCTGTCACCTAAATAAATGCACAGCCCTTTCCTCTGCCCCCTATGTCCTGACCCTGCTCTAGGCTACCACTCTTTTCTTTTCTGCACCATCCAAACATCTCTCTGATTCTAATCTTCCACCAACCAATTCTTTGACCACACAGCAGCCAGAAGCATCTTCTTCAGACATCTTCTCAGGTCGTACCACTACCCTTTTGAAACCACCACCCTTCAGTGGCTTCCCATTCCCCCCAGGATAAAGTGCAAAATCCTGGGCTTTATTGGTCTGACCTGGCTGCCCTCTCTCCCTGCCATTCTCCAGCCCCATGGGACTTGTTTTCTCTCCAGGCCTCAGGTCCTTTGCCCCTGCTGCTCTTCCTCCATGGGCCATTCTCCCCCCTCCCTTTAGCCTGGTTCATTCCAGGTCAGTCTTCAGGTCTCCAAGAGACTGAAGCCCCAGGCATGCAGGACCCTATAAAATTCATCCACTAAGGATGCCGTGTGCCAGGCTCAGGTTTGCAACAGAGAAGCGGGCAAATCAGTATTTGTTGCATGAATGCATGAACGAATGAATGAGAAGTGTCTGCCCTGTTTCTCTCTCCTGCTCAGCCCCAACCGCCTCAGTGGTTGGAAGCTGCTTTGGGTCTAGACACCGTTGCCTCTCCCTGTGGGATGGCTGCATCCACGCTGATGCTCCTGGCCCAGCATCCCTCAGAGGTCAGCACAGTCAGCACTGGGTACCAGGTTGAGGAGAACAAGGGGCCTCTCCCCAGTTCAAGGCCCCACCCTGTGGACAAAAACCCAGACCCTGCTTCTCAAAGTCTCTCACCCAACAGCCTTGCCAACTGCCAGCAGCAGCCCCCTCCCCAATCAGTGTAGCTTAAACCCATATCAAGGGGCTGGGGAGCCAAAAAGCATGATAATAATGAGACTTATGTTTACTGGCAGTTTCTCTGGCCAAGGCACAATTAGCTTATGTAATCCTCTCCACAACCCCGAGAGGCAAGCACCGTTAGTATCTATCTCCTCTTTAGAGTAGGGGAACAGATGCTCAGAGAGGTTAAGTGACTTGCCCAAAGTTCTGGAACTTGAACCCACATGGCCTGACTCTAGGTGGGTATGGTTAACCTTTGCCACCACTTGGTGGTAAAGCACTCCCATTCTGCAGGCAGGGGAGCTTGCTTAACCTCCCCTAAGCTCAGTTTGCTCAGCTGCAAAATGGGTATAATAAGAGGTCGTGGCTTGTTGGGAGGATTAAATGAGATAGCACTGGACCTGGCTAGCGGGAATGCTCTTGCCATTGTCTCAGGGCTCTGTGACCTCAGGCAAAGTCCTCAGCCTGGCTGCCCTGGTGGGATAATACCCACCTCCCAGCCTTGATGGGAGGATGAAGTGAACCACTCCTCCACAATCCCTCATCCACCATCCTAAACTGCAGAAAGCCCTGCAAATTGGAAGCTAACTCCCTCGGCAGCAGAACCTGACCTGGAGCCACCTCATGTGGCGGCAAACTCTGACCTTGCTGGATCCTGAAGCTGTTTACACGGTGTTTTTTAATCCCTCACGGTGTGACCATCCAGAACTGTTCTGTGCTTGCAGATGGAGTGCTGCCCTGGGCCTGGGGTGTCATCTAGCATGCAGTATATGCACCGTCCAGTGTTTCTAAAATCATCAGAACAGCTCTGACTTGTGACACACACCCCAGCGTTTTGGATAAGGGGTTGTGTTTATAGCATCCTCTGCACAAGGCTGGCATATAGCAGGTGATCAGTAAATAGCCGTTCTCTCTTCTTTTAGGGTTACACACGTCCTTAACCCTTCTCTCCAGCCTGCTCTGCTCTTTCAAATTGGAAATGACAGTTCTTGTGCATGTCAATGGATGCAAATAGATACCTGGTGAGAATCCTGGTCATAACTACTGTGTATTCAGTATTGATCATGGGTAGGGCTCTAAGCTCTTCATGTGTCCTACCTCAGACCACGTAGCTGGGTGGTTAAGCACATTCCCTTTGTTCAAATCCCAGCTCTGTCACTTATTAGCAAGGCCTGCTGTGTGATGACCTCCCCCCACCCCATGACATAATACATGGGGATACAGTCATAGTTCCAACTGAAAGTGTCCTAGAAGGACTTAGGACAGCATGTAGCCCATACTCAGTGTCAGCAGAATTATTATTATTAATCTTCACTTTGAAGTACATACCGTAACTAGCCTGGTTGAACGAGTGGGGTGACTGAGGCATGGGAAGACTGAGTAACTTGGCAGTTGGGTGACACAGTGCTATACTCTACTGCCTCTCAGAAGTCAGGACAAAGGGAGGCGTGGGAGGGAGGGAGGAGGGAAGAAAAGGGCATTATCCACCCCGGCAGCGCCTGCCCAGCCGGACAGACTGTCCAGTCAAGTCCCAAGCTTTATTCAAAATATAGCAGAAGCACAAGTCTGGGCCTCTGAGAATCTACATTTTACCGAAGGTGCTTTCCTTCTAAGAAACGGTCAGGAAAACGTGGGGTCGGGAATAATGAGCTCACAACACATTTGGAAAAACAGGTTCCAGCCTGTGGACAAGGAGAGGGAGACCCACTGGCAGAGGCTTATCCTTGCAGGAGCCAGAACAACACAGCCTTTCATTAATGAGAAGGCTTGGCCTGCAGAGCCTCATTAGGACTGTAACCAGAAACCCGGCTCAGGCTGAGTCTGGTAAAGAGAAAGGAAAGGAGGGAGAGAGGCTGCTGGCCTGTGTCCTTTGCCCCCAGTCACACCACCTGCCCCTGCTTCCCTCCAGCCCCCAGGCAGGCACGGGCCTTTCAGCATCTCCTGAGATGTGGGACCCCTCAGGAGAGACTTGTCCCCGACCCAGCCTTAGACTCTGCGAACCTGAAATGCTCCTTACGAATCTCTGCAAAGAAATGAAATCTCAGGCCCTGGGGGTGGGATGGGTAGTGGGATGTTTTCCCAATAGTGTCCCTTTTGCAGAAAAACAAGGATTAAAGAAGCAATTAAAGGTCTGACAGCCAGCTGTCAGAAGAAGAAAGCAAAAAGAAACTGGTAACAGGTCAGCAGGAAGGCTCAGGACCTTCAAAACCAAAACCTCAGGTTTGGTTACCAAAAACCCAAGTAAGTCTCTCCTCCAGACCCCACCAAGTCTGGGAGCAGTCCACGTCTGAAACTAAGCAATGCCTAAGTGGATCTCCGGGTGTAACTATTTGTCTGTGCCCTTCCACATTTCTGAACTTGATATGATGTACACATATGCAGTTATGTAGTCTGCCTTACTTTTTTCTTTTTAATGAATATTATTGAGATATAATTTACATACAATAAAATGCACCCATCTTAAGAGTAAGTTTTAATGAGTTTTGACAAGTGTGTATACCCTGACCAGAATACAGAACACTTTCATCACCCCAAGAAGTTCCTCTGGCCTCTTTGTAGTTAATCCCCTTCCCAGCCCCAGGCTCAGCCCGAGCCCCAGGCACCTACTGATATGTTCTCTGTCACTGTAGATTAGTTTTGCCTTTTCTAGAATTTCATACATAGAATCGTGTACTCCTTTATGTCCGGCTTCTTTGTTGTTATTGTTGGGGTTTTCTGATACTATTGTAAGACAAATATTTTTAAACTTCATATTCACAGTGTTTGCAGCTAGCAAAAGAAGTATTTCTTTTTTTGTATATTGACCTTGTCTCCTTTGAGCTTGCTAAATTTACTAATTAGTTCTAGCAATTGTTATATAGATTCCTTAGGATTTCCTAGTAAACTATTACATCACCTATGACTAAAGACAGTTATGATTCTTCCTTTCCAATCTTTATGCTTTTTATTTCTTTTTCTTGCCTCATTGCACTGACTACGACCTCTAGTACCATGTTGAATAAATGGCAAGAGCAGACATCTTTCCTTGTTGCCAATCTTAGGGGGGCAGGCATGCAGTCTTATGCCATTAATTATGATGTCAGCTGTAGGTTTATTGTGACACCCTTCAGCAAGTAGAGGAATTCCTTGCTCCAGTTTGCTAAGAACTCTTTTCAGGAACGGGTATCCTGTTTTGTCAAATGCTTTTTCTGCACAGAGTCGATACTCAATAAAAATGTCTTGAATGAATGAATGAATCAGATAGCTTCCTTGACATGGGTATCAAACAATATATGCTTTTCAACATTTTGTCAGAAATGTCCAGACTTCCCTCTGAAAATGTCCCAGTCTTCTCTCCCACCAACACATACATCAGGGAATGAATGCTGGTCCAGCTCATTGCCACACGGCACAGCAACATGGCCTGGTAACCACAGCCACAGTCCCTTGGCTGAGCCGTGAGGGATAGGAGAAAAAAGCACTCCACTTCCCCAGGCAAGCAGGGGGCAGCTTCACAGAGAAGGTGACTTCTGAGCTGGTCTCAGAAAAGGTCCAGAGGAGTCTGGCCAATGGAGGAAGGGGACATCCTAAGCAACAGCATGTTCCAAGGCAGGGAGGCATGAAAGATTGTTGCATCAGCCACTAACTAGATGTGTGACCTTGGGCAAATCTATCCTGCTTATCCATAAAAAGGGAAGGAAAACAACAGGGCTGCCAAAGAGTGTGAGTATCCAATGAGATAAATACATGAAAGACCTTGCAAAAACTCTTAACATGAAGGCAGCATTACTATTAACAAGGGGATGGGGAAGCCTGTTTATGTGTCCAGCACAGCCTAGACTGACAGTCCTTAGGGAAAGAAGGAGGGGGCAGGGTGCTGCTGTGGTGTGAGAAGCCTGGGTCCCAGTCTCAGACACCTCTACGGGAGCACAGCCAAGATGGAGGGCTATGCTCCAAGGATGGAATCTCCTTGGGTTTAGAATCCCACCCGGATGGGAACAGCTCCCTCCTGGTTAATAGGGTTGCATTACTCTCTCCTGTTTCTACTCATGCCTCATAAATCGTCTTCAGCTAAAACCAGCACTGACTTTCTGAGCAACTGAATCAAGGGATTTGGGAGATCCAGGAAGCATGAAGAAAAACCTTTCTTTTTTCCCTGCCTCACTCATTTCCTTCCTTCCTTCTTTTTCCCCAAATATGGAGCACTAGTATGGCTTTCCCCCTTCCCAGGGGCAGTAATGGCTTTAATATACAGCATTCACTGTGTTTGTATTTTGGATGACTGCTCCTAAGAGCTGTTTTTAAAGAGTCCTCCCAGCAATCAAATACCTAGCTCCTGTGTTTGCACACAATTTCCCTTCTGCTCAAGCTCTTGTTGTGTTTACACACAGGACATCTAGCAGCTTGGTCTGGTCAAGGTACTGCTTTTAGCAGCTCTGGGAGACTGAAGACAAAGTGTTGGTATATTCTGTACCTGGTGCCTCTGGAGAGGGGTGAGAGTGGAGGCCGACAGACTCAAGGGTTGGCCTGTGAGAGCAGGTAGAAGAGTTTTGTTACAAGAGACATGAGGACTTGAAACCAGCAGCAGCAGTGGAAGGAGCACAGATAGGGGGATACTTTGGGAGAATTCCAGGAAACAGAAGTGCCAGGTGGACTGGGGGTGGGGGAGTAGGGGAGAGATAGAGGAGTCCAAAGTAACAGGAAAGTTTCTGGCGTTGGTGACTGTGCAGATGGTGGCGTCACCATCTTCCAGGACAGGAAATACAAGAAGCAGACAGGTTTGGGGGAGGGGAAGAATTAAGTCACGAGTTCTGTTCAGGACATTTATTCATTCGTTTCTTGGGCATTGCTAGTGGGAGATACCTTGTCAGGAAAAACCGTGAACAAAAGAAACAAAGTCCCTGCAATCCTGAAGCTTACACTCCAGGGGCGGAAGGACAGTTTACACAAATAAAACAACAAAGTAACTGCAGAAGCCTATGTGAGGAAATTAAGCAGAGTCGTGTGGTTGAGTGTGCTGCAAGGGGGGCCAAGGAAGGCCTGTGTGTCCAGACTTGGAGTTAAGAAGTTGCCAGGTTGAGTTTGACGGTGACCCAAGGACATACAAGCAGAGAAGCAGCTCGGATAGAGAAGCTCAGAAATCTGGGCTGGAGATGATCAGAAAAGAGGCCAAAAACCGTATCGCAGCATATAATGCTATTTCTAGAAAAATCAAAGATACACAAAATGATACCACGGGTACACTGGGGGTTAAGGCTATTTGGATCTTGTTTTTCCCCTAAACTGGGCGATGAATACAGAGCTGTGAGATGTCATATGTAATTTATATACTTTTTTACACATTGTATCATAAAGTAAACTTGACTAAAAAAAGGAAAAAAGGCCAGGCGCAGGGTCTCACAAGGCTCAACGAAGACCCCGTTTCTGTAACTCCCTCACCAGGGACCAGGCAGCCTTGGCCGGTTCTCGCTTCACGCGCATTGGCTCAGGCAGTCTCCCCGCCCATGTCCGCCCGCAAGCCAATGGGCGTGCGGGATCCGGGTCCACACCCCCGCCGCGCACCGCCCCGGGCCCGCGCCGCCGAGTGACGTCACGGCCCGGCCCCCGCACGTGACAGTGGCGCGCCGGGCTCCCGCTGGCCGTTGGGCTCCCGCTGACTGCCGGGCTCGCGCCGCAGAGGCAGGTGAGGCGCCTGTGGCCACGCGGCAGAGGGCGCGGGCCGAGGGAACCAGTCGTGGGGGCGCGCGCGCATGGAGGCGGTGCCGGCGGCTGCCTGAGGACAACCGGGAGAGCGGAGAGGCCACCTCGTGCATCCGTCAAGCCGCCTCGAGCCCGCGGCACCCGGCGGCTGCGGGCCGCGGAGCCGGCGCGGCCATGGCGACGGGCAGTCAGCAGAAGGAGAACACGTTGCTACACCTCTTCGCCGGCGGGTGAGTGTCCCGGCCCGACTCCGCGCCCCCGCGCCGCGCCCTCGGTGCGCCGGGGCCGGTTACCGGCCCTCCCGGGGCTGAAGCTCCGCCTGCCGAAAGAGGAAGTCCCGGCGTGGGGGTGGTGGGGAGCCCCGGGGGGAGCAGGGCCTGTCCCACCTCCTGGCCGCATCCCCAGAGGGTGATTTTACGCCGCGTGCGCCGCGCCCACGCCCACCCCCATCCCCATCCCCACGGCACCTCCAGCTTTTTCTCCTTTTAAACAGTTAGTGGCTGGTCTGACGAGTGTCACTCGGGGGCGGTCCTGCCAGGCCACGCTGCACTTAACGACCCTCTGCCTAGATTCTCCTCCTGGGCCTTTTCCCGAAGGCTCTGGGCGGTCTTGGGGATGCTTAGTTTGGCCCGGGAGTCCCTCAGGGTAGTGCAGGGGCGAGTTCAGATGGTCGAGAGCGCTGCCGGTATTGGGCATCAGCAGGGGCCTGGAAAGTGCTGGTGAACCGTGATGCAGCGGTCAACAACCTGTGGGAGAGCTGATGGGGGACCTCGGGACTAAGTGGAGTCGGGAAGGTGTGCTGAAATGCTTCTCACCTGCTGGTTGAAGCGTCCAACGTCAGAAACAACATTAAATCTAAGATGTGCCCTGTTTTGAAAGTATCATTAGCTTAATCGTCATGGCACCTTGAATTTTTTCAGTGGAGGCAACGTATTTTTAGGGAGGTGGGGTGGTAGGGGGTTAGGAAGGGAGCTGTTGTTTTTGTTTCTTTCAGAAAATAAAAGTAAAAATGTTTTGTATTAGTAATTTGCTTTCTTTTAATACAACCTTTGGGTCCTTTTGGAGTCTTCTAGATGTTTGGAGTCTTATTTGAGGACCTCACAGGCCTGGCACAGCCATTTTTAAGTGTAGGACATTCTGCATAAAGTAGAATTTATCCTGGATTATTATCTTGATTTGTGTATTTTAGTTGCAGCTTAGTGTTTTAGTTACTACCCAGATATGTTCCTTATTACAAACAAGTAATGGTTGAGAATTTATTTGCAAAAATGACCATGATGAAAGTGTTCCTGAGCGCTCTGTGCTTTTTATCGTAGTGGATTACCCAGTTACGTTGTTTCTCCGGTCAGAAAATTGGTGGTTCTTCATACACAGGAACGATTTCTCCTTCAGCTCTTCCCTATCAATCCCCCTCCTTTTGCTTCATCTCCCCCTTGATATTTACTTTGAGAGTAACACAAGGTTTGGGGAGGGATTCCTAAATTAAGACAGTACATTAATTTGTCATTGTGGGGAATTTTAAACAAGTTGACCATGTTATTTAAGTCATTTCTCAAGCTAAGAAGGATAGCTAATCATTTTCTTTTTAATGATTTTATACTCAGTGATTTTGATTTGCAGTTTTTAAGTGAGGTGGTCTTTAAAAAAATTCTTGTATTCCGAACTGGGAGAGTTACTTGCTCTGGAGCAGCCTCTGTGAGGCTTGCTTGGTAATTGATTCCCCTGTCGACATGAATCTCCCTACGCGCCCTTCACAGTGCCCTCTGGGTGCTGATTCCCCTCCCGAGCACCAGCCTCTTACCTTGTGATGGAGGAAAACTGCAGGAGCCAGCACAGCTCTGGACTGATTAAAACTTGGAGTTTATTAGAGGGGTGCCTGGGGCTATTGTATTTAATAGGTTTCCTTTCCTTCATTAGCAGTTTGGGATTCCTTGCAGATGTTCAAGAAAGAAAATAAATCTTCGAAAAGGATGCTTTCAGAGTAACTAATTGGATTTCGACTCATTCCCACTAGCCTAAAATATACTACTTCCATTTCTTTTAGGGAAGATCATTAAAGGAGCTAAGTATCAAATGGGTGTGTCATGCAGTGAAAATCAGTGGTGCGATGGTCCCCCCCTGTGTGGTAGAGGGCTGTGTTGCTTTGCTCCAAGTAACTAGATTCCACTGTTAAGCTGGCCTCTTTCCAAAGAACTGAGTACTTTCTTTGAAAAGGAGTCAGAGCCCCTGCTTTTTAAGGGGGGCTCTGTGACATTTCTCCTGATTATTGAATAGCCATTGGAAACTAACATCAAACAAGTTTAATGCTATAACTAATTAATGATACTGAGTAAATTTTTTTATCAGGTATAACAGGCTTATGAATAGTTGAAAATTAATTTTAGATCCTGGAAAGTAAAAACTACACCCCAAATAACTCACTGTCTTTTAAATTTCTTAAAAAATTTTTAAGCAGTTTTGTGTGTTCTTTGCAAGGCAAAAATACTCCTAAGTTAACCTGTAATAGTTATCTTTTTAATATAGTGTTGCCTTTTAAGAAAGAAGAGAACTGGAGGAGAAACACCCACAAACCAACACCTAGAAATAAGCACTTAAGAATCAGGTCTGTGTGTGTGTATGTGCACCAAATGTAATTTCATAGTTAATTTTAAAATAGGCTCCCGGGCTTCCCTGGTGGCGCAGTGTTTGAGAGTCCGCCTGCCGATGCAGGGGACGCGGGTTCGTGCCCCGGTCCGGGAAGATCCTACATGCTGCGGAGCGGCTGGGCCCGTGAGCCATGGCCACTGAGCCTGCGCGTCCGGAGCCTGTGCTCCGCGACGGGAGAGGCCACAGCAGTGAGAGGCCCGCATACCGCAAAAAAAATAAAATAAAATAGGCTCCCATTCTTTATACATTGCTTCCTCCTTAGAAATATGTTGGGTTTCGATGGCAGCATGGTAGTGAATTCTCTGAGTGTACTCCTAATCAATCGTTACTGTTCTGTGGTTGCAGTGAAGAAGGTAAACAGTTTCCAAGCCCAGTGACAGGAATTCAGGGAGGCTCTTATAGTGATTTATGACAGGGCTACCTAATTTATTCTGATTACATAATTTCTTTCTGATCTTTCATTGCTAATTTTTTGCCTTTATAAACTGGACATCCTTATGTGTACCTGTGTAGTTGTCTGATTACTTCCTTAGGACAAACCATTAGAAGTACAATTGCTGAGTCAAAACACATTTTTAAGGCTTTTGCTAGCTACCAGCATCTTCATAAGCCATCTCTTAGGGTGGTTTGCTTCTGTGTGAGGGAAGCTCATTCATTTGATGTCGATTTTTAGTATTTTTAGGAATTCTGCTGTTTTCTGCTTTCTCTCCTCCTATCCCAAAATCTGGGTAGTATTGTTGTCAAAACAAAAAACCTAAACAAATTTTTTTGTAAACCTATCATTCCTTTTCTACTGTTTAAACCAGACCATTAAGAGAAACACTGAAATCCTCCGAAGTGGCCCTTCTGTGTCTAAGGCCTTATGTCTGTTGAGAAAAATCTCTTCTTAAACTTTCCCTATCAAATGACTTGGGAATTCTGGTTGTGCGTGTAGTGTTAGTGACGTCCTTCGCCTGCTGAACAAGCAACCCAACGTGGCAGGTGGCGATTCAGGAGAGTACTCAGCACCTGAAATAGCTGTGCTAAGCTGCCCTTAGATTAGAGGTTGATGGCCTCGATGATATTGCATTAAGTCTTATTTTTATGGCATGGTTTTGTCATTAAATGTACTTACATAGCCTTTAAAATGTATTTTAATGGGGATACGGTATGTCTTTAAGGTTTTTAAAATATGTAACCTAAGATAATGTTCATAATTCAGTATTTCCCCCATTACGGACAGCTGTCACCTGGTGTACTCCTATACTGTCCTTGTCCCTGCCGATTTAATCTGTATCAGCTAATGGTTAGTTTTGAAGTGTTAGACACATGTTAATATATCTGCTAAGGAACGATGTAGAGAAGATGCAAGATTTATTTGCAGTGATGAAAGAAGTTTTGATATAGTGTGCCCATTTATCTTATATAAGGCTTATATAAATGTATTAAGGCTATAAATTAACTTTGATTTCATATATGTGACATTTTAAAAAAATTTATTGTGTTTGGATGAAAGATTCCTGCTAGAATTTAAGCTTCATGAGGGTAGCACCCGTGTCTGTTTTCTTCACTGGTCCATCCTAAGTACACTGCCCACCCCACATGTTAGAGATACTTGTTTAATGAGTAACTAATTGATGTGGCCTGTTAAATTGTCCCAAATAAAGAAAAGCAGTACTTTATTTGTGAATTATGAACATGGTTCTGTAGTAAGATTTGCTGAAACTGAATTGGCATAAGGTAATATTATTTTGGATTTGTGTGTTTGTGAAAGATAATGATTCTCTTCAGATTCAGCAGGTACTGTAGAGGTTTTTTTAAATAAATTTTTTTATTTTATTTAGTTAGTTTTGACTGTGTTGGCTCTTCGTTGCTGCACAAGGGCTTTCTCTAGTTGCAGAGAGTGGGGGCTACGCTTCGTTGCAGTGTGCGGGCTTCTCATCGCGGTGGCTTCTCTTGTTGCGGAGCACGGGCTCTAGGCGCGCAGGCTCGGTGGTTATGGCATGCAAGCTCAGTAGTTGTGGCACGGGCTCAGTAGTTGTGGCTTGTGGGCTCAGTAGTTGTGGCTTGCAGGCTCTGGAGCACAGGCTCAGTAGTTGTGGCCCATGGGCTTAGTTGCTCCATGGCATGTGAGATCTTCCCGGACCAGGGCTCGAACCCATGTCCCGTGCATTGGCAGGCGGATTCTAAACCACTGCGCCACCAGGGAAGCCTACAGAGTCTTTTTATTCGGGTGCTGTTTCAGATTTTTTTTTCTAAATGAGGTAGAATATAGAAAATGGCATCTAAAGGATAGTTACCTGCATCAAAAAATACGCGTTTTGCTTTTACTGAGTGAATACAGAATTTGCATAATCAAAATCTTCTGAGCCCTATGCTAGGTATTCAAATAAAACATTCCAGACAATTGTGTATAAAGAGGCACTCTTTTTTTTCAAGTAGTGACAATAGAGGTCGCAGATGAAACGGAGGAAATTACCAAAAGCTCCAAAGATTGGGATCACAGGGTGTCTGGCCGTATTATTAGTTAGTAGAATCCATATTGTAGTTAATGTATAAACTGTGAGTCTGGAAACCAGTTTACTATCAGTTGGGTAGCAATTATAATAAAGAGCATCTTGGTCTTGGCTTTAGTGTCTAAAATGAGTGAGTGTATAGAAAACAGCTTCTTGTTGAAAACATCTAGGTTTTAAAATCCTCCTTGGTGCTTGAAACTCAGAGTTAAAAGGTAAAAATTTGTGTACATAATTTAAAAATTTTGTCTCTGATCACATAAAGATTGTAGATTAATGTAGTGTACATACTGTAGTAGTAATAGTCCAGTTCTGCTCTGCTGTAAAGTGGAGGGGAGGAGTCTAATGCACAGGTGGAAGAAACAAGCAAGCTCTATGTGGGTAAAGGTAGACAGTTAAATACACCTTTATGTAATAAACACAAGACTTCAGTTCTGGGCAGGAAGAATGAGAGAAGGTAGAGAATGAGGGGAAGGGGAAGGAACAAGTCGTTAAAGATGAAAAAGGTGCAGAAAAATACAGGTAATGGGTTTTTTTTTTTAGAAAATTAGGCAAATAGGTTTCAGAGAACAACTACCTCTTGTGGCTGCTTTGAGACATGTGTAATTTAACTGCTGAACAAGCAGCAACGTGGCAGGATGGTGATTCAGGAGAGTACTTAGCATATTTTAGTGGTCCAGGATATGGGTATCCAATCAGATTTAGTCAGTTTCCTGACTGTGTGATGCCAGGACCGCGTCACCATGAAACTCAATGTCGAATGTGACTTTTCCTGCCTTCTGAGCATTGGCTACCAGGACCCTCAGCTGAACCTACTCTACGACTTAGCAGGAGGTGGCAGAATTTGCCTGACTGCCATTGACCGCTGCACCCCAGGCTGTATATGCAGAGCAGAAAGCTTATGGTTGTCAGCATCGTGGCATTTGGAGTGTTGAGAGAGGCTTTTCCCGTCACTGTCCCCTTCCCTGTCACCAGCTCCTACTGGGCTATAGATTGAGGGAGGTTGTGAGGCTGAGAGGTGGGCACCTTGCTCTGTGTCCAGAGGCTTCCTGAAGGTGGGAGGCTGCTGCATTATCGGCCCATGCCAGCAGCGTGAGAAGGGGCAGTGTGGTGTGCTTGGGAAGGACGTAGGGCTGACTTCCTACCCAGTGCCAGTCTTGTTGCTTCATGGTGGGTGTGGAAGGACACTAGTGGTTTCCATTGGCTTGGTGTCAAGAAGCATGGGGACCAGAGGAAGGAAGGACACCTAGTGCTGCCTGCAAGGTTCCCAGGCCAAGTTAGGCCAAAAGGAGGTTGGGGGCTGGACTGCTGGTGGGCCGAATACAGGGGTTCTCAGTGCCGGGGCTCTTGGGGGGATTGAGCGCCACCCCAGGGAGGCCTGCACACCATTTACACTACTCATAACGTTCTCTGAGGCCACCAGTGTACGTAACACATGGCCAGGTGGACCCACAGCTAGACCTGGACCATTTACGTAAGACTGCTTCTCTCCCAGTCCTCGTGCCCAGAGAGCCCTAAAAGGAAGGGAAGAAAAAAAAAGACGGAAGAGCAGACCAAGTCCCCTCAGTGTGTTCACGAGACTGAATTTGAACAGCTGCAAGGGTAGGAGAGGCAGGATTCGGTGGAGCACAGCTGAAAAGCAGTGCCAGGGAGGACTGGCCAACAGAGCGGAGGTCTACACCGTCTCTGAATGGAGATTCCTGAAAAGCTCCGTTAATGCCTTCTGCAGAGTCAGGGTGGATGGGGCTTCATCCCAGCTAGTTGACCGGGTGAGGGGCCGGGCTAATATTGAAGGTCTTTGCATTGAAGAATTGAGAATTGTCAGGACGTTTTTTTCCTACAAAGAATATAATTTGTTGTACTCTGAAGTGCTTTGGACTCAACTTGACTAAATATCTCTAGAAAATTTGGAAAGCCAATCTAGAGAAGGCAGTGTTTTGATTCATATGATGTTATCTCCTCAGACTGATGAATGTCCAGTACATGTGGTTCGTGAAGAAAGAAAAAGCAGTTGAACTGAAAGATTAACGTTTAAAATTCTGCTGTGAAATGTCTTAAATTTCAGGAAGAATCTTCTTTGGACTATTTAGTTTAATGTCAGAACTTGTCTTCTAATTAAGAGTATTTTCGTGAATTTGTATCCAACACAGCTTAATGATTTAAAATATCCTTTGGGGGAACTTCCCTGGCAGTCCGGTGGTTTATAGACTCCGCACTCCCACTGCAGGGGGCATGGGTTCGATCCCTGGTCAGGGAACTAAGATCCCGCATGCCAACCTGCATGCCCAGCTGTGCAGCCAAGAAAAAAAACAAAAGTCCTTTGGGTATTTTTCATCCAAGATTTTTTTTCCGGGTAGATGAGGAAGGGCTTAGCTACTGAGTTTACCGCTGGCAGTGCTTTCCCAGTTCTTAGTTGTTGCCGCGATGCTGCGAGGCTGCCTCATCCCTCTTGTGGGAGAGGCACCTGGAGAGCCTCAGCTTGCCCTGAAGGAGGCCAGGACCTTTTCGCCACCCCACCCCTGCCCTGGGCACGGTGTGTAACGTGTAGAACCGTGGCTGTGGAGTGAGTGTGGCCCACCGCCCCCGGCGGTGCCCGGCTCGCTGTCGCTGGGCGTTCGCTTTGTTAGCAGGCCATCCTCTGATCGGTGGCGTTGGTGTGGATGACAGTTGGCCGAGGTAAGGAGCACTGCTGACCTGGGGACAAACCAAAGGTGGTTGACCCGTGTTGTATTGGAACTTTTTGACTTTCTGATGAAAGAATTTACCCAAAGCTCTGTTTATTTTTTTATTTTTTTTCAGCGACATGAAGTCAGGTTATTGACTTCAGATATTTCTTTATCTTACTCTGGAGCTTGTAAGTTTTCCATTGTTTAAAATGTTATACTGTTTTTCAAGCACATGGCTCTTTTTTTTAAATATTTATTTATTTATTTGGTTGCACTTGGATGTTAGTTGTGGCAGGTGGGCTCTTTAGTTGCGGCACGCGGGCTTCTTAGTTGTGGCACGCAAACTCTTAGTTGTGGCATGCATGTGGGATCTAGTTCCCTGGCCAGGGATCGAACCCAGGGCCCCTGCATCGGGAGTGCGGAATCTTAACCACCAGAGGAGTCCCGAACCTGTGCATTTTAATGCCAGAGATACAAAGATGAATACAACACAGGTCCTGATCTTCAGTGTTTTCCAAAGAGTAGAACCTGTGTCGCTGGTGGTATGGGGGTGGCTTTAGATGGTACAGGACATTGTTACCTAGAACCAGCCCATCAGACGTGCAGTTTCGTGGATATTATTGTTTAAGAAAAGATGAAAGTAGGTATTCTAGGATAAATAGGTGAAAAATATTTAAATTTTAAGTTCAGGTAATATTTCAATATGAACAAATTGTAAAGGGTAGTTTGGGGAACGCTGACCCACAGAGACAGTGCATCTAATGAAATCTCAGAGGATGAATTGATTAGTTCTGACTGAGGGAAACACAAGGACTTAATGATTAAAAAGTAAGCTTTAGTTTGATTTTCAACGGAGTCCAGATTAATCAGATTTTAATGAAAATCTGGGTTGTAATAAACACTGATTTTCAAAATAGTAGCATTACCTGAATAACTATTTTGTTTCACTGTGAAAAGATGCATTCTCTAGAATATTCATTGCAACATGAGAGTGAAATTGGAAATGACATGAACGTCTAACAGTAGGAAATAGGTTAAAATATTTTACACTGATAGAGAGGAATAGTATGCAACCATTACAAATGGTGGCGTAGGTGTCTATTGATGTGGAAAGACATTCACGATATCTAGATAAGAAGAAAAAAATGTGAGATTGAAAAACCACTAATGAAAAGCCCTAAAGGATGTACTAACGTGTTAACTAACAGTGGTTATCTTTTTAAGCTGCTGGGATTTCGACTAATTTTTTTTTAAACTCTTGGTATGCTCTAATCATGAGATGAACATAGGTACCTTTTTTTTTTTTTTAACAGAGAAAAGTTCAGTTTCCCATTTCATCTGTGTACAGAACAGTATAGCTTTCCTGATCCTGTTGTGATTTCTTCTCTTACAGGTGTGGAGGCACGGTTGGTGCTATTTTCACTTGTCCACTAGAAGTCATTAAGACGAGGTTGCAGTCTTCAAGATTAGCTCTTCGGACAGTCTATTATCCTCAGGTTCATCTGGGGACCATCAGCGGAGCTGGGATGGTGAGACCGACGTCAGTGACGCCTGGACTCTTACAGGTTCTGAAGTAAGTTCAGTGGCGGTTCCAACTCCTACCCCCAGCCCCCCGCCCCCACTGTCAATGCAGAATGTTTATCAGGCCCATCGGATGGAATGTTCTGTTTGTACAGGCTTTGTCCAAATTTAAGAATTAGGTTTCTGTACCAATACCTTTGAACTTTGACCTTGCTCTCTTGGCCTGAGGGCTCCCTGTGTGCACGTGATCAACGTCCAAGGACAGTTAAAGTAAACCTAACAAAGCAAACCCAACATCCATGTTTAAACTGTTGCATCAAAGTGTTGCTCTTGCCCCAAATCTTCTGAGGGCTAGCGAGAGGCTCTGAGGTGGTGGTGAAATTAAAATTTTTTAAATTACACAAGAGGAGGGTTGTGAATATTTTAAGAGGAAGTAATATGGAAATAAAATGTTGCAATTTTTTACTTTTTATTTGGAAATAATTTTACATTTATAGAAAAGTTGAAGTATATATTTAGTAAAATGGTCTTTAAAATTTTTGTTTCATACCTAGGCTATCTGCCTAATTTATTATTTTTACTGCATTAAAATATCTCATTTGTTTACAAAGTAGCTAAATATTCTTAGGTGAAATTTGGCTCATCAGTCTCTATGTGTAAGGCAAAATCAGTAATTCAGAAGAGCGCTTGGCAATGTCTGCGTTTTAGCTTGGGGCCTTGTGCTTTAAAAGAATGTTCAGTAAATGGTAATTGAATTTGACTACACTGATATTCAGAACTCTAGCACTGATCATTGGGAGAGCATGGGTTCAAGAGAGACACAGCTGTGTATGAGTGTGCATGTTTAATTGGGAAGTGTTAGAAAAAGATGCAGTACAATGGAAGTGCTCTGTCGTAATAACCACAACGCTTCGCACTTTGGGCAGAGTTCTGTCACATTTTAGATAAGGCAGAATGGATTGGAAAGCACTTAATTTATTTTTAGGTACGTTTTGTTTGTAAAGCCGACTTCTGAGTCACTCAGGCACCCATGCCAAACACACGTACGAGGGTGCGTCCAAGCTCGGGCAAGACTGGGCAGCAGGGCCAGCTGCCGAGGGCAAGGTCCCAAGTGGGAGAGTCAGAAACCCAACTCGGGAAGGAGGCGGCTGCTACCCAAGACTCGAGGAGAATCTTTTTTTTTTTTTTTTTAATTGAACGCTGAGAAACGTTGGGGAGGCACAAAAGGCAGAAAGTTAGGGGCAGGCGCAGGGAAGGCGGAAGCACAGAGACGGGAGGCACGCTTTTGCTCTCAGTAAGGAGAGAGACAAGCCCGTTTCCTCCAAAAACATGGCTCTGAAGACACCCCATCTCAGTTCGCCCTTTTATAAGTGTAGTCACTAGCAGTGTCTCAAATGACGCCTTTCTTCTGAGGAACTTAAGATGCTTTGGACCTAGTGAAACAAGTAATTTGCCAATTCTGCTAACATCCAAGGTGAACTTCCTCTTACATGCTTGCCAACAACGCATGACTAGTGTATTCATCTACTTACTGTAACTGGGAAACTCTTGCCCGGAAGTTGAGGGTGTCACCGGGGCCAAGCCCGTAAGGTAAATGGGACTGCTTCTCTAGTTCAAGTGTTTTAGGATGCGTGTTCTGCGCCCCCAGTACCTCTGTCTCTCTATCTCCAATAAATCTCTCTCCATGTATGTTTTTCCCCAATTAGGACAATTGTTTACTAAAATGTAAACCAAAGGGGAAGAAGAACCTCTCCATCTTTTAAAACACATGAACAGTGCCCACACCGCACGCAAGACAACCCATTTTCCTAAGTGATCTGGTGAGAGACCTTGCCCCCTGCTCCATCCTCAGGAGCAGCGGAGAAACTTCTGCCCAGATGCCTCCAAGGCCCATGCCCCACCCGCCAGTAAAAGCCAAAGCTACCTCCGGGGCCTGCCGGTCTCAGCACCCCTGTCACCCACCCCTCCCGTTACTTCCCTGACTTCACCTCCTCGTATTTCCCCTCCCGAACCCTTTCGGCTACATCAGCCTCCTCCTGTCCCTTTAAAAGACTGGGAACTCTGGAACATTCCACATCAGGGCCTTTCTACTGGACATTATCTGCATGGCTGGCCCTCAGTTGTCACCTTTGCGGGAAGGCCTTGCAGTGACCATGCTGTTGAAAACTGAGCCCTTCCATCACGCCCTGTGCCTCCTTCCTGCTTTATTTCTATCCACAGCACCGACCTCTATCCAACACACAGTGTAGTTTACTTATTTATATTGTTTCTTTTCTCTCCCTGCCCCCACCAGAACGGAAGTACCTCAGAGGCGGGGACTTCAGTTTGTTTTGACCCCCGAGGTACCCCCGAGCACTGAGAATGCCGCCTGTCACACAGCAAGAATTCAGGACAAACAGAACATGGCACATCAGTAAGATACTGAATATAAAGAGCTTAACACACAGTCCTCCCCCCACTGTGTAAATAATAAATATTAGCTGCTATCATAATACATACTTTCTGTACTTTTGAAACATAAGAATTATAACTGAGTTTCTTGGTAGCCAAGGCAAAAAGGGGACTCTCATACTACATAATTCTCATCTGAAGAAAGCACATTTGCTCTTCGGGGCAGATGTATGTCATTTCCTGTTAATCAGTTCTGAAAGCAGTCTGTTACCCAGTACTTACATCAGACAGTGTACCAGCATAAGAAGCGTATCTTTTAGGATGCTTTAATGGAAGGTGACTGCTTTTCACTTTACCACCACCCTCCTGGCTCATCTGGCTCATTGGACTGCTTTCTGATTCTTCCACTTGTCACCCCTAGGCTAGGGCAGAGCCAGCTCCTTATCCAGGAAATAGTAAACCAGGACAGAGATCCAGGCCTTTTCTCTATGCCACAAAGCCCATCAAGGTTGTCTGTTAACAGTTTTAGAAGCCATTGGGTTTATCAGATGATTATTCATTTAAAACTAAGCTGCTTATTATTAGTCTTACTCTTCCAAGAAGTACTGCATTTATCTTTTTTTTTTTTTTTTTACTTCTTTTTATTTATTTATTTAATTTATTTTTATTTTTGGCTGCGTTGGGCCTTGGTTGCTGCATGCAGGCTTTCTCCCGTTGCGGCGAGCGGGGGCTACTCTTCGTTGTGGTGTGTGGGCTTCCCTTGTTGCGGAGCACGGGCTCTAGGCACATGGGCTTCAGTAGTTGTGGCACGCGGGCTCTAGAGTGCAGGTTCAGTAGTTGTGGCGCACGAGCTTAATTGCTCTGCGGCATGTGGGATCTTCCCGGACCAGGGCTCAAATCCGTGTCCCCTGCATTGGCAGGCGGATTCTTAACCACTATGCCACCAGGGAAGCCCAAGAAGTACTGCATTTAAAGACTTAGCAGACAACAGAATTTGTGTACAGGAAGTTTATTTTTCAAAGTACAAATCAGTGTTTGCTTGTGTCTCATGTTAGGTTAACCTATCAGAGAAAAAATATTCTCCAATGGAGCGTCAATTACCTTTATGTTTTGAATATAGTTACTTAAAAAGAAAAAAGACAAGATGTTAAAACAATTAGGCTCTCAATATTAAATTTACCAAGGGGTAATTAATAATCCTTTTATTCAGGCATCTGCCTTAAAATGTCTTAGGACTTAGTCTTTTTTTTTCCTAATCAGAACTCCTGTTCTTTAAACTACTTCAGGTTACTTTATTTTTGTTTTTTGAAGTACCTCTTTGAAAAGTAATATGTTAGTGAGGTCGTTTCTCTTTTAAACACTGATGGGTTCAGATGAGAGCTTTGTCCTGGATTGGTCTGTGGTATGCATAGTATGATCTAAAATAGTGAAGAGAATGAAACGCTCCAAACGGGACTCTAATTTCTTTCTGCATTTCTTTCCTAAATGAAAGTTTCTATGACTGTGGGAAAATTAGTCTGAGTCCTAACAAGCTGAGGAGTACCATTTATAGTAGGCACTTGATTGTTCCAGAAAAGTTTTGTAAACATCCAGCTAGGTTAGCAGTTTGAATTATGTAACAGATTTGACTTTTTGCCCACTGTTAATATGCGTAACTATGGAGACAGCCTTTCTGCGGTTCTTAAAAGGTCTGAGTCACTTGAGGACATGCGTTCCCTACTGCATTATAGATGAGCGGCTCCCAGCTCCCTGGAGCCAGAGATTCCCTTAATTGTATGTAGGTGACCCCTGGGCCGGCTGCACGGTGAACATTCGTGGGGACCAAAGATGGAGCCTGAACTTTAAAAAATGTTGAATGTATTGACCATTTGAAATCTTTTACATGCTATACTATAAGGTGTAGGTCACTTCAGGGTGTTATTTGAGAGAAGTTTTGGTTGAGAGAGCCTGGCTTTTTAAAAGCCCAATCCTGTTTTGAGAAAGAGTAACAGTAAAGTATTTAAAGTTGAAAACACTAAACTCTGATGCCTGTATTAAGGACCAAATGGCTTGGTTTTGGCCAGTGTGAAAATGCACTGAAACTCCGTGTCCTTCATTTGGAGTGTTAGGTTTACAGAAACCCACGAATTGTCTTTACCCCAACCCTTGTTTCGTGGCTTTGTGGGCTACAAACATGAGTTCAGTATTTTTATAACCTATGACCTATAGCTTTTTTTTAAGAACTTTTTTTTTTTTTAATTACTTCTAACTTACAGAAAAGTTACAGGAACAGTACAAATAACTTGCTTATATACTCTACCTCAGGTCACTTGTCTTTAACATTTTGCCACATTTGCTTATTTGTTTTTGGTCTATATACATACAGGTTTTTTTTTCTGAACCATTTGAAAATAGGTTACATTGCATTATGTCCCTTTACCCTTAATTCTTTAGCATTTATTTCCTACAAAAAGGATATTCTCTTAAAACCACAGTACAGTTTTCAAATTCAGGAAATTTAATATTGATGTACTGCTTTTTAACTACAGTCTATATTCCAGTTTTATCATTTATCTATTGTTAAGCGATTGATTTAGCACAAGGGTTAAATTTTGTTTTAAAACTCTGTTCCTACAAATATGTCTTCTGTTTTCAAGAACTTTTTCAGTGAGGCTTTCTGGTTTTTTTTTGTTTGTTTAACTGCTTTATTAAGATGTAATCTACATGCCATACAATGTGCCCACTTAGAGCACACAGTTCTCCTGTTGTAGTATGTTCAGAGTTTTGTGCACCCATCACAACAATTCTAGAACGTTTTCATCCCCACTATAAGAATCCCCTAACCTGTTTGCAGTCACTCCCCATCCCTAGGACTCCAGCCCTAGACAACCAACTGCTAATCTTCCTTCTGTCTATATAGTTTGTCTCATGGATATTTCATCTAAATGAAAGCATACAGCATATGGCCTTTTGTGTCCAGCTCCTTTCACTTAACCTACTTTTTTTTTAAGATTTATTTATTATTTATTTATTTATTTTTTGGCTGTGTCGGGTCTTAATTGTGGCATGCCGGATGTTTGTTGTAGCGTGCAGGCTTCTCTCTAGTTGTGGCTTGAGGGTTTTCTCTTGTCTAGTTGTGGCGCGCAGGTTCCAGAGCATGTGGGCTCTGTAGTTTGTGTCATGCAGGCTCTCTAGTTGAGGCGCGCCAGCTCAGTAGTTGTGGCGCATGGGCTTAGTTGCCCCAGGACCTGAACAGATACTTGGACACTCACGTTCATAGTAGCCAAAAGGCAGAAGCAGCCCAAGGGTGAACAACATGTGGGGCATCCATATAATGGACTTATAATTTAGCCTTAAAAAGAAGGAAATTCTGACACATGCTATAACATAGATGAACCTTAATGACACTGTGCTGAGTGAAAGAAGCCAGTCAGAAAAGGACAGATACTGTAGGATTCTACTTGTGTGAGATCCCTAGAGCAGTCAAATTCATAGAGACAGAAAATAGAAGGGTGGTTGCCAGGGCTGGGGTGGGGGAATGGAGAGTTAGTGTTTACTGGGTATGGAATCTGTTTGAATTTTATTTTATTTATTTTTTTAATACAGCAGGTTCTTATTAGTTATCCATTTTATACATATTAGTGTGTACATCTCAATCCCAATCTCCCAATTCATCACACCCCCGCCACTTTCCTCCCTTGGTGTCTATACGTTTGTTCTCTACATCTGTGTCTCAATTTCTGCCCTGCAAACCAGTTCATCTGTACCATTTTTCTAAGTTCCACATATATGCGTTAATATACGATATTGGTTTTTCTCTTTCTGACTTACTTCACTCTGTATGACAGTCTCTAGATCCATCCATGTCTCTACAGATGACCCAATTTCATTCCTTTTTATGGCTGAGTAATAGTCCATTGTATGTATGTGCCACATCTTTATCCATTCATCTGTCGATGGACACTTAGGTTGCTTCCATGTCCTGGCTATTGTAAATAGTGCTGCAGTGAACATTGGGGTGCATGTGTCTTTTTCAATTATGGTTTTCTCTGGGTATATGCCCAGTAATGGGATTGCTGGGTCATATGATAATTTTATTTTTAGTTTTTTAAGGAACCTCCATACTGTTCTCCATAGTGGCTGTATCAATTTACATTCCCACCAACAGTGAAAGAGGGTTCCCTTTTCTCCACACCCTCTCCAGCATTTGTTTGTAGATTTTCTGATGATGCCCATTCTAACTGGTATGAGGTGGTACCTCATTGTAGTTTTGATTTGCATTTCTCTAATAATTAGTGGTGTTGAGCAGCTTTTCATGTGCTTCTTGGCCATCTGTACGTCTTCTTTGGAGAAATGTCTATTTAGGTCTTCTGCCCATTTTTTGATTGGGTTGTTTGTTTTTTTAATATTGAGCTGCATGAGCTGTTTATATATTTTGGAGATTAATCCTTTGTCTGTAATTTGCAAATATTTTCTCCCATTCTGAGGATTGTCCTTTCATCTTGTTTGTAGTTTCCTTTGCTATGCAAAAACTTATATTTCATTAGGACCCATTTGTTTATTTTTGTTTTTATTTCCATTACTCTGGGAGGTGGATCAAAAAAGATCTTGCTGTGATTTATGTCAAAGAGTGTTCTTCCTGTTTTCTTCTAAGAGTTTTATAGTGTCCAGTCTTACGTTTAGGTCTCTAATCCATTTTGAGTTTATTTTTGTGTATGGTGTTAGGGAGTGTTCTAGTTTCATTCTTTTACATGTGGCTGTCCAGTTTTCCCAGCACCACTTATTGAAGAGACTGTCTTTTCTCCATTGTATATCCTTGCCTTCTTTGATAGATTAGTTGACCACAGGTGCATGGGTTTATCTCTGGGCTTTCTATCCTGTTCCATTGATCTATATTTCTGTTTTTGTGCCAGTACCATATTGTCTTGATTACTGTAGCTTTGTAGTATAGTCTGAGGTCAGGGAGTCTGATTCCTCCAGCTCCGTTTTTTTCCCTCAAGACCGCTTTGGCTATTCGGGGTCTTTCGTGTCTCCATACAAATTTTCAGATTTTTTGTTCTAGTTCTGTAAAAAATGCCATTGGTAATTTGACAGGGATTGCATTGAATCTGTAGACTGCTTTGGGTAGTATAGTCATTTTCACAATATTGATTCTTCCAATCCAAGAACATGGTATATCTCTCCATCTGTTGGTATCATCTTTAATTTCTTTCATCAGTGTCTTATAGTTTTCTGCATACAGGTCTTTTGTCTCCCTAGGTAGGTTTATTCCTAGGTATTTTATTCTTTTTGTTGCAGTGGTAAATGGGAGTGTTTCCTTAATTTCTCTTTCAGATTTTTCATCATTAGTGTATAGGAATGCAAGAGATTTCTGTGCATTAATTTTGTATCCTGCAACTTTACCAAGTTCATTGATTAGCTCTAGTAGTTTTCGGGTGGCATCTTTAGGATTCTCTATGTATAGTGTCATGTCATCTGCAAACAGTGACAGTTTTACTTCTTCTTTTCTAATTTGTATTCCTTTTTCTTCTCTGATTGCCGTGGCTAGGACTTCCAAAACTATGTTGGATAATAGTGGTGAGAGTGGACATCCTTGTCTTGTTCCTGATCTTAGAGGAAATGCTTTCAGCTTTTCACCATTGAGAATGATGTTTGCTGTGGGCTTGTCAAATATGGCCTTTATTATGTTGAGGTAGGTTCCCTCTATGCCCACTTTCTGGAGAGTTTTTATCATAAACGGGTGTTGAATTTTGTCAGAAGCTTTTTCTGCATCTATTGAGATGATCATATGGTTTTTCTTCTTCTTTTGTTAATACGGTGTCTCACATTGATTGATTTGCATATATTGAAGAATCCTTGCATCCCTGGGATAAATCCCACTTGATCATGGTGTATGATCCTTTTAATGTGTTGTTGGATTCTGTTTGCTCGTATTTTGTTGAGGATTTTTGCATCTATATTCATGAGTGATTTTGGTCTGTAATTTTCTTTTTTTGTAGTATCTTTGTCTGGTTTTGGTATCAGGGTGATGGTGGCCTCATAGAATGAGTTTGGGAGTGTTCCTTCCTCTGCAATTTTTTGGAAGAGTTTGAGAAGGATGGGTGTTAACTCTTCTCTAAACGTTTGATAGAATTTACCTGTGAAGCCATCTGGTCCTGGACTTTTGTTTGTTGGAAGATTTTTAATCACAGTTTCAATTTCATTACTTGTGATTGGTCTGTTCATACTTTATATTTCTTCCTGGTTCAGTCTTGAACGATTATACCTTTCTAAGAATTTGTCCATTTCTTCCAGGTTGTCCATTTTATTGGCATAGAGTTGCTTGTAGTAGTCTCATAGGATGCTTTGTATTTCTGTGGTGTATGTTGTAACTTCTCCTTTTTCATTTCTAATTTTATTGATTTGAGTCCTCTCCCTCTTTTTCTTGATGAGTCTGGCTAATGGTTTATCAATTTTGTTTATCTTCTCAGAACCAGCTTTTAGTTTTATTGATCTTTGCTATTGTTTTCTTTGTTTTTATTTCATTTATTTCTACTGGGATCTTTATGATTTCTTTCCATTTATTAACTTTGGGTTTTGTTTGTTCTTTCTCTACTTCCTTTAGGTGTAAGGTTAGATTGTTTATTTGAGATGTTTGTTGTTTCTTGAGGTAGGATTGCATTGCTATAAACTTCCCTCTTAGAACTGCTTTTGCTGCATCCCATAGGTTTTGGATTGTCGTGTTTTCATTGTCATTTGTCTCTAGGTATTTTTTGATTTCCTCTTTGATTTCTTCAGTGATCTCTTGGTTATTTAGTAACATATTGTTTAGCCTCCATGTGTTTGTGTTTTTTACATTTTTTCCCTGTAATTGATTTCTAATCTCATAGCACTGTAGTCAGAAAAGATGCTTGATGTGATTTCAATTTTCTTAAATTTACTGAGGCTTGATTTGTGACCCAAGATGTGATCTATCCTGGAGAATGTTCTGTGCGCACTTGAGAAGAAAGTGTAATCTGCTGTTTTGGGATGGAATGTCCTATAAATATCAATTAAATCTATCTGGTCTGTTGTGTCATTGAAAGCTTGTGTTTCCTTATTTATTTTCTGTTTGGCTGATCTGACCGTTGATGTAACTGAGGTGTTAAAGTCCCCCACTATTATTGTGTTACTGTTGATTTCCTCTTTTATAGCTGTTAACAGTTGCCTTATGTATTGAGGTGCTCCTGTGTTGGGTGCATATATATTTATAATTGTTATATCTTCTTCTTGGATTGACCCCTTAATCATTATGTAGGGATCCTTGTCTCTCGTAACATTCTTTATTTTAAAGACTATTTTATCTGATATGAGTATTGCTACTCCAGCTTTCTTTTGATTTCCATTTGCTTGGAATATCTTTTTCCATCCCCTCACCTTCAGTCTGTATGTGTCCCTAGGTCTGAAGTGGGTCTCTTGTAGACAGTATATATATGGGTCTTGTTTTTGTATCCGTTCAGCAAGCCTGTGTCTTTTGGTTGGAGCATTTAATCCATTCACGTTTAAGGTAATTATCGATATGTATGTTCCTATTACCATTTTCTTAACTGTTTTGGGTTTGTTTTTGTAGGACCTTTTCTTCTCTTGTGTTTCCCACTTAGAGAAGTTCCTGTAGCATTTGTTGTAGAGCTGGTTTGGTGGTGCTGAATTCTTTTAGCTTTTACTTGTCTGTAAAGCTTTTGATTTCTCCATCAAATCTGAATGAGATCCTTGCCAGGTAGAGTAATCTTGGTTGTAGGTAGGTTCTTCCCTTTCATCACTGTAAATATGTCATGCCACTCCCATCTGGCTTGTAGAGTTTCTGCTGAGAAATCAGCTGTTAACCTTACGGGAGTTCCCTTGTATGTTATTTGGCGTTTTTCCCTTGCTGCTTTCAATAATTTTTCTTTAATTTTTGCCAGTTTGATTACTATGTGTCTCAGCGTGTTTCTCCTTGGGTTTCTCCTGTATAGGACTCTCTGCGCTTCCTGGACTTGGGTGGCTATTTCCTTGCCCATGTTAGGGAAGTTTTCCTCTATAACCTCTTCAAATATTTTCTCCGGTCCTTTCTCTCTTCTCCTTCTGGGACCCCTATAATGTGAATGTTGGTGTGTTTAATGTTGTCCCAGAGGTCTCTTAGGCTGTCTTTATTTCTTTTCATTCTTTTTTCTTTATTCTGTTCTGCAGCAGTTAGTTCCACCATTCTGTCTTCCAGGTCACTTATCCGTTCTTCTGCCTCAGTTATTCTGCTATTGATTCCTTCTGGTGTATTTTTCATTTCAGTTATTGTATTGTTCATCTCTGTTTGTTTGTTCTTTAATTCTTTTAGGTCTCTGTTAAACATTTCTTGCATCTTCTCGATCTTTGCCTCCATTCTTTTTCCGAGGTCCTGGGTCATCTTCACTATCATTATTCTGAATTCTTTTTCTGGAAGGTTGCCTATCTCCACTTCGTTTAGTTGTTTATCTGGGGTTTTATCTTGTTCCTTCATCTGGTACATAGCCCTCTGCCTTTTCATCTTGTCTGTCTTTCTCTGAATGTGGTTTTTGTTCCACAGGCTGCAGAATTGTAGTTCTTGCTTCTGCTGTCTGCCCTCTGGTGGATGAGGCCATCTCTGGAATCTGTTTGAGAAGATGAAAAAGTTCTGGAGATGGATGCTGGTGATGGTTGTGCAACAGTGTGAATGTACTTATTGCCACTGAACTATACACTTAAAAATGGAAAATGGTAAAAAATTTATGTACCACAGTAAAAAAGTTTTTAAAGAAAAAGCAGGCACAGTATTCTCTTTGAACCTGAGATACTAAGCGTTAGCTTTAAAGAGCAGTCATCGTCCCATGAAAGTTACTGGATTCTTCTGTTCCTCATTTCCCTGTTTAGGGCTCTCCTGTAATGGGTAAAGATCTAGAAGATAGGTTAGAAATAAGGAATAAATCCAAAAGAAATACCATCCGAAGAAATTTCTCAACCTGTTTCTCAGTGAATCTTGTCATAACAAGGACATCATTTCCTGTATCAGACCCTTTGCTGCTCTCTGCCTTCCTGGGATGTCGGTGGGTAGTGCAAACCCTGAACACCTTGCTCCTGCCTGAACAAGGGAGATTTTGAAGCATGTTTTTTCACTGTAGTAATGAAAGCAGTATTCATCAGTCTTCTGATTTTGTATTGTAATATAATCAGATAAGACCCTGGGGTTTTGTAAACATTCTGTTCTTTATTCAGGGAGCTAATGTGAAGGCTGAACCCTTATCATTTTGCACAGGCCTTGCCTAAGGTTTTTAAAGATACATCTTTTCTCGTTATTCAGGTCGATCTTGGAGAAGGAAGGACCAAAGTCACTTTTTAGAGGCTTGGGTCCAAATTTGGTTGGAGTTGCACCATCAAGGTAAGCATTAATCTTTCAGCTAGCTCACTGCATACAGTATCTAATACCCTGAGTCCTTTCTTACTGGAGGGCCAATACCGCTAGATGTCTAGTTTCTTTTTCTGTGGGGGATTTGCCAAAGTGCATCTGACATATAGAAGTAGTGATAACTGTTGGCATGTCTTTCAGTGTGTGCGTGAGAAAGAGATTCTTGGTTATTTTATTCTTAAGTGGAGAATTATTCTGCTCCCGTCACGTGGTGTCTTCTCTGAGTGTTTGCTACTCTAAGGATGGCGTGTGGTCAGCAGCATTGGCATCACCTAGGAGCTTGTTAAAACTACTCGATCTCAGACCACACCCCAGACCTGCATCAGAATTTGCATTCCGCCAAAACCCACAGGTGATTCATATGCACTTGGAAGCACTGATCTAAAGCAATTTTAACGGCTTCCAAGCTTACTTTATTTAAAACATTCTTATTTGTGTTACAAGGTTTAATTCTCTTTAAAGCTTACTTGAATATATCAAGCTGCATTGTCCCAATGCAGTAGCCCCTGGTCATGTGGGGCTACTTAAATCAATTAAAATTAAAAATTCAGTTCCTTGGTCTCACCAGCCACATTTCAAGTTACTTAGCATTCATATGTAGCTAGTGGCTCCTGCATTGGAGAACATAGGTATAGAACATTTCCATCTCCGCAGAAAGTTCTTTTCGACAGTGCTGATACAGAGGATAGGCGTGTGTGGATATGAAAGTGAATGTCTCTGCGTGTGTGTGTGTGTGTGTGTGTGCGCATAGCAGCTTATCTGTGAAAAGTAGGTAAGAAACTGCTTCTAGAAATTACCTCCTGGGAGGGGGAGCACAGTGACAAGGGTCACTTATGTGAATCCACATAGTACTTGAATAGCCTTTAAGCAAAATTCATCTTTATAACAAAAATGAGAATTTTGTTTTATACAAAGTTAAGACTAAAAGCTTCTAGAATACTTGCATGTCAGTGCTCCAGTTTATACGCAGATCTCCTGAGGATGTTGTAAAAGTGCAGAGGTCCAAGAGGGAGGGGATCTAGGTCTACATAGAGCTGATTTACTTCATTGTACAGCAGAAACTAACACAACATTGTAAAGCAGTTATACGCCAATAAAAAAATGCAGATTCTTATTAAATCCTTTTGTTCCTTTGGAATTCTGTAGCTTATGTGTATAATCTATTGAAAATATAGAAAATACTAGTTTGTGAGGTTATATGAGGTATGCATTGTTAAGAGAAGGCAAACATACTGCATATATGTAGTAAATTTTTTTAATGGAGTCAGATCTGCTTGTGGACAGTGCTAATTTGGTAACACCTGTCAATCTGATATAGAGTCCTGGCCACCACACCCATTTAGAACAGTTGGGACCTAGAAAAAAACGAAAGACTGTTTTATAACACATTCATGATATGTAGTCAGGATCCTAAGTTGAAAAATACATTCTGTAATTGATCCATGGGCCAGCTGAAAAAAAGCATTTTCCCTGACATTGCTGGTGAAGAAGCAGGGAAAATCACAGCCAGGCTCTGCCCTCCAGCCCCAACAGGAGAGGAGACAGAAGCGGGGAAGCAGACAGAGGCAGAGAAGACCGGAGAGCCAAGGTGGGGCACCCGCCACCCCCAGCGGTCCCTTTTTGGGGCTGGGAGCACGTCAGTGGAGGGTGCACTTGATGAAAACACGTGTGCCACCGTACATGTTCCTATGTGATCCTGAGTCATCAGGAATAAAGTTCACAGTACATCTGACATACTCATTTTGGTGTAAGGCAGGACAAGTGTGGTATGTTTTAGAAATGTATTATAAATTTTAACAGTTGTGGTATATGTTGGTGCTTGAAAGGATTGGCATTCATCCAGGATGGAGACTGTAAACGGACTTTGTATGTATATTACCAAAACCTCATTTTCCTCGGTTGTTTTGGGCACTCCCGTCATCACTGAGTACTTTCTGGAGGGCCAATCAGGAGCTTCCTGAAGATGCCTGCAACAGGTTTTGGTTTTTAGCACAGATAAGGTCAAGCTTTCGGTTACATGTTAACTTCTTTCCCATATTGCTAAATTTTTCAGGGGTTGTGGAAGGACATACATATTATATAGCGTCGAACCAATGTCTTGATAGCATTCTCTCTTTGTTCTAACAGGGCTGTGTACTTTGCATGCTACTCCAAAGCCAAAGAGCAGTTCAATGGCATTTTCGTGCCTAATAGCAATACTGTGCACATTTTCTCAGCTGGCTCTGCAGGTATGTTACCGTAGTGAGTGGAGATGAGTTGCTCACTTTCCTAAAGCATGTGTTGTACCAAACAGCTTTCTCCAGGAATTAGAAATTAGGTCTCTGCTTCTTTTGCATCTAAAATCATTTTCCTAAAGCTTTATGTTAGAAGTGATAAAACATGACTGTTTGAGAGCGGTTTGTAACTTGCTTCCGTTTCCTTTTACCCTGAAGCTTTTTATTCTCCCTCAAAATTGACATGTTCTCATGCATGCTACTGGTTAGTGTGATGTATCTTTTAAAGGAATATTAATGTGTTTTCATGCCTTTTTATTACATTATTTTCTAAAGTTCGAGCTGCTTTTTCTGTGGCTCCCGACGGTGTCTAGCCTACCCTGAGTACAGTTGGCACTTCTGTCCTTAAGAGTTGGATTCTATGATGAGGGCTCAGGGCTTGTAGCGGGATTCTTGCAGCAGGATCAGTGATAGATTAGGTAGCTTCTGTTCTTTTTTGAGGGAATCATTCCACCTACCATGGAAAATTCACAAAAGGATTTTTTCCCCAGGAAATACTTGGCAAAAACATGGACATGTAGATTGCTGAGAGAAGACTGTGTCTTTTTCGATGTAAATTTTATCTCTATTTAAATAGAAGGGTGTTTTAGAGAATTAAATTGGCATTTTATGAAAACTTTCTACCCTCCAAGTTGTACATATCAGTCTTGTCCCTGTTACTCCAAATAAAAGTACTAGTAATCCATCTGAGTAGTTACGGATAATAATTTCTGGACCCCAAATGGGAAATGACATTAGCAGAGCTGCTTCACAACAAGAATGGTGTTTTACAGAATACGGAGCCTGAGAGGAGTGCGTGGGGTTCAGAGGAGGCCAGGCTTCACTGCCAAGGCCGATAGGGAGTTAGCCATACGCGAAAGGCTGTGCCCCAGTTTTGTAACTTTTGCAAAATTAACATGGAGGAACCTTGGTAAATAAAACAGACCTGGAGGGAGATTTTTTTTTTTAATGAAGTCTTTAATTTGCTGTTTTAAGGAGCTAATGTTGCTGTTGTTTTTTGTTTTGTTTTTTTTCCTCCTTCCTGGTAACATTCAGTTTTTTGGGTTTTTTTATAATTCTAGTATAGTTGATTTACAAAGTTTTGTTAGTTTCAGGTGTACAGCAGAGTGATTAGTTTCTTATGTATATACACACACACATATATATTCTTTTTCAGTTTCTTTTCCATTATGGTTTATTATAAGATATTGAATATAGTTCCCTGTGCTGTACAGTAGGTCCTTGTTGTTCATCTGTGGAGGGAGATTTTTAAACCACTGTCTAGGGTCCTATTATCTAATCAATCTACTTAGGCTGTGGAGGGGATGAGGTATTCCAGAGGACTCACTGCGTGTCAGGTCAATACTGCTTTTTTGGTTGGTCTGGAATGATTAACAATATTAAGATGGAGAAGGCTTACTTTAAAAATGGTTACTATAGGCAGATCAGTCTTAAAACTTTGATTTCCTAAAATGGTCAGGTATTAAAATGTTGAAGTTTGGATTCAGGTAAATGGAGATTTAGTTTCTTCTATTTTAAGTTATATATCAGGTACCCTTTTGGATAAGATCAGCAACTTTTTAAAACAAATTATTTCTGAACCTGAACCTTTCAATTGAGTTTTAGAATAGTTTCGTATATATTTACCAATGGAACCACATTAACAGGAATATCAACAGCACCACCTAGCGGCTGAATGGACTAGACAGGGCTCTAGAAAATAGAGAGATACATGTTAGGTCCTACATACCAGTAGATGTTACATTTTAGGGGACTATAGCTTCCATCTGTAGTATGGAAATATAACTGCTTCCTACCATCCGTTTTTATTATTAAGCCATTGAAAGCCTGATTTCAAAGTTTATCACATGGAATAGACAGCTTTAATAAGCATTGACTCTGTTCACTGATAACATTTTCTATTCTTTTTTTCTTCCAGCTTTTGTCACAAATTCCTTAATGAATCCTATATGGATGGTTAAAACCCGGATGCAGCTAGAACGGAAGTAAGTTGTTAATTGTTCCTTCCTTAATATAAGAATTCTTAGGGCTTTTTTTCTTCCACCAGTTCCAGCTGTGGAGTGAGATCGTCCTTAGCCATCCCCATCCTTGTTTTGTCTGAATATAAGCATATGTAGAAACTCCTTTTGTCTTGAGGTTGATACTGCCAAGCCTTGTGGGGAGACAAAGGCCAACAGAAATAACACACAAGGGGGTGTCGAAGTTCGCTCAGTTGTGGCCCCTGATCTACAGGGTAGTCGGTGGGTCTCTGCTCCTGGATGACCCCACCGCCCCCAAGTTGGAGTGCTGCGGCCTCTCCTCCAGGTGGCCTCTCTTTCGAGTGGGAAGATGCCAGGAAGGGCAGAACAGCAAACGCCCCTGGTCTCAGAAGGGGCATTCTAATCTCCAAGGCCCTCAGATATCCGAGATTCCTGCGCTGAAACTAGCCAGGGATTCTTGGGATTTTTCATGCTGTGGGTTCTCTTGGCAGTCTCTGGTGAAGGCTGCAGGTGCTTTTTAGAACAATATTTTTAAAAGTGAAAACCAATTATTGAAATACAATTATCAGTGGGTTTTTTTTAATTGCAATATAGTAATATAATTCTTTAACACATTAAATAACAAGATCAAAGAGCAGCCCCATAACTACTGTAATTTCAAGTTAGTGAAGATGGTAAATGATGCTTTGTGATAGGATTCTAAGAGCCCTTCTGTTACTAGGTTGCCTAGAAACGTTGTGTGGGGCGCTGGAAACTTCCAGCTAGTCCAGTCTAACCTTAAGCTACCCAGTAAAGAAAGCAGGGGAGAGAGCGAGCAAGTGCGCCCCCTGGAAGTGGAGCTGGGGTCTGCCTTAGCTTGTTTTTTCTCTTCAATGACCCCCATAGCCTCTGAATTGGTCTTTGATTCTGTGTTTCCCCTAATCCATTCTGTCTGAAAGAACCTTCTAAAATGCATCAGGTCTAATCATTTTGAATAGATTGCTTGCTCAGAATCCTTCGATGAATGTCAGTTACTCTCAGGGTCAAATCCTCACTCCTCAGCTTAACATTCAAGGTCCTTTGCGATTTTCTAAAAATGTCATGTGCTCTCATGCTTCCATCTCCCTGAATCTGCCGTCCCCTCACCAGGAATCCCGTTTCCCCTTCTTGTCCCTCAAGAACACCTTGTCCTGCAAGCTGCAGACCAGTGTCCTCTCCTGGAAACCTTTGGCAATCGCTCCCAGTTCCAGGTGTGCATACAGTGTCCTAATGTCACTTCTGTTTAGCAGCGGATAAATGCATGAGTCAGCTGAGAGCCTTCCTTTATACGCATTCTTTTAAATCTGGCTGGAAATGACCCGTGCTTAGGACATTTGAAAGCCGTGTTTGTGTGGGCTCTGTTAACATAGCCCTCAACAATGAGTATTTGTTGCATGCTTCCTGTGCAACTAGTCACAGCAGAAACAGCAGGGAATAAGACATGGGCCTTGCCTTCCAGAAGCTCACAGCTTCACAGAAAATAAAAGAGAATTCTAGGCTGGTGCGATAAGAGACCTGAGGTGCTCCAGGACCCTGGAGGGTCCTTAATGCAGTCTGGGCAGGACGTGCAGCCAGGGAGGGGCTCTTGTGGCATCCACCCTCCCATCTACAGGATAACCGGTGGGCAGCGGCGGGTGTGAAGGTGTCTCAGGCAGGGAATCTGCTGTGCAGAAAATCTGAAGGCAAGAAAGCATTGTTCATTCCGAGCAGCAGAAAGAAGGGGTGTGTCCTGCATGCAGATATGCTGGAGAAGGAGGGAGGTGCAGGGAGATAAGACGGGAGAAGCCAAAAGAGAGGGCCACATCCTTAAAAGCCCTGGGGAGGAATGGGCGTTTGGACTCGGCTTTATTTTGAGGCAGCAGTGGTTCAGGGGGCCTTTCTGTCCTCCGTTAGAGGATATTTGGCAATGTCTGGAGATGTCTTTCTCTCTCGCGACTTAGGTGGCATCTAGTGGGTGGAGGCCAGGGCTGCTGCTAGATATTCTACGAGGCATAGGCCCGCCCCCAGCGGAGAATTACCTGGCCCCAAATACCTATAGTGCCAAGGTCGAGGAGCCCTGCCCAAGAGGGTGTTAAGCAGGGGAGCGAGGTGCTTGGCGTTTGTGTCACAAAGGTCACACCAGGTAGGGGGTGGGGCTGGGGGGCCCAGGACACTGGTCTGCTGCCCCACAGGGGGCCTCCCACGTGCGCCCAGTGTGAACACTGTCCAGTCCTGGGATTCTGTTTGTAACCCGGCGGTTTATGAAAACTTCCTGTCATGGGGTAGGAGCATCCAGGCCGGAGGCTTTTTAGTTATTGTAGAGTCTATTCTGTTTATAATTTTACAAATGTAGAAATAATGGAATCAAAATACACCCTTTGGAGACGAGAACGATAAGAAAGAATACTCACACTCACCACCCTGTCGGAATGTTGGGGAGTTTTTCCTTCAGTATTTTCTTAAAGCATATGTGTACAGTAATCACAATTATACTTTACGTGTAATTTTGTCCAGCACTTCCCCACATCTGACTGCCTTCACAACTGTTTTAATCTAGTATATGTACCACGGTTTACGTATCTATCCCCATGTGTAGACGTTGGGATTGTTTTGATTCTGTTGCAGTCGTATTTTCCTCTGTGATGAACACCTTCCATATAGCTCTTTCCAAAAGTAGATCGAAGACCCTGAGCACGAGTCTGTGACCCAGTACAGGTGCATGTCCCATCCTGTGGGCCTGTCGGGTGTCCCGGCTGATGGGCCTGGCCTCACAGCAGGCTGGGCTCAGCCAACCACAGACCAGGGAAGACTGTGGCACCCACCATGCAATTTCTCTTTAGCTAATCTTTGTGACTCGGTGCAGCAGGCGGGCTCCTGAGCAGGCGGGCTCCTGAGCGTGGTGTCGTAACGGCATCTCGTTGGTCTCCTTTGTGCAGAGTGAGAGGCTCCAAGCAGATGAACACGCTCCAGTGTGCTCGCTATGTTTACCAGACGGAAGGCATTCGTGGTTTCTACAGGGGACTAACTGCCTCGTACGCTGGAATTTCAGAAACCATCATCTGTTTTGCTATTTATGAAAATTTGAAGAAGTATCTGAAAGAAGCTCCCTTAGCCTCTTCTACAAATGGGACTGAGAAAAACTCCACAAACTTTTTTGGACTTATGGCAGCTGCTGCTCTCTCCAAGGGCTGTGCTTCCTGTGTCGCTTACCCCCATGGTAGGTTTTGCTTTTCCTTCCGGAGCAGGAAAATAGCCATCAGTTTGTGTCAGTGTATCCAGACCTCCGTAGCTCAGGTGGACGTGCAAGCACCTGCAGGTGACAGGGTAGCTGAGCCCAGTTCGGCTGGCTTCAGCTCACGTATGCAGCTCACGCGGGCAGTGGGAGCTCCGCTTTACTTGGCTGCGGCAGATTGTGGCCAAAACTCGGCTGTGTGGAATGTGGGCCCTGGGTTGTGGAACTTCTGATGTTTCCAAAGAAGCCAAAAATCTGGATTTTATTTAAAATTCCTCAATTTAAAAAAATGATGTAGGAGCCAAGCTTTAAAAAAAATTTCAGCTTCCATTTTGAATGGAGTGCTGAGGAAAACTACTTTGGGTAAGTTTACTTTTTAAGGAATTAATAATAGACCTAATGTTCTACTGAACGACTTTTAAAAGAAAAAAAAAACAGCTTATTTTATTGTGCCATGAAAAACAGGTTTTGTTTTCAAACACCCGCTGCACTGTCAGCTGTGACAAATGCACATGGTCAACTTCTCACAGGTCATTGAGTCCCCGTCATGTGCTGGGGCACCGAGCAGCCCCACGGGCTTGCAGAGAGGGGGTTGGTGCTTCCCGGGTCACGTGCCCTGAAGTCCGCTTGACAGGCAGTCACAGGTGTCATGCTGTGGGTGCCAGGGTGAGGCAGGGCCAGGTGGGCAAGGGTATGAAAAAGGAGGAGGCTGGACGGAGTGGAGAAGGATCCTGGCAGGAGCAGAAAGTTGGGGAGTACATGGAAAGAAAGTTTTGTTGGAGATGTCACCATACGTGATACAAATACACCTCCAGGGAAATGACAGTGTTTACTTCACTGAGAGTAGAAAACTGTAAACTATCTTAAAATTGAGTCCCATTCAAACTAAGCTTATTTTTTAAACCCCTAGAAGTTATTTGGTGCTTTTGTATGTATACATCAGTCTTGGGACAATTGACCAATTCCCTAATTGACCAATTCCCAGAGTTAGAAAATGTTCTGAGAAGAACTTTTCATTGTCTCTCTGTGACTACCCCAACCAAATAGAGCTGAGGTGGCGAAGAGCCATAGCTGTACGTGAACGTTTGTAAAGCTGTGTGCTTCGCGTTCTCTGCACATGTTGCTTGGAAGTACAGTTCATCTGTAGCCTGAAATGTGTGTTTCTCTCTGCAGAAGTCATAAGGACACGGCTCCGGGAGGAGGGCACCAAGTACAAGTCTTTTGTCCAGACTGCTCGGCTGGTCTTCCGGGAAGAAGGCTACCTGGCCTTTTATAGAGGACTCTTTGCCCAGCTCATCCGGCAGATACCAAATACTGCCATTGTGTTGTCTACCTATGAGTTAATTGTGTACCTGTTAGAAGACCATGCTCAGTAACAGACCATAAAATTGTGGTCTAGAAGAATAAAACTGAGAAACTCTAGAGAATTTTTTTTTTTCCATTGATGTGTAGAATGTTTGAGACCGAAACAGGAAAGGCCGTAGAATATCTGGCTTGTGTCACCTGTTGGACATTTCCTTTTGGATTCATGCTTTCTGGAAGGTTTATTTTCATTAACGTTAACAGTTAATTATAACTTTTGGTTGTTTTTGTTTTGTTTTGTTTTAACTTAAGAGAATTCAGGATAAAGCACCAGTAAATTAAATCATGGTATTTAAGTATAAATTTGTTTTGTGTCCTCTTTTATGTCCGCCCATAGGGTAAACTGTAGCTAAGGACTTCAGTGAAGCATAAGCCTAGAAACGCAGAGAAAAACTATCAAGTCAAGGTACAGTTGTTTTCTAGTCTGACTAAGATCCTGCACTGCGGGACCGGTAGGAAGCGCCACGTCTTGATGGCACAGGGCAGACCAGGACAGACTCCCCAGCTAGTCTCCAGAAACCTCCCACAGATTGATCATTTAAGCTCTCCGGCTGCTGAGTTTAAAAAAATAAGTACAGCTTCCTGACACTAAATATTTTAAACTATAAACCTTTTCCAGAAGTTATCCTCTATCCCCAGTTTGAACCAAAGGCAAGAGTTTTGTTTGTTTGTTTTGCGTTACGCGGGCCTCTCACTGTTGTGGCCTCTCCCGTTGCGGAGCACAGGCTCAGCAGCCATGGCTCACAGGCCCAGCCGCTCCACGGCATGTGGGATCCTCCCGGACCGGGACATGAACCCGTGTCCCCTGCATCAGCAGGCGGACTCTCAACCACTGCGCCACCAGGGAAGCCCGAAGGCAAGAGTTTTAAAGAATGGTTTACCAATTACCTTGGCCCTGGATGTACTTGCCCCAGTTCAGCCTAGTCAAGCCCAGGTCCCTTGTGAGAGTGTCAGAGGGCAGCCTCCCGAGTCAGCTGTAAGTGTGGAACGTGGCGCGTCTGCAGCCCTGTTCTCGGGGCTCCACCACTGGAGAAGAGGGGCAAGGAGCACGGTTGACTGCCCACCCCTAGGGGAGTGCTCTTTTATTCTGACAGGAGGCATTGGTGTTGTTTAAATACCCTAGAATTTAAGGTTAAAAAGTTAAAATCCTAGAAATGAGAAATCACCAGAGTTTTAAACCCCCCCTCATTTTTAAAGGAAATTTAATAAAGGACAGAAAGATAATAAGACAGAAGGCAGGTAAGATAGATGGTCTTCCCATGAACTCTTTCACTGGAATTTGCATATACTGTACATTAAGGTTATTTTTCAATCTGAATATCTAGAAAGATACTTGATTCTAATCACTGATGCACTGTCACATCAGATTCAGTGGCAGATACTCTGGTAGGAATGAGAAGAGGTTATTTTCAAATTGAAATACAATTGAGTTTAATTCTCTTCACCTTTGGTCATAAAGGAGGTTGGTTGGTGTTTTTGAGCCCTCTAGCATAATTTGCTACAACTGTCAACACTAAATGGAAGTCAAAATAAATGACTTTAGTCAAACTTCAGTGATTCTACGATGCGTGACAGCAAAGATATTTCTATTCCAGAAGCTCATCTTAACTGGTTAATAGTGGCGCTTAGCAACACCTTCCTATTTTAATGTTCATACGAAAGCCTGAATTTTTCCTCAAGATTTTATCTAATATGAAGGTCAAAAGTTAGGTTGCTTAATATTCACTAGTTGGGTATGAGAATTATTTGGAAATAATTTTCACTTATACATTCTTGAGGTAATAAGTTTGATATTAAGCTGGTATAGTTTAGTTCTCTGCTTCTGCAACAGGGCATTGAAATGAAAGAAACGTTGAGTACCAGAAGTAGGAAGAGAACAAGCAGGAAGAAAGTGATGCTTCCTCTATAAAGGGGCTTACTGGATTTTAAAGTGGTATATATCACTGAGCTGTTAATGGAAAAATCCCATGATTGATTTCTCTCTTTTCCACAAGCTTAGTCACTGACATTTCACCATTTTTCAGTAGTCATACGTATAAGACTTTTTAAACCCTCGTTGCTTATCCGTGTGTGCCATGCACTGTGCAAGGTGTTACTTACTTTCTCATTTAAATTAATTCTGACAAACTTGTGAGGCACGTATTACCATCATGCACATTTTACAAATGAGAGAGGCTCTGAGGCTTGCCTGGCTCGCCAGAGATAAGTAGTAAACTGGACCAATCATGGGTTTGTGCTGCTTGCTGAGTGGATGAATGTAAGGTGGAAGGGGCATCCGAGCCTACGCAATGATCTGACTCTGAAGCTAAGGTACAGCAAACCATTCCATTCAATTCACTTAAGGCTTACGATTCCACCCCAGTCAAGGTGAGCTTCTAGCCATGCCCAGGACAGAACTGTTGGGTGCATTCTTTGTCCACATAGATCACAGAGCCCTTCCTTTGAGTGGGACGTTCTGCAGACAATCTTCCTTGGAAAGAGAATGGTGCTTAAATACAACGCCTCACATTTTGAAGGGAAGCTTCACTGCTATTCATTCATTTGTGGTGAAAGCAGAAATGAAGCAAAGGAAAGCCTGTACTCTGACACTTAACTTACAAGAAAGTGGAGCGCCCAGGCAGACTCTCATCACTGCCCAGGCTTCGTGCCCTGCTCCCTTGTCTGCAGTTCCTGGTGAAGGCACAGGACTAGGATGTGGGACAGATTAACCAGCAACAGGGAACAGGAAACATTTGCTGCTAAATCACCCATCACTGTCCAGGACGGTAAGGATTCTAATGTTGACCTCAAAAAACACGAATAGTTGTGAAACACTGAAATAGATATTGTGGAATTAAATACAAATATTCCCAACTTGAGCTTCTTTTTTTTTAAGTTATATAAGTAATTTAGCACAAACCAATAATACTAAAACACTTTCATGAAGTGAATCTTCACCCCCTCGAGGTAGCTGTTTGCAGTTCAATGTTAACCATCGTCTGTTCCAATAAACATACACATATTATAGGAGTTTATTCAAACTTAGGTATTATCAAAATTAATGTGCATGTTGCTTTTTTTTTTAAGTGTTTCATCCCTCTAGGCCAATACCTATAGCTCTGACATTCTAATAGTTGAATTACGTTCCGTAGCATGGCTGTCCCATGATCTAGTTACCTTCCTCCCTATGGCAGGAGTGGGCGTGGCTCATGTTTCTGCAAACTAATTTTTTGACCATTGGAGTGGCTTCAGTGGAAGCGGCTTAAGAAGCTCCGACTTGCCGTAAAACAGCGTCGCGCGCATAGGCCCGGTTTGGCTAGGCGTTGGGAAGACAGGACTAGCCGGGGAAAGACTTATTAGCCCGGGATGCTGAAGTTGGGGCGCCTGGCGAGCGAAGCGGGAGCGGAGAAGGGCCGGGCCGGGCCCCGCGCCACCTCCCCCCTCCGGCCGCGGGAGGGCGCGCTCTGGCCGGTACGGCGACTTCCGCCGGCGCCCCGCCCACCAGGCTCGCCCCACGCTCCGATTGGCTGCGAGGCGGGAGCGCGCCGAGTCAGGGGGCGGGCCCGCGCCGGCTACAAAGCGGCGAAGGTCACGGCGCGAGGAGGCGCGCGCCGCCGCTCCGCGTCCCGCCCGCGGCCCTCAGCCCAGCCGCCAGCGCCACCGCCGCCGCCTACCGCCTGCCGCCTGCCGCTGCCCACAGCCCATCGCCCGCGCCAGGAGCCATGGAGGGAATGAGCGCGCTGCTGGCCCGCTACCCAACGGCCGGCCTGGCCGGCGGCCTGGGGGTCACGGCGTGCGCCGCCGCCGGCGTGCTGCTCTACCGCATCGCACGGAGGTGAGTGCGCGCGGCCCACGCGGCCGGCTAGTATCACACCCGCGCCCCTGCCCCCGCACCCGCCCTGCGCCCGCTGTCCTCCCAAGCCCGCCGGCTCCGGGGCCGCCCGCGCCTCGCTGTCCGTGAGCGCGGCGAGGCCGCGGCGCGGCGGTGGGGCCCGGCCGTGTGTCCCCGCGCCGAGACCCACTGTGCACGCCCCGCCCCCGGAAGGAAAACCGGACTGGGGATCCCCAGTCGGGAAGCGGCTGAGGAGTGGGTTGGGGGACCCCAGGAATGTGGGGCGGGCGGGGACAGCCAGCGCTTGACGTACGAACTTCCTCCCCCGCGGAGATCTGCGCTGGCCCAGCTGCAGGGTCTGCAGGGCCCCCAAACCCTGCGGGAGCGTCGAGCGGGGGTCGGGCCTTGCTCCTTTCCGTCTTGAGCCCCGATCCCTGGTCCTCAGGGGCACGTTGGGTCGCGTGAACACCGACCGGTAGTTTCTGAGCCGCATACGCTGTCTCGGGCGTTGTTCTAATCTCACATAAGCCCATTTCAGAGTCACAACCCCTGCTCTGTCTAGAGAAGCTGAGGGACAAAAGAGCTACATAAATTGTTATTAATTAGACGAGTCAGGGTGTGAGCTGAAGTATCCTGACCCTGGAGCCTGCATCCCTGACCCCCGGGCTCCACAGCCTCCAAGAGCAGGCAAGCCTGACATACTTCAGAGGTGTTTAAACCGGGCTGGGCTGCCCAGCGGGTTCAGTGGCGGCTCCCCACCCCCGACCCTGGCTCCGAGATCATGCTGACCCCACTGTGCACAGCTGGTCTCCATGGTCAGGGATAAAAGCTTAATGGCCTCTTGCTTCAGGAGGACCTCAGGGGCAGCCCCACTGTCAACCCACTTGATCCACCTTCCCAGGGGATAGGGGAGAAAGGTGGGGTTGTGAGAACATTCTGGAGACAGAATGGGTGGGCTTGTAGCTTCAGCAGGGGATGTGGAAGCGCAGCTCTTAGGTGGGAGAAGCGAAGGAACTTGCCCACGGTCACTCGGCAGCAAGTGGGGGAGCTGGGACTTGAACCTGGAAGGCATGTCTGTTCTTCCTTAGCCACCACCGTGTACTGCTTCTCACCCAAAGGGAAAAGAAGTGAGGGCGACTGAGTCACAGGCTTCCTGGGGGAGGAAGGGGTAGGAGGGACATCAGCTGTGTCTGCAGGATGAGCCAGACTGGCAGGCTGAGGAGGGGGTGGCCTCAGGGGTCCCTGACAACGCACAGCTCTGCGTGTCCCAGCTTCTGCCCAAAATTTGGAAGCTGGAGGGGCTTGCCGGACCAGCTGGTTCAAACCAGTTATCTTATGCACGAGGGAACGGAGGTGCAGAGGTGCATGCCGCCTGCTGTTGCTCAGATTCCCAGAGCGTGTCGACGGCAGAGGTGTGTCCAGAGCCCGGTTTGCCTCCCAGTTAACCGGGGGCAGGGAATGTCAGCCCAAGGACCAGAGCCTGGGCCAGGTCTTGTGTCCAGGCTTTGCAGCTCTCACTTGTGTTGGTGTGGCTAGATTCGCACTGGGTTTGCTCACTGTGCCTCAAGCTCCCGTCTTGTGCTGCGGCTGTTGCTGGGGGTCCCGTCTCCCCACCTGGGCTGCCAGCCACAGCTTTCCCGCTCCCGGAGACAGGAGTCTGAGGCCTTGGTGCAGTGTTGGGTGAGCTGCTTCGAGGGGAGCCAGGAGGGCACCAGTGTGGCGTGACACCAGAGTCGTGGTGTGGCATTGGGACCTTTTGATTGAGAAGGACCAGCCCTTTCCCAGGAGGCTCTGAGATTCTACCAGAGCGCTGGCTTTTGTCTGGGGGTCATAAATTAGCCACTGTCACGATTCAGAAGCAAGACCAGGCTGAGCCCTTCTCCTCTGTGGGGGAAACAGTGACAGTGAGGAATGGCTTTGGCCACAGCGTGGGTTTAGAATGACCCTGGGGAGGGCATGTGAGGAGAGTTGTTTCTGGAAATGGACTTGGCCGGCTGGGTGTTTGGGGGCTCAGCACAGCGATGGAGGGACCTGGACGGAGGATCGGCCGGGGAGCAGGGGGAAGAGCCCGCTTCTCTGAAGGGCTGCGGTCCCCAGAGCCTCCGGCAGGGCCAACCCTGGCTTCCCACCCGCGGAGTCCTCTTGACCGGACTGTGTGTTATGACCTGGCGTGGGGCAGGAGCTGCTGTTGGCCCCATTCTACAGATGAGGAAACAGATGCCCAGGGAGATTGGGCTTCCTGCCCTATGACACCAAGCTGCTAAACGGCAGAGCCCTGCCTCACTCTGGCCCTTCAGCTCCTAACCAAGCCTCGTGCTCTGGGTCCTCACTGAGCAACTTGGCTGTCACTCTGCACCCATAGGAGGCCAGGTGGAAGCCCCAATTACACTTCCCCAGGCTGGCACGCCCTGTACCCAGGCAGTCTTGGTGGCTTCCTGTGCCTCCCCCACCCAAACTCCCACCCCCAGGCTCTGCCGCTTGCCATCGTATCCATCTCCTGCCATCACATCCCTACTCAAGACCTCTGGAGGCCCCCGTAGGTGGTTATTGGATTGTCTACTTTCTGGTGTTTGGAAACAGAGGATGCAACCTCCCAGGTAAAAGAGTTAAGCCTCAGCCTGGCGTCCAGGGTCCCTGGTTCCCGCTCACCTCTTGCCAGGCTCTCCTGGTGCTGCGCACTCTGGCTGGGGGGACCCTGCTCTCCGCACGCATGCCGGGTGGTGCCCCCCTTGCGCGCAGTCCATCTGTTTGAGGGCCACCTGCTCATTTGCCTTGCTGGCCGGCAAACCCGTTCTTGAGGGTGACGGCAAATGCACCACTTGTTGGCTCTCTCCTATTGCACCTGTCACCAGCTGCCCTGTGAGGTCGTTGTTCTCGTCCTTGTGTCCGGGTCAGGAGTGGAGAGCCTCGCTCATCTCTGCCTCCCTGCGATCCAGCATGTGCCCAGCCGGCGCTGTGCTGAGGGACCGGTGTGGTCCACCGAGGGCGGATCCGGGCTTTCTGTCTTGGTGTTGGCTGGACTGCTGTGGGCCTAAGTGTGATTCGCCTTGAGGCTGGCGCGGGCGGCTGGAGGCCCGCTGGGTCCTGGTGGCACTGAGCTGCACATTGGTGCCGCTGTCCCGCTGCCCAGGAGCCTGCTCCTTGGATTCTCTCTGGTGGATCGGACAACACTCAGGGCACAGAGGAGCAAGTGAGGAGCCGTGTGGGGTCCGACAAGGACCCCTCGCCTATGAGCCTGTCCTGGGATCCCCTCGGGGCCCTGCTGGAGGCTGACCTCTCGGCCCCCAAGGGAACCAGCCTGACTCTCAGAGACCATCTTCCAGACCCCGCCAGGCCAGCACGTGGTGCCCAGGGTCACAGGCTGTGTGCCAGACCCTCTCGGGGAACTTCTCAGGGCCTGGCAGAGACTGGTGGACGCATGGGCCTCCCCCAGATTCTGAGCACCCCCCCCGCCCCCCAACAGGGACTGATCCCCATCAGTGTCTCTTCCATGTGGCACAGTGCTGGGCTCACAGCAGGTGCCCACCCCCTGGCAGGGTCCTGGACCGAGGGCCTGGAGCTGCAGCCCTCAGAGAGGTGGGCCAGTGGTGGGCTAGAACTGACACCCCCCGCTCCCACCAGACCTGTAGGGCACGGCGGGATGCCAGGGCACGAGCTCTGTTGTAACTAACTGTCCACGTGTGGGGCTGAGGGGGTGATACCATTGTTGGGGGCCTGTGTTCATCTTTTCTTCCCCACTGTGGGTTTGGGGCTTGTGGAGGGACGGTTCCAGAGCATGCAGCTGCCCCTGGCTCCCCCCAGGGGCCCATCCTGCCCTTGGCTGCCTCAGGCCTCCTCCAACCCCCGCAGAGCCTGAGAGAGCTCAGCACACAGGTAGCAGGAGCTGGGTGAGTACCTTCCAGACCCTCCCGGCCGCTCACCCTCTGGGGCCCAGCCTTCCACCTGAGGTGGCCTGGCCTGGACCCACCTAACTTGCTCCTGCCTGTGTCACAGGGACATTCTGTCTTGTCCCCTCAGATCTTGTCCACCACGAAGAGTGGTTTGACCCAGAGCCTCACTGGGGATGGAGGTTGTTGGCTTGCGGGAGAAGCGGGTGAGGGATAGGAGGGGAGCAGGCTGGAGGGCCTTTTCCCTGAGCAGCAGCAGAGCCCCGGCTAAGCGGGCGCAGAATAGGCTGACCCAAGGGCTCCTGCGTCAGGCCTGGTAGAGGTGGGTGCAGGCCCAGAGGCCAGGCCCGCGCCGCACCGTGGCTGTGGGGACAGTACGTACGAGCTGTGAGGTCAGCCGTCAAGCGCAGCCCGCGAATGTGAGTCACTTCATCCACGTGTCTGACGCGTGGCGCTTCCGGCAGGCAGCAGCGGCGCTGGTGCTTGGGGAGCTGACATTCACACCCAGCTCCCCGTAGCTTTGCTGGTCCGTCTGCCGCTCACAGGCCTGCACGCGCCTTCAGGGCTCACCCCTTGGGAGCTGTGGGAGGTGACTTCCTGGCGCGGGGACCCCATCTGGCCAAGGTGGCAGGCAGCTGCCCTGTCCGCGAGAGAGGACCCTCACCCCGCCAACCCTGGGCAGGGATTACCAAGCCAGAGCCGCTGGCCCAGGGACCAGGACGTATCCCCAGCCTCCCCTTCCTGCCACCTCCTTCCAGGCCAGGCTCACTTCCCTAGCAACAGAGCTGGAGGTTCAGGGTAGACACGATGACTTCCTGGGCGGGAGGGGCTTCGTGCCTGGCCCCCTGGCCCAAAGCTTCAGTTCCTGCTCGCCTGCCACCGGTTGTCTTTATTCCCTTCCCATCTCTCTTTATTCGTGGGCTGCCAGCTCTCCTGCTGGCTTCTTTCCAGAGGCGGGGTGTGGTGCGGTGAGTTTCTGGGGTGAAGGGGGCAGAGGGACCCATCACGAGGACAGCAGGACCTGGGGGCAGAGGGGAGAGGTTTTCCGGCCTGCCTCATCACCCCTTTGGACGCAGCACTGTGCACTCTAACAGAGAAGCCTGTAAAGCAGGTACAGATTAACAAAGAGAAAGCCAAGTGCCGGCTTCTCAGCAGAGCAGGTTCCCATACCGCTAGCCGCCTCCTTCCACTGTTCTTTGCCTGAAGCCCAGTGAAGCTGTCAAAATGCCTCCGCTGATCACCTGCCCAGCTCAGCGCTTTCCTAAATTCTCTCATTTGGGGAATGGACGTGGCAACTACCAAGCAAAACCCTCCAGTCCCAAGGATCTAAAACAATGTGGGCGACAGGTGGCAGCCACTCTCCTGGGGACTTCTGTGAAGCGCAGGAGGTGCCTTCCGTCCGAGCCCCTCGGCAGCCTTTTGTGGGCAGAGATTATCATTATCCCCCTTGGCCAGATAAAGAAAGGACTTTCCCCAAAGGCCACACCATGACCACGAGCCACGCTGCCCAGTGCTGCTGTTTCTGGGCCTTGTCCTCTGGTTCAGTGATGCTGAAGACGTGCGGTCCCTTGTCGGCCATTCTGAGGGCCTTGGCCTGAACTGGAGCTGCAGGTGCCCTCTGTGGACCCTGGGACCCTTCCCTGCGAGGTCTGGTTTCATGTCCTTGTCTCTGTCCGGGCTTTCTCCTCCCCTCCCCTGCCCTCCCCATGTAAGCTGTCATTTGTTGGGTATTTAGCTGGGCACTGTAAGCGCTTCCCACACTTGACATGTCTTGTCCCCAGTCGACAGGTGAGAAGACTGAGGCTTGGAGAACTCTAGTAACCTGCCCACGGTCAGTGGAAGGGCAAGGCCAGGAAGCATCAGCAGTGTCAGAAGCAGCAGCTCTGCTTCCCGGGGGGCCAGCCTTTCTTCCAGGCCCCTGACAGTCCCGGGGACAGGGTAGTGACACAGCCAGCGCCCTGCGTTGCCAAGCACCTTTACGTGTCTTGTGTCATTGGGTCCTTGTAACACGCACATGCCCTGGTTCTGTGATCGCTCCCACTTTGCAGATGCGGGCCGAGGCTGGGAGAGGAGAAGGTGGCAGAGCCGGGGGCTCTGGCTCGCAGAAGGTTGGGGCCATGCTGTCCTGTGGACAGTAGGGGTGTCCGTGTGTGGTATGGCTGCCCATCCCAGCGAAGGCCCAGGCGGCACCCCCAGAGCTGGAGGTGGACTCTGGGGGTGAGTAGGGAGACAGGAGTGGCAAGGCCAGGACCCCAGGGTTCAAGCAGCTGCCACCTGTTGCCCACATTGTTTTAGATTCTTGGGACTAGAGGGGTTTGCTTGGTAGTTGCCATGTCCATTCCCCAACCCCCTCGACACACACACCCCCAACAGCCAGGGAGATGGATGGACGGCCCTAGAGCACAGATCCGTCGGTGCTTGGGCTGGGATTATCCTTCACACCCCACCTGTCAGCACACATGTGGCCGGCAAGGGCCACTGTGGCCAGCCTGTCCTGTCCCCCTGCTGGGGAGGGGTGGCCCCAGGCTGAGCAGCCTTCTGCAGTCCCTACCCCTTGGCCTCCTTGGCCCTCGCTCTCCTGGGGACTTCTGTGAAGCCCAGGAGGTGCCTTCCATCTGGAAACTCCCCAGGGAGCACCATTTCCGCATCCTGGGAACAGGCCCAGGTCTGCGGGCCTTGCGGGGGTGGAGGGTGGTCCTAGAGCCTGGTCCCTGTCGGCCCCGTGGCCTGGCTGGCCCTGGGTTCTTGATGCCTCTCCAGCTCGGGGGAGGCTTGGCCTCAGAGGCCAAGGAGAAGCCCAGGTCCTGCCGTCGGACACACAGCATCCTGTCCTCCTCCGCCTGCCTGCAGCTCCAGCTTGGGGTCCCCACCCCGCTTCCCACATGCTCTCCCTGGTCTCCTGTCGCATGGGTACGGAGGTCTTCCCGCTGATTCCACTCTGCTCGTCCACAGGATGAAGCCGACACACACCGTCGTCAACTGCTGGTTCTGCAACCAGGACACGGTGGTGCCCTATGGGAACCGCAACTGCTGGGACTGCCCCCACTGCGAACAGTACAACGGCTTCCAGGAGGTGCGGCCCTCCCATCCAGGACCTGCGGGCCCTGGGCCCTGACCCTGGGCCCCTCCTTTGAGGAGGAGCAGACAGGCTTGGGCAGCTAGGGTGACTTGTGCAAAGTCCCAGCTCTGAAACTGGCAGGTTTGGGTTCAGACCCGGATCATTCTGGCTCTGAAGCCCAGTCTCTGCCTTGCTCCAGGCTGGGCTCGGCAGGCTCTCTGCGGGCCGGGCAGTGAGGGGTTCAGGCTTTGCAGGCCGCACAGTCTCCTGCGACCGCTCGGCACTGCAGGGCCTCCACAGACGTGTGAGCGCGCGTGGCTGTGAATAAAGCCCAGGAAAGCTTTACTCACAGGCGTGGGCAGCCAGCCCACCGCCAGAGATTGCCGACCCCTGTGCCAGCCCCTGCTGGGTCCTGAGGAGGGAGACCAGGTGGGAGTGTGAGCAGGGGGCGGGGTCCAGGCTGCACCCTCAGCGTGTCGCCTGTGTTGGGGGTTCCCGTGAAGTTTCTTTGGAAGAAGAGCTTCTGCGTTGCACGTAAAGCAAGGGAGTGTTAGCGGTCCACTTCCGTGGAGTGCGGGCACGCGGGCCCTCCGTCCGGCGCCTGGCCCGAACCCGTGGGGAGGCTCTTGCCCGTAGGGAGGGGCTCCCCCGACTCAAGTCCTCCTCCCCCCCCAGAACGGCGACTACAACAAGCCGATCCCCGCCCAGTACCTGGAGCACCTGAACCACGTGGTGAGCGGGGCGCCCGGCCCCCGAGCCCCCATGCAGCCCCCGCAGTGGGTGAGCAGCCAGGTGCTGCTGTGCCGGCGGTGCAGTCACCACCAGACCACCAAGATCAAGCAACTGGCCGCCTTCTCGCCGCGCGACGAGGTGAGCGGGTGTGGGAGGGGCTGGGGGTCGAGCAGTGGAGGGGAGGCCCCGTGCTGGCCCTGTGTTCCGCGTGTGTGATGTAGTCCACCTCAGCTGCCGCTCGCTTCTCGCTCTTTCTGTCTCATGTCACTGCTCTGGGGGCCCCAAGCCTGGGAGCATCATGGAAAGCCCAGCTCCTGCCAGCCCAGAGGGCTTTGTCCCTGGGTAGGGGGAGGTAGGGTCCTTGGGCTCCAGCTTGGGGCCCTGTTGGACCATCCTGTCCGTGTCCCTCTGAGTCAGTCTTAGCCACTGGCTGGTGGGCAGTTTGCTCTGGAGTTGGTGGACGATGTCCCGGCTTGTGGGAGAGGAGGGGACACAGGTGCTGCCGAGAGGCTTGGTGTTAGGGCTTTGCCTCCCCCAGGTCCACCGTGGAGCCCAGCAGCCTTGTCATCTAGCTGGTGTCACCTCACCCAGTCTGGGGGTTCCGTGACCTCAGGAGAAAATCCCAGCTGAAGCCCAGAGACACTGACTTTCCCAAGGCCCAGCCTGGGAGTGGGGGAGGGAGGGAAATGGAGGTGAGCTGGGGCTGGGAGGGGAGAGGCAGGGAGGCTGCAGAGAGAAGGGCAGGCATGTGCGATGAGGCAGCCAGGGCACCTCTTCTGGCACATTCAGTCCCAGCAAGAGATGAAACTGATAACCCTCCCGCCCTCCCCTGGAAGCAGGGAGGGAGGGGCGTGTTGCTGCGTCTCTTGGGGGAGGAGGGGTGGGAGGGGACTCGAGTCTCCTGGGCTGTTCCGAAACGTAAAGGCCCTTTGGTTTCTGCTAGGGCCCTGGCCCGGCCAGGGGCTCTCTGGTGTCTTCTAGACCACTGGGCTTAAGGGCGGAGGCAGCCCCACCTCTGGGTTGTCCATCTGCCCGTGTCCAGGTGGTGTCAGCCCAGAGCTACCTTCCCCCGTGGGTCACCTGCCTTCCTGGAGCTCTGGAGTCCGGGAGCAGGGCCTGAAGCAGGGGCCACGTCCCAGACTCTGGCCTCAACGTGCGTCCTTCGGAGCGACAGAATTGGCTGGAGTGTCTGCTGTCAGCTGAGGGCCCTGCTGTGTCCCGGCCTCTGGGGGGCCCTTATTCCCAGCCGTTTGTCCTGTTGGGCAGCGGGGGAAGCAGGTGCAGATTGGGGACGACTTGCACACGGTCACCCCCCTGGAGACCCTGAGCCTCTGTCTCCCTCCGCAGGGCAGATATGACGAGGAGATCGAGGTGTACCGGCACCACCTGGAGCAGATGTACAAGCTGTGCCGGCCGTGCCAGGCGGCCGTCGAGCACTACATCAAGCACCAGAACCGCCAGCTGCGCGCCCTGCTGCTCAGCCACCAGTTCAAGCGCCGGGAGGCCGACCAGACGCACACGCAGGTCCGAGGGGCGTCCATGGGGCACTCCAGGCATCCCAGCCCTTGGGTCTGTGCAGGAAACCCCTTCCCAGAGGGCTGGGCCAGTGACTGGGGGGCAGCTCTGCAGAACTGAGGCCCTTTTCCCTGGGGCAGCAACTGTCCCGTGGGGCCACATCCCAACCTGTCCCCAGACACGGAGCGGAGCAGGGGTCCTAAGGAGAATGTTAGTTATTTGCGTGCGTGACAGGGGTTTCTGAGCTGCCCTGCTGAGCCTGGGCACCTGCCAACACCTGTGTGGGTTCCTCCCAGCGCCTTCGTGGTGGGTGCTCTCCAAGGCGCCACGGAAACCAGACTTGGGGAGGTTAAGTCACTTGCAGAGGGCCACGTACCTGGTGTGTGGTGTCACCAGGATTTGAGCCCAGGACTGGCTGGCTAAAACCATTGTTCATTTTTATCACTGTACTCAGATGCTGGAATGTCCTGGCTTAAAAAAATGTGATATAAGTAGCAAGTGGGTTTAGAAGTAAAATCCATCCTCCCCAAAGAAACTCCCACCCACCCCCTGGGTCCCCGGAGGTGCCCTCTGGTTGTGGCCATCTCGCTGACTGGTTGGTGTGTGGTTTCCAGTCTGCAGCCAGGCCCCCGACCACACAGCCACGCGCCAGCCACGCGCCCACTTGCACAGTGGGATGCTCTGACCCTTGCTTTCCTCCTCTCCACCGTGTTCCCAGACTGAACAACTTACTGCTGTTTTTTTAAGCTTAATTTTGGCCAGAGTTATCTGTATACTTATTACAATTCCAGTTAGAGCCGCAATAGGAATTTTTTATGAGAATTTGAAAACGATTGAAAAAAACGTACTTGAAAGAAGAGGTCACCATCACTTCAAAAGGATTTCTGTAGAGAATGCGGCAGCACAGCTCTTCCCCACACAGGAGCTCGCAGTGGGGTGACGGCCCAGAAGTGAGACAGAGTAATGGGACCCAGTGGTGAACCAGAAACAAAGCCAAGAGGGTGTGAGAATTTAGGGCGTCTCTGATCATCAGGAACTGGTGGGTTCTTCGGCAGGTGGGCCCCGGCCAGACCCCCGTGCACAGAGTGGGCACCAGGATGGGTGTCGGTGGCTCTGTCTCTCTTGCCGACCAGTCTCTCCCTCCCTCCCTCCCTCAGAGCTTCTGCTCGTCCGTGGTGAAGGCCCCGCTCCAGGTCATCGTGCTCCGAGCCCTCGCCTTCCTGGCCTGCGCCTTCCTGCTGACCACCGCGCTGTACGGCACCAGCAACCCTTTTGCCCCAGGGGCGCCCCTGCCCCCGGCCCTGCCACCTGGTAGCAATGGCTCGGCCCCGCCTGACAACAGCACGGCCCCTGGGGCCGAGGGCTGGCGGCAGCTGCTGGGCCTGCTGCCCAAGCATGCGGCGGAGAAGCTGCACGAGGCCTGGGCCTTTGGGCAGAGCCACCAGATGGGCGTCGTGGGGCTGGGCCTGCTCACCTGCCTGCTGGCCATGCTGCTGGCCGGCCGCCTCAGGTGCGTGGGGGGCAGGCGGGCGGGGCATGGTGGGAGCAAAGCTCCAGGCTGGAGGGGCGGGGCTCTGAGGGGCCACTGGGGCCACACCGCCTCGCTGCTCCACCTCAGACTCCTCATCTGCACAGTCGGCTGACGATAACCTGGCTCACGGGCTGTTGGAGGGTCGAGTGGGCGCCCTTGGGCCTTTGCTCTGCTTCCCCGTGCGGTTGCAGACCCTGTACCGAACGGTGTCCACATCATCTCCCAGTGACTCTGAGGGAGGTTTCTTAGCCCCATCGTACAGACTAGAACACTGAGGCTCAGAGAAGCACTGACTCGGAGTCATGTGGCCTGTAACTGTTGGAAGCGGCATTCAGAGGCCCACGCTCTCCTCATGGCCCTGGGTTCTGTCCTCTGAGCAGGGCTGGGGGTGGATGAAGGTGGCAGAGTGGGAGGGGTCGCCTTATCCCGCCTCGCTGGGCCCTCACTCCCGCTCTCCCCGCAGGCTCCGGAGGATCGACGCCTTCTCCACTGGCCTGTGGGCCCTGCTGCTGGCGCTGCACCTGGCCGAGCAGTACCTGCAGGCTGCCTCGCCCAGCTGGCTGGACACGCTCAAGTTCAGCACCACGTCCCTGTGCTGCCTGGTGGGCTTCACAGCAGCCGTGGCCACGAGGAAGGCGACGGGCCCACGGAGATTCCGGCCCCGAAGGTCAGAGAAGCAGCAGTGACTGCGGGGGGAGGACAGACGGACGGACAGGCCCAGGGCTTTGCCCGCAGCGCAGACAGTGCCCCTCTGTCTTGCATCTTTCTTACCTGCCTCACTTCCGGCCCCGCCCAGCCTAGGGCCCCCGGTCCTGGCCCAGCCCCTCCACTTCCCCGAGGAGTCAGGCCTGCCCCCCTTTCCTTTCTGGCTCCACCAAGCCATTCCCCAGCCCAGGCCCCCAGCCCACTGAGTGCTCTCTAGCTGCTCACTGCCTCCACCTCTCTGGCCAAAGACCCCCTCACCGTCCTGAGCCTGGAACACGGGCAGCGCCCATGCTGCCTGCCTCTGACCCGTGGCTTCCTGCTGGCAGCTCCAGGCACCCCACACTGGCCACGGCCCTTTTCCTGGCTCTGACACCACAGGAAGAGGGTTGCAGGCCTGCTGCCTGCTTCTCCTCTCACCTTGCCCCGCCTCTGGGCCCCCGACATGGGTTGGTGGTGGTGGCTGCAGGGTGGGCCCTGGCCGCATGGCCTGACCACGTGGGCTGCTTGGCATGGGCAGGTGGTGCTGAGCCGGGGCCAGAGCAGAGTCCCCTACCTCGTCCCACCGTCGCTTCTCTGGTCTGTCCCTTTGGTCCTGCCCGTTGCCCTGTAAGCCCCGTGGAGCTGGTGAAACCAGGAGGAGACAGGGCTGCCCCCTGGGTTCCCTGCTCTGAGACCCTGTTATCCCTCAGCCTCCTTCCCCAGGAATGGAGAGTGCAGTTCTTAGGCCCAGACAGGCCTTGACCATGAGTGTGTGGGGGGAGGCCTTTCTCAAGGTGGACGGGAGGAAATCCTGCCTCTCCTGTGGTCAGCAGGTATCTTAACAGCCAGGCCGTGGTGAGAATTGGCCCAGGCTGGGGGGAGGTCTAAGGTCTAAATACTCTCTCCTTTACTTCTCTATCTTTTGGTCACCACTGTGAGCCAGATAGGCAGAACCTGGGCACACACACTCTGCCCACTCTCCTGGGAAGCCCCTGGGTTCTGCCCTCGAAAGGCAGGACCCCAACCGTTATGGCCAAGCCCTCCACTCGTTCCCTGCAGGGACTGGGGTTCAGGCTTCCTGGGCGGAGGCGGCCCTGATCGGCAGGCAGCGCGGGACCTGAACTGCTCTCGTTGGCCCTGTTCCCTTCCCCCCATACCAGGGGTGTCCCCAGTTTCCTCCTCTCACCCCCTTCCTCCAGTATGATGCCTGGGAAATGTCCCAACTGCCCAAGGTTAGCATGGAATAAGGAGCCCAAGGGACACGCAGGCCCATGACACCAGGTTATTGTCACCTTGTCCCTCTCTGGCCTGTCACTGCCCTCCTCCTGGCCCCTAGAGCCCCTCAGGGAGGGCACCACAGCTCCTGCTTCCCACTTCCCTGTAGGGCAGCCGCAGACCGCACAGGGCTTCAGCCTTGCTCTCCCTGGGCCAGGCCCTGCTGTGCCAGCCTGTTTACTGCCTGTGGGTGGAGAGCTGGACCCCTCTCCAGGGCCCCTGAGTGCTGACCTTGGTGTGGATGTGCTCTGGAGGCTGACGTGCCGTCCACGTTTGGAGGCAGTTCCCAGCCTGGGGGCTGCCCTCCCAGGGCCGTGGCAGGAGGCTGGACCAAGGCCGTGCGCCCCTCCAGGGCCCTGGGTCCTGCAACTCCTCACTGCAGGCACGAGCCCCCTCCAGGTGTGGCCCCAAGTGCGCCAGCCCCTCCGCTGTACACATGGGAGCCCAGGGAAGGCAAGAGCGGATCACACGCGTGTGCGGGTCACACTCAGGAAAGGGCGGCCAGCTGGCTGAGCCTGAAGGGCAGGTGGAGCGTGCCCGGCTCAGGCCCCTCGCAGAGCCCCCGGGGAACAGGAGTCGTGCCCAGGCCCCTCCGTCCTCCGAGGCGGCCACCCCTCTCCACTCACCCCTCGGCGGCCGGGTGGGGAGCGCCCGGGTGGAGCGTGAGATGGAAGGGCGCTGGCGAGGCAGAGGGGAGTGGGCTGGCCGTCCCTCGGCCCGGCGGCCAGCCTCGGGGAGAAGGCGCGGCGGGCGCCAGGCAGGGAGCCAGTGTCTGTTGGCTGTGCATGCCCTGCCCTCTGGAATCTCCCGTTCTCAAGGAAGCTGGCAGCGCGATGCTAATTACTGTTTTTCTTGGTGTTGAGTAGAAGCAGGACATCTGTGTGTACGTGTGTATTTAAGTTAAATTATTTATAACAACCCTAACCAGCTCTCTTGCTGGCCAGGAGCCTGCTGAGCAGATGTCGCTCCTGCCCTCTAGTGGGGACGGAAAGACACCTTCATGTCACTGAGATGGAGCTCATCGAGGAAGGCTTCCTGGCCTCTTTAGTGTTTGGTGTGATGTTTTAAAATCACCCACCTGTCCCTTAAAGTTTCATTACATAGAGCATATTCCAGCACCTTCCGACATTACTGGCGACAGCTGAGGAAGTGCGGGCACCACTGGGATCGTGGCTTATTACCTGGGAACGTGTCGGCCCTGCTTGGGGCCTCTCTCCCCTCCGCTGGGGACGACAGTCAGACCATCTGGGATCAAGGGGCCGTCTTCTCCCTCCAGCTCTGGGGTCCCCGCCCCAGGCCAAGCAGGCTCACTCGTAACGCTTGCCCAGGAGCCCGCCGGGAGGGGCCCGTGTCCCTTCTGCCTGCAGCTGTCACCGAGTGTCCCGTCCTCTCTTGTGCAGACGTGGATGATTGTCTAGTGATCCTCCAATTACTGTAACCGCAACTCCCGGCCATAGATGTAGTGTTTTTGATGCTGTATTTTCAATAAATGCCTCCGGGGCCCTGCTTTGACCGGTGGGCGTCAGGCACCACGTCTTTTCTGGTTTTTTTCTTTCACGTTCCTTCAGAGGCTTCTGTGCCGGGGGCGGGGGCTTCGGGGGACGGGGGTGCCCACCAGAGCCAGGTTTGGGAGCTGGCAGTGTGGGCACCAAGTGGCTCAGGGCCCACGATCCTCGGGCGCCCTGCTGGCTCGTGCTTCTCCTCGTCTCCATAAACTGCTGCTTAAAATGCAGTTCTCTCTCCTGTTCCCGGCTTGGCCTGGGGTTGGCTTGGAAAATCAAAGGTCCCCCTCAGTGTCAGATGGGAGGCAGTGCAGCCAGCCGCCCGCCCTCTCGCTGGAGCCCCTGTGTCCCGGCGGACACACAGACTTGGATCCGGGCCGGGGCCTCTCTGAGATGGGATTTGAAGGCACAGGCGGTCTGGGCGGGCCTCGCCAGAGGAAGTGTCGGTCCCCGTGCAGCGCTCGGGAGCCTGGCGGAGATGGGGCTCCTTTGACAGGGGCCTCCTGGGGCCTGTCTTCTGCGGAACCAGGACAAGGGCTCACGCTTGGCCCTTCACAAGGATCTGCTAGTTGAGTGATGCCACTGCATGTCCCAGTGAGAGGGTCAGACCACAGAACCGTCTCCCCCTCGGCGCCACCATTTTTAGTAGCATCAGAGATTGGGAAAGCACCTGTACCGGGCGGATGAGAGACTCAGGTTATAAGCTATGGGGCAGCGCCAGGTGTGAGCAGGATCTGGGAAGCGTAGGAAAGGGCTGAGAAGACCCAGCTTCTCCTGGGCCCAGCTGGCCACCTCTGAAACCTGCAGCCCAACTTGGACCCTCTCCTCTTACTTGCCGATTACTGCAGGTGGCCCTTGGCCGACTCGCGGCCTGGCCTGGCCTCCTGGCCTGTGGGCTGCCCGGTGGGGCGGCGCAGGCAGAGTCGCGCTGCCGCCCGCTGGAAGGGCCCGGGCGTGCCCGCCCCCGTGGCCCACGTGCCCCGCCCTCATCAGGCTGCTTCTGCACAGGGCAGACGGGGTCCTCTGGGAGGTGCAGGCCCCAGCAGGGGGCAGGGCTTCGTGCGTGATTGGAGCGAGTTGGCCAAAGGTCCCGGCGCACCTTCACCGCCCTTCACTGTCGTGCTGAGTGTCCCCCCACCTTGCAGGCCACTCCTCAAGGTCGTCTGTCCTGCCAAACGGTATGTCATTCTAAAATGACAGCACAAAATCGTATCTTGTATTTAGAGGCAGAACCTTCCGCAGGTGTTTTGGGGGAAAGGAGGTGTAGGGGTCAGACAGGCTTAGGCAGGATGGGTCAGCGGGTGGAATGCAGGCGCGTCCAGCCTGGGGCCAGCCAGGTTGCCCAGACTCTGCCGTAGATTTGCTTGATTTCCCCGTGTCCCCCAGACACTGGGCCCCGGCTTTGGTTCTGAAGTCCAGGTGGTTTCCTGGTGCTTTGGAAGGCTTTAAGGAGGCCACGCGATTCTCCAGGAGGGCGTCAGCTGACCCCACACTTTCCTCATAAAACTTGTTTAAAGAGAGGGGCAGGGATGAGAAATAGGGAAATCAGTGGCGTGGAGATACTGGCCAGCAGTGCCCCGAGCTCAAGGTCGTGGTGGGCACGGGGGGGGGTACCTTAGGCAGCCCCCCGGCTCTGCTGCAGGGACTGAGCCAGCCTGCCCGTCCGTCGGCACATTATCCATGGGCTCAGTTGTCCCTTGGGGACCGAGGTAAGGCTGGACCTCCCGCAGCTCCGTCCAGACGGCGGACTAATCATGTATTAACTGTCTCTGTCCCTCCCCCTCTGTGATCGGTTGCCTTAATCAGAAGCATGGTTGACATTCTGGCTTGGGGCCACCGGGTCCTGTCGTGTGATCTGTACCGTTCTCGAGTTAAAGAGACACTGTCACCTTCCGTCTTTCGGGCAGCCTTGCGATCGTTACGGGTCTTTCTAAGTTCAAGTTGGTGTCCGGCCAGAGCCTCTTCCCAGAGCTTCCCAAGCTTGGCTGCCTTCCGCCCCGCTCTTCCAGGGGCTTTCGAGGAGTGTCTGAGACCAGAGGGCAGCGGCAGGACTCCCAGGGTCGGGCCCTGGGGAGCAGGGGCTCCCCGAGCTCGGCCGCTGCCGGGAGGCTCTGGGCACCAAGCGGGTAGCGGCGCGGAGGAGCCCAAGGCCGTCGGCCCAATTGAGCGGCCAGCGCAGGGCTGGGCGTTTTTTGCTTCGAGGTGAAGGGTTGGCGTGAGGCTGGTGAGGGCGACAGTGTCACTTTAATACCGAGACTCGTAGTGGACCTAGTTTGCTGTGAGGCTGAGGGGATCGGAGGGGGCATGCCGGGAGGGGTGGGTCACGCTGGTGCCTCCCAGCCACCCGCTCCTAATGGCGTGAATGTGGTCGGACTGCTTTTCTGCTGCAACTAACACACGCCTCCTCTGGGACCCCGACTCGTGCCCCACCTCGCACCGTGGGAGGGGAGGGGGCCCGCCGTGCGGAGGCCGCTCCGGGGGCCCCCGGGGCTGACCCAGTCCCCTCTTCCATGCCCGCTGGGCTCTCTCTCGCAGGTACTTCCCGGGAGACTCTGCCGGCCTCTTCCCCGCCGGCCCCAGCCTGGCCGTCCCCTGCCGAGGCGTCGCAGGCCCCTCGCCGGCTCTGTTCATCCCCACCCCGCCCGGCTTCCTGCCACTTGCCAACCAGCAGCTGTTCCGGTCTCCCCGCCGGGCCTCGCCCTCCTCGCTGCCCGGCCGCCTCAGCCGGGCCCTCTCACTGGGAACCATCCCCTCTCTGACGCGAGCAGGTAAGTAGTGCTCGGGCCGTGGTGGGCAGCGCGGGGCTGGGGGCAGCCGGGCTCGGGGACTCTGGCTGAGCCCGGGGTGGGTGGTGGTGCTTCTGCTTAGAGACGGGCGGAACTGGGTTCAGACCCTGCTGTGTCCACTCATGGGCTGCCTTAGCCAACGGGCTTAACCATGCTGAGCCTCAGTTGCCCTCAAAATTGAGGCCAGTGGTGGAACCCACTCTGGGTGGTCGTGAGGGTTAAACCGGGTGGTGGATTTAAAGTGCTTAGGCGTCCGGTGGGTCCGTGTCCCCTCCCGTGGGGTTCTGTCTTTTATCACCGTTCTCACCGTTATTATTAACTGCCGTTGTTCTGAGACACTGGAGACTGGGAATTTTGCCCCTGGCCTTTCTGTGTGGTCCACAGGGCAGGGATTCGGTTCAGGTCTGCTACATTTATGGAGCCCCGGAGTGACCAGCACCTGGTCCCTGTCACCGGAGGCTTTGTCTCCTCCCTCCCCTTCCCCAGCAGGGTCTTCCGTGACGACCCTCCTCACCTTGGGAAGCCACCCGGTGCCCACGGGGTTTGCTTCACCCTCGGGGTGCGGCCTGGGGTGCGGGGCTGCGCGGCAGGATCCAGCCTCTAGGAAGGTGGGCGGCATCTTGGTTAAGCCGGGCTTGCTGACGTGCAGTGTCTCTGAGCCCCTGAGCAGCTCCCCCAAGCAGGGGGCTCCCCCTCCAGTCCGACACCCCTCTGGACCTGTTTCCCTCCGGGACTCGCCCAGCGTCTGCTGTGTGCAGTCCAGCGTCCTCGTAGGCAGAGGGTGGGCCACAGTGCAGGAGACATGGCTCGCTGGACACAGCTCGTGAGCTGAGCGGTGGGTAGTGTTTGAGGCCTTCAGGCTGGGATTGAAGGGGTGAGAGCCCCGAGCCGTACGGAGACCTGGACTCCAGGGACTCCTGTGTCACCGAACGTGAGCCGTGTTGCTGGCGGAGGGTGGCTGCCGCCTGCCCTCCTCTAGAAATGGCTGTGCAGCAGAATTCCTGAGCCCGTGGCCGGCCAGTCCCAGCTCAGGCCTTGGGGCTGACGGACAGGGCCTCTGCGGGCCCTCCGTGAACAGCAGCTGGAGCCGGGGGGAGGGGAGCAGAGTGAACATGGAATGCCCTGGACCCAGGGACCTGGAGGGCCCGGAAGCTGGGCCCTTCCCCAGAAGAGTGTTCTCTGTGTCAACAGGCAGCCTCCCGGTTGCCCTGGGAGGCCCGAGGCAAGGGCTCAGCAGGCCCCCTGCCCCGAGGGTGGCAGAGCAGTTCTGTGGAACGCAGGCTGGTCTCAGGTGGGATCCCGGAGTCTCCGTTGCTGGGGCGGGTCCTTGGCTCAGGTGTCAGGAGGCCCTGGTGGTCCGGGGCGCGGGCGCAGTACCAGGTCCATCTTCCCGTCTCTCTCTCTCTGCTCTGCTGGCCTCTGCACCTCTCGCTGCAGGCCTCACCCCTGCGTCCCTGCAGCTCAGCCCCAGCAGGAAGGCCCCTCCCCAGTTCTCGAAAGGACTCCGGCTGTGCTTGGGCCACGTGGCCATCCTCACACAGTCACTTGGGGGTTGACCTGGGTCTGTGTCCCCGGACCGGTGGGTGGAAGGGGCAGGCGGGGCTCTGTGGCCGACGGACCCCTCAGAGCCCTTCGGGCAGTGGGGCAGCAGCCCCCACGCGGGCGCGTGGAGGCCGCCGGCTCTCTCCACGCTCGGCTGTCAGCGGGGCACTCAGGGGACCCAGGGGCTCATGAGATGGAGCCCCTGCCCTTGGGGCGCACTCGGCTGAGGGAGGGGCAGCGGGCTCTGCGCACCAAGGCCCAGCGCAGGGGGTCAGGCGACGGGTTAGTGGAGCAGGGCAGGGCTCCGAACGGCCGAAGCAAAGGAGGCGCAGGTCAGGTACCGGGACGCGACCTCCCGTGCGGCCTGCTGTGGGCTTCGGCCTCCTCATCCGCGAGGCGGGAACGTGCCCTCGTGAAAACTCCACACGGTGACGGTCTAGGCAGAGCGAGGCGGGGAGGGGGCCGGAGCCGGGGCCCTGTCTCCGCAGGGACCTGTGTTGCCTTTCTCTTTCCTCTCCAGACTCAGGGTATCTGTTCAGTGGGAGCCGCCCACCGTCTCAGGTGTCCCGATCCAGAGAGGTTCCGGTTTCAGGTGAGGAGGACAGAACGCCAAGAGGAGTGACCGGGAAGCCGCCTGAGGCAGGGCAGCGCGTGGGCCGGCGTTTCCAGAGCGTGTGCAGGGCGGGACAGCAGCCGCATTGAGCGTGAGCTTTGGGGTCAGACGGGCCCCCAGAGGGGGTCACGTTCAAACCCCAACCCTGTGCCTCCCAGCTGTGCAGCCCTGGGCAAGTGCTTCACGCCCTGTGCCTCAGTCTCCTCTTCCGGGAAGTGGGCGTGAGAGTTTCTAGGATCAGCTGCGATGCTGCTGTCCTTACAGTGGTGACGGAGGGAGGCGGCACTGGGGGTGCCGGCGTCAGCGGGGCTCAGGGTCGCTGACCTCAGGTCTCCAGGGTTGGTTTCTCCCCGGGCCTTGCTCTCAGCTGAGGGAGGAACCAGGGGCTTTGGATAGAAGTCAGGGGGAAGGGGGCAGAGGGGGCATGGCTGAGGCTCCGGGATCCTCTCCCCTCTCTCGGGTGCCTGGTGGGGTGCAGGCCCCTCCTACCTCAGTCCTCAGTAGGGCTCCCTTCTGCCCCCCAGTCTAGGCCCAGCCTCGCCTTTCTCCCTGGGTCAATACAGGAAAGAGCCCCAGGACGACAGCCGGTCCTATAACCAGAGCAGACATTGACACGATGTTGTCATCTTTGTTTCTGTCACCCTCCCACCCTCCAGATTACTTCTCTCTGCTGTCGGGGAGCTGCCCCTCCTCCCCCGTCCCTTCCCCAGCGCCCTCCGTGGCTGGCTCCGTGGCCTCCAGCTCTGGCTCCCTGCGCCACCGCAGGCCCCTTATCAGCCCTGCCCGGCTCAACCTGAAGGGGCAGAAGCTGCTGCTGTTCCCGTCGCCCCCCGGGGAGGCCCCTAACACCCCCAGCAGCTCCGACGAACACTCGCCCCGCAACGGCAGCCTCTTCACCATCGAGCCGCCCGCCATCCCACAGAGGCAGCCGGCGCGGGACACGAAGCACACCGTGGGTACGGCCCTCTGACTGCCCTCTCGGAGGCAGGAGAGCCCAGCGGGCCATGGGAGGCCTCTGGTCAGTGTGCAGCGGTGGGGACACCGTCAGGAGGTCACACGGGGCCTGTCCTGGCTCTTATCTGACTGTGTGGCCACTCTCCCAAGTCCCTGGCCTGGCTGGCCTGGCTTCTGGTGACCTTGAACCCTCCAGGACGTTGCCCTTTTCTGGCTGATTTTATTTTCTTCTCTTGCAATTGACCTGGAGGCTCCTCTGTCCCTTGGGATGGTCAGAAATGCATCAGGCTGCATCTGGTTGCAGATGTTTTTGTTTTGCTCAAATGAAGTTTTTCCGCAAAGCATTTTAGAATTTTTAAAATTAGGCCTCAACCTTTAAAATCTAGAACTTTCACATGAATGTGTGGATTTCCTGTGTCTCGTATTATATCAGAAGATCTGGCCACGCTGGGCCAGACAGGTAGAAGGGCAGGCTGAGGTCCCACGCCCCAGCCTCTGCCACTCCCTGCCCCACCGACCTGCCCCCTCCACAGCCTCGCTTGTGGCCGTCGTCTTCTACCGCCTGGCGGTGTTTGAGTTTGTTGCTCCTGATCTAAAGCCAGCTCCCTTCACGGCAGCTACACAGACAGGACCTGAATGAGGACCTGGTCTCCCACTGCCCACTGCCTGGGGCGGGCCGAGCAAGTTGGGACCGGCAGGGCTGGCTGGCCAGTCACGTCTGAGGACCATCCTGGGATTGGAGGTGGAGCTGCCCCGCGTCTGTCCCTGGGGGTGAGCCATGAGCTCCCACTGAAACGCCCCTTCTCCCTGCAGACATGAAGTCAGCGCCGGAGGGGGGCAGCACGTGCAGCAGCCGCTCTATCAAGAAAGAGGACGACTCGTCCCGGTCGTCCTCCTGTGTGGTGGACACCACCACCAGAGGGTGCGCGGAGGAGGCCCCCACCTGGCGAGGTCTGCACCCCGTGTGATGTGCGGGAGGGGGGCAGGGTAGCGCGGGGTCTCCGGGTCTGCAGCCGCCTCCTGAGAGCTGTCCGAGAACAGCCCCTCGAGGGCTCTTGGGTGACAGAAGAGGGTGAGACGGCCCACCCGAGGCCTCCTGGGCCCCGTCTGTGGCAGCATCCCCACTCAGATTCGGGTCTGATCTGCGCTCTTACAGGAGCCTCTGGCCACAGGCGGCTCTTTACATCTAACAGTTAAAATGTAACAACATTAAAAATCTACTTGCTTAGCTGCACCAGCCGCATTGCAGGCGCTCCACTGCCGCGTGTGGCCTGTGGCTGCTTGACTGGACAGAACAGATGCAGAACACCTCCACATTTGGAGAAAGTTCCCCTGGAGGGTGTCAGCGTGGGCGCCCTGGGGGCCAGTGCAGAGGCTGCAGGCTGTGCAGGGCACTGAGTTGCCTGGGTTCAAATCCTGGCTCCTCTGCTTGCGGGATGGGGGCGGGCTGTGACGTCAGATCCCAGTTCAGTGTAAAGCCCAGCGGTCGGCTCCTGGCACCCCCTCCAGGTGGGTGGGAGACGTGTATGTTGACAGGATTTTCCTGTAATGATCGTTTTGAGCTGACTGGAAATGGGCGCTGCTCCCAAATCAGGTGGCGTCTGGGATGTGACCCAGCAGCATCAGCTTGGGGTGGGGGACCCCAGTCAGCAGCTTACCGCCTTTGAGGCCTGGGCAGGGTACTCGTCCTGTCCTGTCTGTAAAGCTGGTGTACCCCATGGCAAGGTGCAGGTGTGTACCACCCTAGCCCGGTACCTGCCTGGTGGCACAGGGTCAGGAAGAGAGGCATCTTCAAGGAGTCAGGACTTGGGAATTCCCTGGTGGTCCAGTGGTTAGCACTCCGCTTCCACTGCTGAGGGCCCGGGTTCAATACCTGGTCAGAGAAGTAACATCCCACAAGCTGCGGGGCACAGCCGAAAAAAAAAAAGGAGTCAGAATCTAACTAAGTGACCCCACGTTCCTGGGTCTTTTCAGATGGGGAGGCTTCCGGGTGCCCCGAAAGAACTGGGGTGGGGCCTCAGTCCGGGAGCACCTCCCCTGGGGGTGGGGCCTCAGCCCTGGAGAGCCTCCCTGGGGGCGGGGCCTCAGCCCCACATTGCTCACAGGTCTCTCGTTTTCTCTCTGGAAGGTCGTTTAGCCCCCTCGCTGATCCGGGGCCTCCTGGCCGTGAGCTTGACTGTCAACGCCCTCTTCACCTCGGCCTACCTGTACCAGAGCCTGCGCTGACCCGCGGTCCGCAGCCTCCCGGCACCCAGAGAATCTCGGAGGGTGCGCCCAGGTGCATGCCGCTTCCACCACTGCCGGCCTCAGCCCTCCTCGAGGGGCTGCCGCCTCCGCCCTTTTCTCCAGGGCCCTGGACCTCGCCAGAGGGAGCCCTGTTCCCGGAAGCCTTCTCCCCACCTAACAGACTGCGGGGCTGGGCATGGTCTTGGGGGTCCCAGCCCTCCCCGCCCACCTCTTTGGCTGACATCAGTTGTGTGTTTGGTGCTGACGCTCTGATCCTGAAGCCAGGGGTCCCCGAGGGGCTGCATGACCCTGGGGTCCCTCCCCACCATCCAGCCCTGCCTGGCGGGAACGCCACGACTGCTGTGACGGGATCAGGAGCTGTGGCCCTGAGCCCGCAGCCGCGGGCTGTGATTACATCTTCGTACTGTACCCCTCCGTCCCGTGGGCCGCCTCAGGCTCCCTGGGGGAGGAGGGAGGGGAGGTCTCCAGCCGGGTGGAGGATAAACCTCCCCTGGCAGGCCCCGTTGAGGGCCGGCATCTTTTGCCGTTGTCCTGCCCCTTCCTGTGGGCTGTGGGCTACGCCTTCCCTCTGGCTCTCCTGGGCGGGCAGGTGAGTTTCCTGCCCAGGGCCCCTCAGAGTTCCTGGGTCTCAGGGGCCCAATTGGACTCATGTAAGCACCACCCCCCAGACTCACTTCTCCCTGCTTGTGTCCCCATTTTATTACCTCTGGTGACCTTCCCTGGCAGCAGCCCTGCAGCCGTGAGAGCACTACCCAGGGCCCGCCCCGCCCCGTTTCCAGGCCCCTCCCTCATGCACTGTCCACAGGGGCCTTGTTTGACCCCCTCAGCCTGCAGGTCTCTGATGAGACTGGACCCTCACGCCCACCCTCAGCATTCTGCTGTCGCGGTGGGCTCAGCGCGACCTCTGTCTCCAGGCCACTGTGGCCAGCCTGCTTCCTACCCCACGCCCCTTGGTCCTGCCACTGCCCTTCCGACCGATACGGCAGGTCTGCCCCCTACACCTGCCCTTGTGCTGGGGTCCCATCCTGCCCCCGAGAAGAGGAAGGGTGGGTCTCAGTCTGGCACAGGGACCCTCAAGATGCCGTGAGGAATGAGAGACTGCCTGTGGGTGTCAGCATCCCCGTCCCGCTGCCCTGGGCCCTGGACGCAGGTGTGGGGCTGTGTGTGTGTGTGTGTGTGTGTGTGTGTGTGTGCGTGTGTGCGTGCACACTCGTGCGTGTGTCAGTGCACGCGTTCGTGCCACTTCAGGAGGAAGCAGCAGCCTCTGTGAATTCTGAGACTCATGTGGGGAGGCTCACGACGGCAGGGGAAGGGTCTTCACTCTGTCATTCAGGGATAAAGTTTAATTTTATTTTTCTACACATTTTTGCCAGGCAAGGCGTTCTGCTGGGAAGCAGGATGCCCCCAGTCCTCCCTGCCGGGGAGGTTTAGTTTTATTAAGCTTTGGGTGCTTTTTTAGTAATTTTTTTTTACCATGTGGGGAAGGAGGTTGCTCTGACATCCCCCCACTCCTGAGAGCTACTGTTTCCTGCCCTACCCCTCACCCCAGAACGAGGGGGATTGGGGGCCAGGGGCCACGCCACGTCCCAGACTCCAGCTGCCAGAGATGGTTCCAACTCGGAGGTGGTGCCTCTTGGCCTCCATTCGTACCGTGGGCGTGGCCGTCGAGTTTTTTAATTTTACTGTTTGCCTAACCAAGCCAAATTCCATTCCCGAATACCCTTCCTCTCTGGCTCTGAGGAAGCCCTGACTGAGTGCCCAGCCCCCTCCTCTCGCGCCTGGGCCCGCCTGGCCCCTCCTGCCCAGGGCCGGTGGTCCTAGCGCCCCCCCCAGGGGCAGGGGAGAGGCTGGGCGGGGAGGGGGCTGACTTACGTTTTCTTTCAAACAAAAAACACAACCTTATTTTTCTTTACAAAAGCAAAAAAAAAAGGAAACCAAAAAAGATACCAACCTTTGAACTATACCTCAGTCTGTCTCGTCTTTATTCTCTTTGGGCAGCCGAGGCCTCGGATTGGGGGCCGCGGCGGCAGGGGAGCCCGGGCTGCCGTGGAAGTGGCTTCACTCGCTTGTTTCTTGGATACAGAGCCCGGGGTGGTGGGTTCTGAGTGGCAGTGTCCCCAGAAGGACTGGAGGGTTTGAACAGGACATTATCGGCCTGGACGGCGGGAGGGTGAACCAGAGTCTGCTGAGCAGAGACGGGAGGCTCTGGGCAAACAGCGTGAGCAGGGGCTTAGCCGTCTCTCTGCGAGATCCCGTCCCAACCAGCGGGCCAGCGTCCTAAGCGTCCCAGCACAGGTTCTGGGCCCAGGCTGCCTGGTGACTGCGGAGTCTGCATTTTTATGGGCTTCATTTTGGTGCTGTGAAGTAACAAGCCCACCATCCAGGGCTGAGCTGGGGATAATTAAAGCACCACACGATGCAGAGGGCCTCGTTCGGGCCCAGCACCCATGGGGAGGGTGGGTGGTGGGTGCTTGGCTCCCTGAGGCCAGCGGGGCAGATGGGAAGGGACGGGGCTGGACTGCTCACTCCGACCGCACTCAGGTCACAGCCGACCTTCTGGGGCAGCAGGACCAAGCTGCCTGCAGGTGGAGCCACAAACACCCTGAGTTCACTGACCTCAGGGGTGTGATGTCCCATGAGGCTGTGACCTCAGGGGGCCAAAGGGCCCACTTCTTAGGAGCCCTCTCCTCCGTTGAGCCTGTGAGGTGCCTGCCTAGGAAGAACCAGAGGCTCCCTTAAAAATCACGCGGGTCCCCTTGCTCAGGGCTCACACCCAGCCCTGTGCTGGGAAGAGGAAACCCAGCTGAGGGGGCCGCGGGGAGGCTCCACAGTTGTTTCTGTGAGGGATTTCTTCCTTTAGGTGTGTCTGTTATTATCTTACTAATGTCATCTGGGTTTTTTTTTTTCTTTTTTTAATATTTATTTGGCTGCATTCGGTCTTAGTTGCGGCACACAGGATCTTCCGTTGCAGCGCGCGGGCTCTTCATTGTGCCATGCGGGCTTCTCTCTAGTTGTGGCGTGCGGGCTCAGTTGTTGCGGCGTGCGGGCTTAGTTGCCCCGTGGCATGTGGGATCTTAGTTCTCCGACCAGAGATCAAAACCCGTGTTCCCCTGCATTGGAAGGCGGATTCTTAACCACTGGACCACCAAGGAAGTCCTGTTGTTTTCTTATAAAAGGGAAATAAGTTTATTGTAGAAAATCTAGAAATACAAGTGAGCAAAAAAAAAAAAGTCTCATAATCCCACAATTAAAATATTGGCATCTACCCTTTTCTTCTACATACATATCTTTTCTTTTCTTTTCTTTTACGAAAGTGGGATCTTTCTGTCCACAACATTTTTGTCACTTTACTTCTCACTTTACACCATCATGGGCCTATTTCCATATCAAGTGTGACTTCTCGTCCCTCTTAAAGGCTGCCTTCCCCGTGAGCACAAGCAGGTAATTTTACCTTCCCTTACAGCTGAGCATCTAGAAGGCTTATCATTTCTCCCTGCTTTTATAATTGGGACAGAGCAGTAAGCATCTTGTAGGAACCTATGTCTTCTGTACTGAAGACTTTTCTTAGGATAATTCAAAGGTTTTCAGGATTCTGAAGCTTTTTATATGCGTTGCCTGGTTGCATTCTAGAAAGCTACAGAAAATGATGAGTTGTTTTTTGTTTGTTTTTTCAAAAATCTGGAGCTGACTTTTGCTTTGGAAACCTGCACCTGGTTACCAGACAGCTTATGTGGTGGGGTGGAAAGATCAGATCGAAGTTCTGGTCACATTTGTAAAGAGATGGTTCCCGCCGCACCTCAGGCTCCAGGGAGGGACTTGGTGGAGGATGAAGGGCAGCAAGCAGGGTGCCCAGCACCATGTCTAGCAGAGAAGCTCAATTTTCAAGTGCTGGGCTCCACTTGGGTTGTATGTCAGAAAAAAGTTCTGCAGATTAAAAAGAAAAAGTTTTGTAAATCGCTGCTAGCATACTAGCTACCTTACCAACCGTGTGATGCCTGGACCCCTCTGTGCAACAAGAGCTGAAGGACCTAGATGATGACCTCCTTAGAAGGGTCTAAGGGGCGATCAGAGTCAGAAGCCCCCCATTAGAGGATGTTTGAGGGGTCCGGAGTGGCTCCACTGCTGCAAAATGCTTTCTGTGGTAGCAGCTCTGAGGACGTTTTGCCGCAAGGGGTAGAAGTGGGGAAAGCTGCCCTCCGTCCCCGAAGCGTCTGGCAGGTGAGAGCGAGCTGGATCACAGTGAAGGAGGCGAGAGATCCAGGATTTCCGCAGCATCTTCATCCACTGCCAGCCAGATTTCCACGATAATTATTGTGGTGCCCCTAGCATGTGCCAGGCTGTGCTAGGCACTGGGGCTACAATGGTGGGCAGAACAGAGATGCCCCTGCCCCCCAGAGCCTACCTGGAGCAGGAGGGTGGGCTTAGGTAAGTACCCAGTACATAATTACACACCTGAAAGAGCTGTGAGGTCATGGGTCACGGCCCCTTGAGGTTGGAGATGTAACTTTAAGGCAAGATGAGACGTATCACTGTAAGTGGGAGTAAGTGCTTATGCAAAGGCCCTGGGGTGGCTTTCAAGGAATCGAAAGGTTAGTGCGGCAGGAACCCAGGGAGGGAGTGTGCAAGTAGCTCCAGGTGAGCCCAGGAGGAGAGTGAAGCCACCCACAAGGGTACCATGAGGGGCACGTGAGGGATTTCAGATTTCATCCTAAAACCAACGGGAAAGCCAGTGTCGAGTATAAGCAAAGGAGGGACAGGAGCAAATGTGCTTTTTTTAAATGTTTTGGCCGTGCCACGCGGTATGCAGGATCCTAGTTCCCCGGCCAGGGATCGAACCCGTGCCCCCTGCAGTGGGAGCACGGAGTCTTAACCACTGGACCGCCAGGGAAGTCCCAGCAAACGTGCATTTCTAAAAGATGATTTATCAGAACAATGAGTATGGGTAGGAAGAGCACAGGAACGAAACCAGGGCACCATTGGGAGTGGGGAGGGGTGCTGCTACATGGTTCAGGAGAGAGAAAATGGCAGCTGGGATGGGATGGAGGCAGAGCGACACTGTCAGGTTCCAGGGGCAACCCACAGGACTTGGTGATTGGAGATAGGGGCAGAGGAGTGTCCAGGTTGACCCCTGGGTTTTTAGTGAGCACAATTGGCTGGCTGAAGGGGTCCCTCCCGACCTAGGGAAACTAGCGTGGTAGCAGGGGCAGAGCATAGGCTGGGCATTTGCATGGGGTCCTTTGGAGGCAGCTGTGCCCCTGCCTGGAGCTCTCCTCCTCTGACTGCACAGCTTCAGGTCCCACTAAAAGGCCGCCTTGAGAGGCCCGCTCTGAATGGTTTCCCCTCTTCTCTCAATATCGTACGGTTTCTTCCATGAGTGACAAGTGATGGTTGCCCACTGAGATTACTTCCTCGGCTGCCTCTCCCTGCAGAACATAATTTCCATGAAAGCAGAGAACTTGGCTTGGAGTTGAGGCTCATTAGCTGTTGATGCCTGAATGAATAATGAATGAAATGTCCATTAGGCTGCCAGCATGCAGGTATGTCCGGGTCTCGACTCCAAGGAGAGGTGTCGGGAAGGACACACACTTAGGGCTCCCTGAAGCCAGGGGGAGAGTGTCAGATGCTAGGCTTCAGAGCCCCTTTGGAGGGTCTTTCACGGACCTGGAGGGCAGGTAGGACAACAGAGGCCAGGAGACATCCAAAGCCCCTTCCCACCTAGGAAGCCATGACCCTGGAGTAGGTGGGGAGGGCTGCTCACGATGGGGGGAGGTGAAGGCAGAAGGTGGCAGAAGCCACTGTCGAGAAGGGGTCCTGCAGGTGTGGTGACGCTTCAGGCTTGAGAGCCACAAGCTCTGACCCTCCTCTCTGAGCTGAACCAGGATGCTAGAGGGTCCCTGTGAGAGCCAGGCTGCGGGAGGTGCGGGAGAGAAGCCCACCTCTAACCTCGTACTGGGAGTCACTGGGGAATGGGTCTGATTTAGGAGTTTTGTCTTCTTGGATCGTCTGGAGGAAAGTGTCTGCCACCCACACTCAGAGGTGAGGTCTCCTGTGTGGTTTAAGGCTGGGCTGGGGGTCGGGGTAGGCAGAATCTTTTTTTTTTTTTCCATTTTTTAAAAATAAATTTATGTATTTATTTAATTTTGGCTGCTTTGGGTCTTCGTTGCTGCGCGCGGGCTTTCTCTAGTTGCAGCGAGTGGGGGCTACTCTTCGTTGCGGTGCAGGGGCTTCTCATTGCGGTGGCTTCTCTTGCTGTGGAGCACGGGCTCTAAGCGCACGGGCTTAAGTAGTTGTGGTGCGAGGGCTCAGTAGTTGTGGCTCGCATGCTCTAGAGCGCAGGCTCAGTAGTTGTGGCGCACGGGCTTAGTTGCTCCCTGGCATATGGGATCTTCCCGGACCCGGGCTCGAACCTGTGTCCCCTGCATTGGCAGGCGGATTCTTAACCACTGTGACACCAGGGAAGTCCAGGCAGAGTCTTCATGGGGAGGATGCAGATGGGCATTTGCGAATATCTGGCCTGGTGTGACCCCGCCAACCTGCCCTCACCCCAACAAAGGCAAAGGGGCCAGGCTGGATCTGGGGGCCGTAGGGAGGGACCTCACAGGGACAACAGGTCCACCACCCAGCCCGGAGGCCACACCTCAGAGGTGGGGACACGAGCTCTGGCTGTTCCATCCACTACCCCAGGGATGGAACCTCCTACCTCAGGGGCACGAGCAGACCGTGGGCAGCGGCGATGGGCAGAGCTGCTGGCTTTGGACCTGGACAGGACCAGGGATGAAGCTGCAGCTGACTCTGGGGAGATTTGTCCTTCCCCTTCTAAACCAAGTAAGGACAAGTAACCATGCTTAGAGTGGACAGTCTCCCACTGGGCCCAAGCCCTGGGATTTGAAGGGGAAAAATCAAACCGACTGGGATGCTGGGTTTCGGCTCTGCCCTTGCTGCCCAGAAAATCATATGCAATGTCAAAGAAACAGTCCCCTGGGGCAGAAATGGTGACACTTCTACTATATGTTTTTGGGGTTAAACAAAGCAATTTTGTTTTGGTTTGGTTTTTGTTTGGGGGTCTTGTTTGTTTGTTTTTGGCCACATGGTGGGGCACGTGGGATCTTAGTTCCCTGACCAGGTATTGAACCCGTGCCCCCTGCAGTGGAAGTGCAGGAGTCTTAACCACTGGACTGCCAGTGAAGTCCCACAGAAAGCAATTTTGGGTGTGAGTCCCAGGGGGTTTACCTACCCCACTCAGTGCATTAAGTAGCCTAACTACCCAGGGCTAAACGTGCAGGTAAAATTTTGCTGGGGTCCTTTCACTGTTCCCCTCAATTCTGAAGGTGGAAAGAGTTTTCTGGTGGTGATTTTTTTTTTTTTTAACTAAAAGTTGTTCAATTTTTGGAGAACCAAGATCTGAGTCCAAGATTCATGAGCATAGCAGCATCTGCTGTGTTTGGTGTTTTCCTCTACTTAGCTGAATGATTTGCTACTTAGCTTGAATCGCGTGTGGAAATTAGTAACAATACATACGTAGGGGCTTCCTCACTGCCTGTGGCGCCTTAGCTAGCATCGGGCAGCCTGTGTGTCAGGGCACCGCTGCTGGGGCCACTTGGTGCACGTTATAGAATTTCTTTAAACAACCTGAACTCTTCCTTTTAATGCTAGTGGACCTTTCCAAGTTAATCCATCTAAATTATACGTATTAGCACAAGTCCACATAGCATAGCTCTCACCTGCCCACCAGATCGCCAGCACATTCCCCAAGAACTGCTCGTGCTGCCTTCCGGCGAGGAGATGCATGATTTCCCCTTTCAACTTGCTGTAGACATAATGCAGGAAGACTAATTGGTTTAAGGAAAAGTTGGCGGTTTTCTGAAGTTGATTTTATTGCCAGGCCTAGTATGGGGCGGCCATCTATCACTGGTCAAGGCATCTTATGACCTTGAGGCCTCCCTGCAGCTGCTGAGAGGTTTGCTGAGTTGGGCTTTTTTCTAGAGATTTGGTTTTCTGTTTTCAGGGACACTGACAGCTTGTCATGAACTTGCAGCTCCCAAATTCACTGTGGTGGAGCCTGAGGGACGTGGATCTCTATTTTGACCTTATAAATAGCAAAAAGGGTGGGGGAGTTGGATTGAATATTTCACTTGTATTTGGCCCCTTCACTCCACACTGCCAATTCACCAACTGCATTAGCTGATGACCTTATAGAAGGGCTGGTGGAAATGGCCCCAAGTGACCGCAGGCACAACCGAGCAGTGTAGAAAGAGACCAAATCAGCAGGTCCCATTTTCTGCTTCCATGCTGAGTAAGCAGTAACCAGCCCGAAGTTGCTTGTCAGCTGTATTTTTTCCCCACAAAGTCACGAGAATACATGGAATTGGTATGGATTTCCAAAATATTAACCTATTTAAAAACAAAACCTTATTATAGAGTTTTTCTAGTAGTGATATCAGTTCATTCGTTGTGAAGATTGTACCATAATTATGCAAGGTGCTAGCAATAGGGGAAGCTAGATGTGGGGTATACAGAAACTCTCTGTACCATCTTTTCTGTACATCTAAAATTGTTCCAGGGACTTCCCTGGCGGTCCAGCGGGTAAGACTCTCCGTTCCCAATGCAGGGTTCGATCCCTGGTCGGGGAACTAGATCCCACAAGCATGCCACAACTAAGAAGTGCATATGCCACAACTAAAAGATCCCACATGCCGCAATAAAGATCCCACATGCCGCACCTAAGATGTGGCATAGACTAAATTAATTAATCTTTTAAAGTACTTCACTTAAAATATTTTTTTAATTTAAGAGAAATAAAATTGTTCCAAAATAAAAAGTTTATTTTAAAAAATTTATTTACAGAACTTGGGGGAATCCTTGGCCATTACAATAACACTGCTTAATGGGACGGTTGCTTTAGTTATTTTTCTTATGCATTCTTCCCCTAATAAACATCCCTAATCTTTCACTTGGTCCCTAACTCATCAGTAGAAACACACCAGCTAAGTTTTTAAAGGTATCAGCATAGCACTTGATGGCAACTTAAAAGCTTTCAACTTTTAACTAATTCAGACTCAGTTCAAATTTGACCAGAGCCTTTTGCAGGAAACAACCTTAGAGATCATAAGACCCATTTTACAGATGAGGAAACTGAGGCACTGCCTCTCCCCATGATAACACAGAACATCAGCAGGGATCTTATGCATGCTCTGGCTTCCAGATCCTGAACTTGTCAACTTTTTAAATCAGTGGTTTTCAAACTTTTGTGTGCACGGGACTCATTAAAAGTCTGAACCTGAGATCTTGGGAGGGACCCAGGAATCTGCATTTCCAGCAAGTGCCCAAGGGTGTGGTGCTTCAAAGATGTTGCTCATAGTCTGTTACCAGGAGAAGGGATCCTGAGGGCATTTCCAGGAGGCACCACCTGCTCCCCACGGCCCCCAATCTTCCTTCTGATCCCAGGCTGGTGTTTATAACCCACTACCTGATGCAGGGCTCACCAAGACCACCGAAGTGACGCCCACAGGCCTGCTGGAACTGCCCTGCCTTATTAACACATAGCCCTAAAATTTTGAGGCTAACTCACTGATTCTCAACCTTGGCAGGATATTGGAATCCCCTGGAAAACTTTTAAAAATGCTGATGACGGCTCCCACCCCCAAAGATTCTGATGAGCCTATTTATTTATTTATTTATTTTTCTTATTTGATTGCACTGGGTCTTAGTTGCAGCAGGCGGGCTCCTTAGTTGCGGGACATGGGCTCCTTTGTTGTGGCATGCAAACTCTTAGTTGCGGCATGCATGTGGGATCTAGTTCCCTGACCAGGGACTGAACCCCGGGCCCCCTGCATTGGGAGCACAGAGTCTTAGCCACTGGGCCACCAGGGAAGTCCCCTGATGAGCTAACTGAGCTTGGGGGAGAGGGGGTGGAATACAAGGAGACAGATAAACGCAAGAGTTCCAAACAAAGCAGCTTGGGGACCCAGAGGAAGGAGAGATAAACAAGTGCAATAATCTATATGAAGAAGCTTGGCAATAGTAGGTGCTCAATAAAAATCTGATTCCTTCACCTGTTAGATTCTCAGAGGTTGATCTTTATTTAGCGTAGTCCCTATTTGCTCTCCTGCAGTTACCGCAGGACCCAAAACAGGAAACGAACCAAACGTCCATCTACCGTAGAATGGATAAAAAATTACAGCAAACGTGGACATTGACACATGTGGACATTGACACAGCAATGAAATGAGCAGATTTTTGCTATGCAACATGGATGGACTTACAACACAACATTGAATGAAAGAAGATAGACACAAATGCATACATATATAAAAAGTTCAAAGTCAGACAACAATAATCTATAAGGTTAGAATCACAATAGTGGTTATAAAACTAAGCAGGACCCTGTGGGGTCTTCCTGGGGACAGACCCCAGTGTCCCCCTCCGGCCTCTTGTTTATATAAAAGCTTTAGCCTCCTAAGTCTTCTCTGAGTTCCAAAGAGCAGATTTAATCAGAGAAGTGAGAAAATGCGGAAACAAAAGAAAACTGTCAAGCAAGATAAAAAAATAATAGTTTAGCCGTAAAACAAAGTCAAGGACCTTCCGTTCCTCCTCAAGGGCTGTAGATAATATCATGAGCCATGTCCTTTGAGCTGTTTTGCGGATTCTAAGACCCCCACCAGGTGGAAGAAGTTAACTTCTTGCTGACCACAACACGTAGACCCCAGACCAGTTGGAACCAGAAGGGTGATGATGCCGCCTCCCAAAATACCACCCGGTTGCCTTACCACCAACCAATCAGAAGAATGTCCACAAACTGATCAGACGCCCCGCGACCTTCTCCCTCACCTTGCCTTTAAAATCCCTTCCCCAAAAGCCACTGGGGAGTCCGGGTCTTTTGAGCACGAGCTGCCTGTTCTCCTTGCTTGGCCGCATGTTGGGCACCTTGCACTAAACGCTGTACTTTCCTTCACCACAATGCACAATCAGTAGACTGGCTTTCCTGTGCGTCGGGTGAGCAGACGCGAGTTTGGCTTGGTATCAGTTACTCTTATGAGGGATGGGAAGTACCTAGAAGGGGGCCTGGAGGGGTGAGGCTCTGGGTGCTTGTAATGTTCTACTTCTTAAGCTGGATGCCATTGGTGTGGCTTGTGAAAACGTACCAAGCTGTACACAGGATTTCTGTGCTTCCTGTATGATTGATGTTGTGGACTGAACTGTGTGCCCCTAAAATTCATACGTTGAGCCCTAACCCTCGATGTGACTGTATTTGGAGATAGCCCCTTTAAGGAGGTAATTAAGGTTAAATGAAGTCATAAGAATAGAGTCCTAAGCCAATAGGACTGGTGTCCTTTTAAGAAGAGAGAAAGACACCAGGGACGCATGTGCACAGAGGAAAGACCACGTGGGGACACAGCAAGGAGGTGGTCGTCTGCAAGCCAAGGAGAGAGACCTCAGGAGAAAGCAAACCTGCTGACACCTTGATCTTGGATTTCCAGCTTCCAGAAATGTGAGACAATAAATTTCTGTTGTTTAAGCGACCCAGTCAGTGATATTTTGTTATGACAGCAGTAGCAAACTAATACAGATGACATAGTTCAATATAAAGCTGAAAAAGTTAAAAGTTCCCCAGGTTATTCTAACGTAGACACAAGATTGAGGATCACTGCAGTAGCCCAAACGCTGTCAAACTGAGATCCTTTCTTCATAGTCTGGTGCAGAGAACCAGAATATGTCCAAGTTGGGGTAGGGAATGAAGGAACTAGGGGCTTCTCTGCCTCATTTTAAGGACATTATTGGTTCCTAGAATTGGGCTGTGTCTAATAATTGGAAAAACCCTATAGATCACTGAAAGTTTATGAATGTCTATGATAGATACTCTGTCTATACTCTATATACTAGTCTTCTATTTTTAATAATGTCTTGGGCTTCCCTGGTGGCGCAGTGGTTGAGAGTCTGCCTGCCGATGCAGGGGACGCGGGTTCGTGCCCCGGTCCGGGGGGATCCCACATGCCGCGGAGCGGCTGGGTCCGTGAGCCATGGCCGCTGAGCCTGCGCGTCCGGAGCCTGTGCTCCGCAACGGGAGAGGCCACAGCAGTGAGAGGCCCGCGTACTGCAAAAAAAAAAATTTAAAAAAAAATAATGTCTTTATTGAGACATAATTTACATACTATAAAATTCATCATCTTAAAGTGTACAATTCAGTGATTTTTAGTAAATTCACAACATTGTATAAGTATCATCACTATCTAATTAGAGAACATTTTCATCATCCCAAAAAGAAACCCTGTGCCCATCGGCATTCACCCCTCCCCCGTTTAGTCATTAGAGAAATGCAAATCCAAACCACAGCGAGATCTTACTTCACACCTAGGATGGCCGTAGCAAAAAAAGACACACAGTAACAAGTATTGATGAGAATTTGGAGAAACTGGAACCCTCAAACATTTCAATGTTAATCATAGAGTCACCAAATGACCCAGCAAGTCTACTCCTAGAAACATACCCAAGAGAATTGAAAACATATGTGACAAAAAGACTTGTACATGAAATTTCGTAGCAGCTTTATTCACAATAGACAAAACTAGAAACAACTCAAATATCCATTACTAGATGACTGGATAAACGAAATGTGACATATCCCCAAAATGGAATGGTACTTGGCAAAAAGGAACGAACTACTGATACAACCAAAAACAAGAATGAGTATCAAAATCATTATGTGAAGGGAAAGATGCTGGATACAAAGCAATACTACAGTATGAGCCCATTTTTGTAAAATTCTGGGAAATGCAAACTAATCCATAGTGATGATTAAAAACAGAACAGATCAGTGGCTGCCTGAGACTGCAGTGGAGGGAAGGATTGATATGGAGGGGCCCCAGGAATCTTTGGGGGTGATGGGAATGTTCTTCATCCTGACAGAGACAATGTTTCTGGGGTGAATACGTTTGCCAAAACTCAGCCAATGGGACACTGTAAATGGATGTCCTTAGCAGTACATAAATTATATCTTTAAAAAGTTTATTTTTAAAAAAAAGTTTATTTATTTTTTTTAAAAAAAGAAGGGCTTGTAAAAAAACAAACAAACAACTCTTTCAGTGTCTCAGGTAAGTGGTTCCAATTTTTCATGTGGGTGAGATTCATTAAAAGGAGATGGAGGCCTGCAGAAGAATGACTCCCAAAGAAATCTATATCCTAATTCCCGGGACCTGTTAGAGTCAAACAGAGTTGGAAGAAAAGACGAGGAAGCAGATTCTCACCTAGATCCTCCAGAAGCGACACAGCTTCTCAAAACCTTGACTGTAGCCCAGGGAGACCCATGTCGCACATTTTGCCCACAGACCTGTAAGACAACAAATGTGTGTTGTTTGAAGCCACTAAATTTGCTGTAACTTGTTACAGCAACTAGAGGATACTCATACAGAGGCCTCCCTGGTGTCTCTATGGGAATACCCCATGAGAGGCTGCCCTCCCCACACTGGGGGCTGGTTTCTTTTTATCAGTGTGTGTCTCAGGTTGCAAGGGATCATGGGGGATTGATGCTGGGGCAGCCTCAGGGTGAGCAGGAAGTTGAGCCCAGATTCACCCACTGAGAATCCGAGACGGGGCCCCTGTGATTTTTGTCATGTGGCACATGCCGGCCCCCAGCCCCTGTGCCAGCCTCCCCCTGAGGGCCCTGAAGCTTCCGCAACACCTGCCAAGACATTCTTCACACCTGGACCCGCCGCTCGCTCCTTCTCAGCCTGGATGTTCCAACTGAAACATCTCCCCGACACTGCCATCCCGTGCTGCTGAGGACCTTCCATTCCCACTGTCTGGGGCTCAGCTCAGCTCGCAAGCCCCTGGCCTACAATGTGGAAACAGTCTTTCTCCAGAAATTGGCAGAGGTAGGGGCCAAGGAGGGTCGCTGCTGGGTTTATGATCAAGAAATTGGAAGCAGGGGGGGAGGGGGAGGGATAAATTAAGAGGTTAGGGTTAACGTATAGACACTACTGTATATAAAATAGACAACCAACAAGGACCTACTGTATAGCACAGGAAACTATATTTTGTAATAACCTATAAGGGAAGGGACTCTGAAGAAGAGTATATATATGTATATAAAATATATGTAATATATATATTAAATATATATATAACCGAATCGCTGTGCTGTACACCTGAAACTAACACAATATTGTAAATCAACTATACTTCAATAAAAAAAAATTGGAAGTAACATGCATGTCCATCATCGGGGGCTGATCAGATAAATATGGCGCATTTCCATCCACTGGAGTGTCGGGCAGCTCCTAAAAGGAAGGAGAGAGAGAGCTCTGTGCGTGCTGACCTGGAAATCGGACAGAGCCCATGCGTCAGGTATGATCAGGGAGAGGTTAGGTGGGCAAACTCCAGATCCAACCACCTGTCTGCGAATCCTCCACCTTCCACTTCCACTGTGACCTTGGACAAATCACTTGGACCTGTGCCTCCAGTCTCTCATCTGTATAATGGGGATAGCAATCGTTTATTCTATATCCTGTAATACCTACCTCACAGCATTGAAAATGAGATAAGCATACAAAGTGCTTAGCACAGGAGCTGGTGTGTAGGGTGACTTGTTATTCTTCATGAAAAGGAAAGCAGGTTGCAGAGTAACATGTACCATAGATTGCCTTCTTGTATATATCTAAAGGCCTGCACCTCCTTAGGAGTGTATTTAAGAGGCAAAGCAGGAAGCAGAGCCGGCTTCCTGGGTGTGAGACCCATGCAGTGGCTCACAGCCCCATGTGCAGAAAGGCTCCGTGCTCCACTTGGTTTAATGCTCTGCTGTCAGCATCTTGAAATTCTTCATCTTTTTTGAACACAGGGCCCCATAGTTTAATTTTGCACAGGGCCCTGCCATTCTGTAGCCCCTCCTGCCAGGAAGGAACTCATACCAGACTCTCAGCCATGGTGGTCCCTGGGGAAGAGGATTTCTTGTATCCTTCCGTACACTCTGTGTGTTTCCAAGCATTTGTTCTCTTGCAACTTGTACACGTATATCCAAGATAAAATCTAGCCGCCCTGTGGAAACAACGTGGGCTTGTAGTGGGCAGAACTGGGTGAAATTCTGCCTCTACCTGGCTCGCTCACCTTGGATACATTAATTACCCTCCTGAGACTCAGGTCCCTCCTGGAAAAAACTGGGAACCTGCTTTCTACCTCTTCGGGCTGCTATAAGATTGAGTCTGTAGTATAAAGGTGCTTGTTACATAGTTACTGGGTTGGGGATGGGGGGGGCAGGAGAGCAGAAAAACTGACAACACGGCCTGATTTAAATCCCAACTCAGGGAATTCCCTGGTGGTCCAGTGGTTAGGACTCCGTGTTTTCACTGCCAGGACCTGGGTTCAATCCCTGATCGGGGAACTTAGATCCTGCAAGCCGCGCAGCATGGCCGACCTCTGACCCATAACCACCAAGAAAAAAAGTACATAAATTCCAACTCAGCCAACTCCCACGTAAAGTTGGATCCTTTTTGTATCAACCTCAGTTTTGTCATCAATAAAATGGGGGCAGGACAGACTCACAATCCCTTATTGTCAGTTCCAAAGCCCCCAAAACTCTGAAAACGGCAAGTGTTGACGTCTGGTACAAACTCACTTGGCTAAATCTCTGACCTGAACTGAGGTGAGGCTACGATCTGGATTCCCCACCCACCGCCCGCCCCCCTCACGCTTTGCCTGCAAGCCACACATTCTCCTGCAGAATGGCTCATGGGTTTGATAATGGAGGGCTCTCTGGACGCCCCTGTGGCTGTGGGATGGTGAATCTGGACCGCCCCCCCCCCGCCCCCGCCGCCGCCAGAGCTAGGGTGAGGCTTAGACACCTCGCAGTGGGTCAGAAGCCGCGCAGTGCTAGGGGCATGGGCTTGACCCACGAGGAAGGTTGGTTGGTGTTGTTACTTGGTCACCAGGTGAATTTGGGCTCAAATCTCCTCTCTGCCTCTTAGCAACCGGGTGGGCTTGGGCAACGTGTACAAGGTCTCTGGGTCTCCTAACGTGTGGGCGTTGTTGCCGCATCACGGTGTTTCATCGCGGTAGGCAGGAGCCCGGGGGGACCAGGGAGGAGCAGACACTCCGTCAAGGCGGCCACATTTGTTCGCTTGTTCATTGGGTGCTGAGCGCCCTAGAAGGTCAGGCAGGCAAGCGGGGGCTGCAGAGGGGGCACCTCGGGGCCTCTGCCTTCAGCGGGGCCCACGCCAGGGAGAGGTTTGAGGAGAGGGCTGCTCCGCTAACTCCCAGGAGGGGAGAGGTGAGGAGGGGCTCCGCCTCCTGTCCTGCACTGAGAAGACCCCACACGGCCCACTCTGGAACCTGGCGACAGCTGCTCAGGAGACCCCGAAAACCCAGGGGCGGGACTTCATTGCATGCACTGGTCCTGCCTGTGCAGCGAGGGACTGGACTATGGCTCTTGGAGAGAGGGGTGGGGACGGGCTTGTTCATGGCTCCGCGATGCCTGGGACCCAAAGGGGGCGGGGGACACTCAGGGCTGGCTTCCCTGTGTTCTTAGCTTCAAGTCCCTGCAGGCCCACCCCCTTCGGCCCTGCCTCCCTCCCCCTGCCCCGTCCCTGGCTCCCTGGCTCTCCACCCACCCTCCACCTCAGTACCACCCTTAGGCCCAGACAAGGGGGTACAGGGACTGCAGGCCCCATGCCTCAGGGGTGCCCCAAACTTTGGATCCCCTTCCTCAAAGAGCATCTTCCTGGGTGTCCGGGACCCACAGGGGCCAGAATTGTCATTCAGGTGGGACACTTAACCCCTCAGACGCTTCGAGGAGCTCAGGTCTTCACACCTATGCAGTCAGCCCGGGAGGGAGCCTGGCAAAGGGTGGCTCCCACCGGCCAGCGGGGCATCGCTTCGGGAGGTTGCACGAGATTGGGCTGCAAGGATGGTGAGGCCACGCTGATTCTGGATTCCTCAGAATTGTCTATACAGACAGGAGCCGCGTAAACACCTGCTGGGGTCCCTGCACACCAGGGGGCAGGCCTGCTCCAGTGCCGTGATTTTTCTGCAGCTCCTGGAGTATCTCAGGCCCCTCCCACCTCCAGGCCTCCACCCGCAGACACGTGGTACTTCCTGCCTGGACGACTCTCTCCGCACTCTTCCTAGAGGTCTCTGCTCAGACATCACCTCCTCAGAGGGGTCTTCCCTGACCATTCCCGTTATTCCCACCCATTTTTATTTCCTTTGTGAGACTGTGTGTCATGGGCAGGAGCTGGATGGACCCAGGCCCTTGGGTGACTCCCGTTCTGGTGGCTCATGGGGCCCCATCTGTCCTGGTCAGGACCCCCGATTCAGCCCCGAGCACTGCTTGGGATCTATCTGGCTTGTTCCCAACCTGGTGAGCTCTCTGCTGCCTCTGGGTCTCCCTCACCCTTTCTGCCCAGCTCTCAGTCCTGCAGCTTTTCCTTCCAGTGCCACGTCCTCCAGGAAGCCTTCAAACCTTCCCGTAGCCCCTGGGACTTTCTTCTGGCAGCCAAGCCTGCGGCTCACCTGTGAGGCTGGAGCAGCTCGATTTCCTCACACCCGTCCCCCACCCCCACCCCCGCAGGGTCGGCTTGGCTCACAGGAGGCTCCTCTTTCGAGAGATGTTGGTGGAAGGAATAAATGAGGGAAAATGTGTCTATTTGTTTAACAAAATTGGGATCATGCTGGGCATGCTGGTTTTGTTTTTTTAAGACAGGTTTTAAAAAAATGTCTCACATCTTGAGCACTTTCCCTTTCCATTAAATATTCTTCCACACGATTCTGAGGACGGCACACTTTTTCATCTTTGGTGCCGTAACTTTTTCAAAACAACCCCTGCTGTTGAGCGGCAGGCTTCATTAAAGGAAGCAGCTTTGCTAAGTGGAAGATGAGTTACAGCGAGTCCTATGTGTGTAAGGGATGCTCAGAACACAACCCCCGCACCTTTTTAAAAAATATTTATTTGTTTATTTATGGCCGCGTTGGGTCTTCGTTGCCGCTCACGGATTTTCTCATTGCGGTGGCTTCTCTTATTGCAGAGCACGAGCTCTAGGCGTGCAGGCTTCAGTAGTTGCGGCACGCGGGCTCAGTAGTTGCGGCAGGCGGGCCCTTGAGCCCAAGGACTTCAGTAGTCGTTAGTTGCTCTGCAGCATGTGGGATCTTCCCGGACCAGGGCTCGAACCCATGTCCCCTGCATGGGCAGGCGGATTCTTAACCACTGCGCCACCAGGGAAGCCCCTATGTATGTATGTACTTGGTTGTGCCGGGTCTTCGTTGCGGCATGCAGGGACACAAGAGGTCTTCGTTGCCGCTTGCGGGATCTTTAGTTTCCCCTGCACATTTTAAATGTCCCTCCCCAATGACCTAGGGTTGGGAGAAGGGGTGGGTGGGAGGAAGCTGTTGGTCCTGATACCAGACTCCCCCTGGCTTCTGGTGATTTTGAGTTCAGAGAAGGGGATTTGGACAGGGAGGAGGGATCATGTCAAAGGCAGCGGGAAACACCTAACGCCCCCTCTCTCGTGTGGGGCTGCACCCCTGCCCCTGCTTTCTGGGTCCAGGACCCAGAGGACCTTTCTAGTCTCAACAAGGGGCCCCTGGAAGGCTGGGGGGGGGGTCCCCGTGGGAAGGCAAAGGCAGCAGCACAAGCATCACCTACGACAACCCACCCTGGATCTCCCTTTCTTAAGGGCCTGAGCCAAGGTCCTCCTGTCTCTTTTTACCACCACGTCCTCTTCCTGGGAGTCCGACCAGTGTGATCAGAGGCCTGATGCTCGGTTTAATGCTCTGCTTGAAAAGTCATCTGGAAATTCTTAGTTTCCCCTTTGCACGTTACACACGGATCCTGCCAGCAGCTGTCCTCCTGTGCCATCCAGCAACATGGGGCCCTTCAGCTTCTGGACCAAGTCAGGCCCAGGGCGTCTGGATCCCGGCCTGTCCATCACCTTAGCCCCCTGTCTGCCCCCCCCCCCCACACCTTTCCCCTGTGCTGTGAAAATCCCAGTAGAGGCTGCGTGAAGGACCATTGTGAGACCTGAGTGAGTTAACTGGGTGAGGATTGCTTAGAACAGTGCCTGGTACTTGGGAAGCACTGGTTATGATCACTCCCGCTCAGGACCCTGGAACTTTCCAGACCTTTGTCTTTGCCTAGTTAGCCTGTAGAGCAATGAAGTCTTCTGGAAATAGGATCTGGCTGGGACAGGAGGGAACACGGGTTAGAGGAAAGAAGCTGCAGTTATGGGCTTCCCTGGTGGCGCAGTGGTTAAGAATCCGCCTGCTGATGCAGGGGACACGGGTTCGAGCCCAGGTCCGGGAAGATCCCACATGCCGCAGAGCAACTAAGCCCGTGTGCCACAACTACTGAGCCTGTGCTCTAGAGTCCCCGAGCCACAACTACCGAGCCCGCGTGACCCAACTACTGAAGCCCGTGCGCCTAGAGCCCCTGCTCCACAACAAGAGAAGCCACTGCAATGACAAGCCCGTGCTCCGCAACAAGAGAAGCCCCCGCTCGCCGCAACTAGAGAAAGCCCGCACGCAAAAACGAAGACCCAACGCAGCCAAAGTAAATAAATAAATCTATTTTTTTAAAAAGAGCTGCATTTAGAAGTTTCCAGTGAAATGTTCCAGGTGATAAAGTGAAAGAAACTGGCTCAAACCAGCTTCAGCCAAGAGGCCTGGGCCAGGGGGAGGTGGGAGCCGGCCTGCTGTGCCTCCAGCTTCACATTCCTCCCCTCCCCAATCCCAGAGGCTGGGGAGCTCCACAGTGAGGGAGGGAGGCCGGGCAGGGCAGCAGCCTCCTGATGTGTGGTTTGGAGCCCAAGCAGGGTGAGGAGGGCACCTGGGGGTCTGGCGATGGCGGCCCCATACCCTGCTTTCTTCTGCATAGCGCATACTGCCTTGCAAGGTATTGTTTTTTCCTGTAACATCTGCCCCTCCCCTCCCCCCAAACCGCCCACCCTTTGAATGTCCTCAAGGGTGGGGACGTTCGTTGATCACCCTGTATCCTCAGGACGTAGGACCGTGTTTGGTGGCATCTGACAACGTGTCGAATGAGTGAGTGAAACCTGTAGCCCCCTGGCCCTCGACGGTGACACCTGCATGTGGCAGAGGAGAGAAGTGGACGGTGAGGCAGGTTTCTGCTTAGGCCACTGCGGGGCGGTAAGGGTGGGACAACTTTCACCAAAGCAGGAAGGGAATGCAGGATGAGGGCAGGTTGATGGGAAGTCGGGCTGGGGGCAGATTCCTTGGAGGTGACTGCGCGTGCCCAGGTAGAGAGGCCACCAGGCTGCTGCAGAATCAGCGGGGAGCTTGGGAGGAAAGCCCAGGAAGGAGCTGCAGCCGGGCGCCCCAGGCACGGGAGCTGAGCAACGGGAAGAGGCAAGAGCTGGGCTGAGCCGCCGGCTCCAAGCTAAGCCGGGAAAGCGCCTCTGGAATAACCTGCCCCTTGCGCACAGGAATTGAGAAAAGAACAAGAAGTTTGGGGAAGTACACAATATACTGGGGCGCACAGTATCTGCCCCAAACCACCAGCAGCCCAGGCACAGCAACACAGGGGTTGCTCATTTTCCCATCCCTGGAGGGAGCTGGGTAGAAAGGAAGGTGAATTCCCTGTCTTATAATTTATTAGCTTAGCAGAATCACCACGCACTTAACCCGACCGGCCGCAGGGAGCGGGGGCTGAGCGCAGCGAGGCGCGGCTGGGACAGAGGTGGCGTTAACCCAAAATTGCCACAAGGTGGCGCCCGTGCTCCCCTGAAGCCCAAACAGGAGGCCCAGAGGCTGGGGCAGCGGGAGCCGGGGGAGAAGGCGGTGGGCAGCCGGAGGGCTCCGCTCCGGGCTCCACCTTAGCCTCTTTGTCGGGGTGCAGCCTCGCATCCCATCCAGCCCTCCTGTGGGGGTGGGAGCGGCACAGGAGTGTGTGTGTTTGGGTGCAGTGTGTGTGTGCAGTGTGTGTACACATCCAAGGCTGGGGTGTGTGTGTGTGTGTGTGCAGCGTGTGTACATCCAAAGCTGGCCCCTAAGCCAGGGGAGGCTGGAAAACCCCAGGTACAGCGACTGCGAGCACAGCTTCCAACAGACTTAGGCTCAAACCCCTGATCAGCCCCTTCGTGCCGCACGTGGCTTCCCCGCTCTCTGCCTCGGTTTTCCCACCTGTTAAACAGGAGCATAATGCTGAGACTTCAGGGGCTTGTTGTGAGGAGTAAATAGAGGATGATGATGATAAACGTCTACTGCGCTCTCCCTGAGGGCCAGGCGCTGTTCTAAGCACGCTCCTGTACTAGTCTATTCTCACAACATCCTCTCACATGGGAGTGGCTGGGGACCGGAGGCCGAGGCCCCTGCACAGAGGAAAGGAGGCCCCTGGGTGCTGCTGAGGGGGGCAGCTACCCCCAGGGGCCGGGGGAGGAGGGACCGCCTTTGATGCTGAGGGCGGGAGCCTGTCTTGCTTGCTCACGGGGACAGCACACGGCTCCGTGTGGTCTCACAGCCACAGACGCTTCTGGGAAAGGGGCCCCTGTCGCGGCAGAGGTCGCTCGGTGGCGTGTGGCAGCGAGCGAAGGCCACAGCACGACGCCACGGTCCCCACCTCAGGGACCGCGGGGCAGCAGCGCCTTCCGCAGGGGCGGGAGAGCTCTGTGGAATATTGGGGGGAAGCCCAGCAGCAGCTGGAGGTAGGGGGGTGGCCAGGAAGCAGGTGGGTGCGGCACAGGGGGCTAAAGCACAGGGGAGGCCCCGGGGGTCAAGGTCTCGGGGGGGCCAGGCCAGCGAGAGGCTTGGGGGTGGGGACTCAGTGGGGAGGGTCCCCAGAAGCCCCCGTTTGCCCGCCGGGGTCTGTCCTGGGGCAGGGCAAGCAGGGTGAGGTGGGCTTCACGACCCTGGGGTCGGGGAGAGCTGGGGTCAAGGTGAGGCCTCGGGCCCGGATGGGGAGCGGCCTTTGCGGGGTACCCTCCCCACCCCATCACCTCGCTGCTCAGGCCACCTGGAGTCCCGCCTCTTTTCCCTGGGGCCCCGTTCTGATGATGCTTCTCAGACACATAGAGAGAGAGAAAGAATTGGGGCTACCCCAAGTTCCAGGCCTGCGAGGGAAAGCGAGCTCTGACCTCACCTGAAGTTCTGAGTCCTTTGGACCGTGGGCCCGTTGAGGTCATAAACACCTGATTTTGGATTGGGGGGGGCGGTGCCCTCCCTCTGAGGCTGTCATCTGGGTGCCTTCCCCTCCCTGACGCCCCCCTTCTCCTCTCCTGGTCCTCCCAGCTCACACATTCCAGGAACCAGAACCTCAAGGGTTACCCTCAGCTGCCGGCCCCGCCCCCATTCTTCCCACCAGCTCAGATGTGCTGAGATGCAGGAGCCAGAAACGGCCCTCCCCTCCCATCCTCCCCTCACCCACTGCGCACTCACAGGCCCAGAACAAAAACACACCACAAATAGAAATCGAAGTCTGAGAAAGAATCAAGGAGCCATGACCCAGCCGTGGGAAAGGCTGTGTGGCCTCCACCAAGTCACTTAACTTCTCTGGATTTCTTTGCTTACCTGCAAAATGGGGTAAAGTTACCATCCTTGAGGAGTTGTTATCAGAAGGTGAGAGAAGGGGCTTCCCTGGTGGCGCAGTGGTTGAGAGTCCGCCTGCCGATGCAGGGGACGTGGGTTCCTGCCCCGGTCTGGGAGGATCCCACATTCCGCGGCTGGGCCCGTGAGCCATGGCCGCTGAGCCTGCGCGTCAGGAGCCTGTGCTCCGCAACGGGAGAGGCCACAGCAGTGAGAGGCCCGCGTACTGCAAAAAAAAAAAAAAAAAGTGAGAGAAGATGTAAAATGCGGGATGCAGGTGTGATGTTTGGTCTAAAGAAAAGCCCCTCCTGGGCAAAGGGTTCTTTCTGGATTCTCCCCACCGCACTCCCATGCTCAGGCGGGGCTGCCCACTCACCACTTTCCTGTAAGACTGCGGGTGGAAGGGGGCTGCCACGGTCTCCGCTGGGTAGTGCTTCTGCAGCCTTGCTCTCCAGCTCCACTTCCTGTTTTTCTCCCCAACGAATTTTGCACCATTGCTCTTTCATCAGGGCGAGCTGGTGGGTGGTGGGGTGAAGGCGGAGGCCTGCCTGGGAAGGCAACCTGGGGAAGCCAGAGAGAGGGGTGCGCGGGCATGCCCTGCCCCCCAGCTACAAGCTCTGGACTCCGTGGGCTGCTGCTCAGCGTAGACAGGATGCTAGAACCTGGGAGGCTGGTGGGGGGAGGCTAGGAGCCCGCCTGATGGGAGGAGCAGGGGTTCCTACGTCCTCATCCTCAAATGGGAAACAGCATTTGTTCCTACGCTAGGGGCAGGACCTAGGGATGGACTGAACCAGGCTGAAGCCACATCTCTGGTGATATGAGGGGTGGAGGGGCCACTCTGAAAGGTGAGTCCAGCCTCCCTGCCTCCCTGAGGCTGTTAGGCCTCCGAGCCTCCAGTTTCAGTGTCACTGGGTGTCAGGTTCCTGCTGGAAGGAAATGAAAGAGCTGTTTCCATACTGGCTGGGACGAGAACTTTCCTCTCCCTTGGCTACAGTCCCCTGACCCTTCTCCTGGGCAAAGCCTGACTTGTCTGGCCGTGACTGTGCCATTCATTCATCCGATTCATTCAGCATTTCTACAGACTCACTTGCAACAGTCTCTGGTGCCCGACACGGAGTTCAGGGCCGGGGAGCCAGGCCAGGTCCGTGCAGAGCCCCTGACCCCAGGGAGCAGCTGAGCACACAGGCAGTCACGGTCGAGCAGACCAAGTCTGCAGTGGGGACGGCACAGCCTGGAGTAAAGATGGGGACCCGCTCTGGGCAAGGGAGCCAGGTGGGTAACACCTGTGCTGAGTAGCCAGGCAAATAAAGTATGGGGTAGGGACAGAAGGGGGAGCGGGGAAGGGTGCTCCAGGCAAGGGGAACAGCACGAGCAAAGGCCCAGAGTCAGAGAGAGAGCCCGGGTTGCTCTGGAGCCGCAAGTCACAGCTCATGGTACAGCATGGAGGGCAGCCCGCAGCCCTGGGGGGCTAGCTGTGTCGGCTCCCTTGGTTCCCCACGTCTACTGTGTTCTCGAACCTCAGCCTCACCGGATACCCCAGTATAGGTCGCTGTCCCACCATATGTGTGGTTCCGAGAATCAGAAATCAGCGCTGTTAGCTCCAAGAGGAAAGGGGACTCCACGGCCGATGTATAGGATGTGCCCATGGGACCCAGAGACGCAGCCCAGCTTTGGGGTGATGGGACCAGACAGCCCTGGACACTCTCTCAGCGCTGCTGGCTCGTTCCCATTTGCCCACCTGCATCGCACCTGCCAAGCTGATGGATCCTGGATCCCTTCACCCAAAGAGAACCATGTCCAGGTCCCAAGCCCATTTCCGGAGAAGGAGTTGACTCTCCTCTCTTGGATCAAGGCCTCCCTTCTGGCCCAGAGAGCTATGGCTAGTGGTCAAGTTTCTGTTCCGAGTTGCCTGTCCTCATGACCACACAAGGGAGGGTGACCAGAAAAGGGGGCTGGATAGGCGGTCTGTCCTGCCCAGTACCCACAGCCTTGCTGTTCTCCTTCGGCTTTCCCCAGACATCTCCGTTCCAGTTGCCCTTGCTTAACCTTGACACCACAAACTCAACCACAGATGCTTCGCCCCCCACGCCAAATGCGAGGCAATCCAAGCCCTGTCAAACCATTGCACCCAGGGCTCCGTCCTCAGAGCTGCCGTCTCCAGCTGATCCCCACCCCCCTCTATTTCTGCGGAATCTCCTCTGCGGTGGCCCCTCAGGATCCCCCTCGATTGATAGACTAAATGATCAATTTAACCTCCCCTACCGTACTTGATCTGTAGAGCAAAAAAGGGAAACTCCATACAGAGCACACAGCATGGCCTTCTAGACGGGCACAGTAAATGAAACTTTAGGAATAAGCTATCACGTGGGGTTTGCTCTGCTGGTTACCTACCTCGGCTCCTCTGTTGGCAAGTGTGGCTGCCCCAGGTTCTGCCCACTGGGAAGAGACCCCTTGTCTAGAGTCTTTCAGGCCTGCCCTTGAGAGGTTCTTGGGAAGGCTTTTTCTAGAAGAGGATGCAGCTGCCCCGGCAGCCTGCTTCTTGTTGGTGCCAGTACTTGGGCCTGGGAAACGCCCAGAGGGTAAGACATCACAAGCCCCAACTTCCAAGTTTTAGGGTTTCCTGGAGTTTCAACCCCCATAAAACCCTAGTTGGTTGCCTGTCAATTTTACTTTGGGTCGCGTCATTTACTAATATCCAATTCCATGAAATCCTGCCCAGTTCAATACTCAGCCTTAGGCTGGGCCGTGCCCCAGGGCTGGGGTTTCTTAGCAGCAAGCATGGTGGCCAGTTTCTTCTTTTAGCCTGAAGATGAGAAGAGGAATCATCATCTGACTTGGGGTGGACAGAAGACTTTTTCTCTAAATTCTCTTGGGATGTTACCCCTGCCTGCCCTCTGGCCACTTGACAAAAGGAGGCTTTAGAGAGACCAGAGGTTAAGGGTTGTCCACTCCTGTGGCTCTTCCCAGATAGCCCCATTCCAACCGCTAAGCTCGCTGCCTTTTCTGTTCAGTGCTCCCTGAGCGTTAGAAACAGGGTGAGACAGAGAATGTGGCTGCCGCTTAGAGCAGGTGTATGATTAGCAGACCCTGGGTAGTCACCAGCTATAGGAGAAAAGCATTTCCCTTGACAGACTTAGATATTTGCCCTTCTTTTTCCTGATCTTGAGCAGAACTGAACAGAACTGAACAGAATTGAACTCATCTTGTAGCACCTTCTGAAGACAGCTAGAAGTAACGCACAGACTGGCAGCCTGGACCTTTTGCTACCAAGTTTCCTGAAGTATCAGCCTTGATTGGTACATGTTCTGGGCCACATGAGACCATTGAAAGTAATTTTTTTAAATAAATTTATGTATTTATTTATTTTTGGCTGCGTCAGGTCTTTGTTGCTGCGCACGGGCTTTCTCTAGTTGCGGTGAGCGGGAGCAACTCCTTGTTGCAGTGCGTGGGCTTCTCATTGTGGTGGCTTCTCTTGTTGTGGAGCACAGGCCCTACGGCGTGCGGGCTTCAGTAGTTGCAGCACATGGGCTCAGTAGTTGTGGCTCGTGGGCTCTATAGCACAGGCTCAGTAGTTGTGACGTGCAGGCTCAGTAGTTGTGGCTCTCAGGCTCTAGAGCACAGGCTCAGTAGTTGTGGCACACAGGCTTAGTTGCTCCAAGGCATGTGGGATCTTCCCAGACCAGGGCTCGAACCCATGTCCCCTGCATTGGCAGGCAGATTCTTAACCACTGCACCACTGGGGAAGTCCCATTGAAAGTAATTTAACTGATCTGTTACCACGTACCTAGACCTGCTGGTGTCCTGTCCCAGGATAAGGAACCCTCACTGCCCCTCACTCTACCTCAGGTCACCTAGTTTCAATATTCAATATCCTGTGACAGGGAACTTCCCTGGCAGTCCAGTGGTTAGGACTCTGTGCTTCCACTGCTGGGGGCCTGGATTTGATCCCCGGTCGGGGAACTAAGATCCCGCAAGCTGTGAGGCATGGCCCCCAAAAAAATGTTTCAAAAAGTATCCTGCAGGCAGAGTCAAGATGGTGGTGTGGGAAGACGTGGAGTTAGTGTCTCCCTACAATTGGGGCACCTGCTGGCCGCTGGTGGGGGACTCGGATGCCCAAGGAGACGGAAGGAGCCCCAGAGTGAACCAGCGGCTTGCGGGATCTTGGTTCACGAGCCCTGGGTCTGGCCGAAGCTCCTGCGGTGGGAGCTCTGAGTCCGAAACACTGGACTAACAGAGAACCTCAGACTCCAAAGAATATTCATTGGAGTGAGGTCTCATGGAGTTCCTCATTTCAGCACCAAGATCCAGCTCTACCCAATAGGCTACAAACCCTGGCGTTGGAAGCCTCAGATCAAACAACCAGTAAGACAGGAACACAATTCAACTCATCAAAAAAAAATGAGACGGCAAAAAATTACATCACAGATGAAGGAGCAAGGTAAAAACCTACAAGACCAAATAAATGAAGAGGAAATAGGCAATCTACCTGAAAAAGAATTCAGAGGAATGATAGTAAAGATGATCCAGAATCTCAGAAGTAGAATGGAGGCATGGATTGAGAAAATACAAGAAATGTTTAACAAAGACCTAGAAGAACTAAAGAACAAACAAACAGAGATGAACAACACAATAACTGAAGTGAAAAACACCCTAGAAGGAATCCATAAGAGAATAACGGAGGGAGAAGAACGAATAAGTGAGCTGGAAGACAAAATGGCAGAAATAACTGCTGAGGAGCAGAATAAAGAAAAAAGAATGAAAAGAATTGAAGACAATCTCAGAGACTCTGGGACAACACTAAACACACCAACATTCGAATGATAGGGGTCCCAGAAGAAGAAGAGAAAAAGAAAGGGTCTGAGAAAATATTTAAAGAGATTATAGTTGAAAAGTTTCATAACATGGGGAAGGAAATAGTCACCCAAGTCCAGGAAGCACAGAGAGTCCCACAGGATAATCCCCAGGAGAAACACACCAAGACACATATTAATCAAACTAACAAAAATTAACTTCAAAGAAAAAATATTAAAAGCAGCAAGGGAAAAACACAAAATAACATACAAAGGAATCCCATAAGGTTATCGGCTGATTTTTCAGTGGAAACTCTGCAAGCCAGAAGGGAGTGGCAGGATACACTTAAAGTGATGAAAGAGAAAAACCTACAACCAAGATTACTCTACCCAGCAACAAGGATCTCATTCAGATTCAATGGAGAAATCAAAAGCTTTTCAGACAAGCAAAAGCTAAGAGAATTCAGCACCACCAAACCAGCTCTACAACAAATGCTAAAGGAACTTCTCTAAGCAGGAAACACAAGAGAAGAAAAAGACCCACAAAAACAAACCCAAAACAATTAAGAAAATGGTAATCGGAACATACATATCAATAATAACCTTGAATGTAAATGGATTAAATGCCCCAACCAAAAGACACAGAGTGGCTGAATGGATACAAAAGCAAGACCCATATATATATGCTGTCTACAAGAGACCAACTTCAGACCTAGAGACACATACAGACTGAAAGTGAAGGGGATGGAAAAAGATATTCCATGCAAATGGAAATCAAAAGAAAGCTGGGGTAGCAATACTTGTATCAGATAAAATAGACTTTAAAATAAAGACTGTTACAAGAGATAAGGAAGGACACTACATAATGACCAAGGAACCAATCCAAGAAAAAGCTATAACAATTATAAATGTTTATGCACCCAACATAGGAGCACCTCAATACATAAGGCAAATGCTAACAACCATGAAAGGAGAAATCGACAGTAACACAATAATAGTGGGGGACTTTAACACCCCACTTACACCAATGGACATATCATCCAAACAGAAAATAAATAAGACAGAATAAATAAATAAATACAATAGACCAGATAGATCTAATTGATATTTATAGAACATTCCACCCAAAAGTGGCAGAATACACTTTCTTCTCAAGTGCACATGGAACATTCTCCAGGATAGATCACACCTTGGGTCACAAATCAAGTCTCAGTAAATTTAAGAAAATTGAAATCGTATCAAGGATCTTTTCTGACCACAACGCTATGAGACTGGAAATCAATTACAGGAAAAAAACTGTAAAAAAACACAAATACATGGAGGCTAAACAGTGCACTACTAAATAACCAAGAGATCACTGAAGAAATCAAAGAAAAAATTTAAAAAAGATAGAAACAAATGACAACAAAAACACGACGACCCAAAACCTATGGGACACAGCAAAAGCAGTTCTAAGAGGGAAGTTTAGTGCAACACAATCTCACATCAAGAAACAAGAAAAATCTCAAATAAACAATCTAACCCTACACTTAAAACAACTAGAGAAAGAAGAACAAAGAAAACCCAAAGTTAGTAGAAGGAAAGAAATCATAAAGATCAGAGCAGAAAAAAATGAAATAGAAACGAAGAAAACAATAGCAAAGATGATAAAACTAAAAGCTGGTTCTCTGAGAAGATAAACAAAATTGATAAACCCTTAGCCAGACTCATCAAGAAAAAAAAGGGAGAGGACGCAAATCAATAAAATTAGAAATGAAAAAGGAGAAATCACAACTGACACTGCAGAAATACAAAGGATTATAAGAGACTACAACAAACAACGATATGCCAATAAAATGGACAACCACGAAGAAATGGACAAATTCTTGGAAAGGTACAACTTTCCAAGACTGAACCAGGAAGAATTAGAAAATATAAACAGACCTATCACAAGTAATGAAATTGAAACTGTAATTAAAAATCTTCCAACAAACAGAAGTTCAGGACCAGATGGCTTCACAGGTTCTATCAAAAATTCTATCAAACATTTAGAGAAGAGTTAACACCAATCCTCCTCAAACTCTTTCAAAAAATTGCAGAGGGAGGAACACTCCCAAATTCATTCTACGAAGCCACCATCACCCTGATACCAAAACCAGAAAAAGATATCACAAAAAAAGAAAATTATATACTGATATCACTGATGAACACAGATGCAAAAATCCTGAACAAAATACTAGCAAACAGAATCCAACAGCACATTAAAAGGATCATACACCATGATCAAGTGGGGTTTATCCCAGGGATGCAAGGATTCTTCAATATACACAAATCAATCAATGTGATACACCATATCAACAAATTGAAGAATAAAGACCATATGATCATCTCAATAGATGCAGAAAAAGCTTTTGACAAAATTCAACAGCGATTTATGATAAAAACTCTCCAGAAAATGGGCATAGAGGGAACCTACCTCAACATAATAAAGGTCATATATGACAAATCCACAGCAAACATCATACTCAATGGTGAAAAACTGAAAGCATTTCCACTAAGATCAGGAACAAGACAAGGATTCCACTCTCACCACTCTTATTTACCTTAGTTTTGGAAGTCCTAGCCACGGCAATCAGAGTAGAAAAAGAAATAAAAGGAATACAAATTGGAAAAGAAGAGTAAAACTGTCACTGTTTGCTGATGACATGATACTATACATAGAGAATCCTAAAGATGCCACCAGAAAACTACTAGAGCTAATCAGTGAATTTGGTAAAGTTGCAGGATACAAGATTAATGCACAGAAATCGCTGGCATTCCTATACACCAACAATGAGAAATAAGAAAGAGAAATTAAGGAAACACTCCCATTTACCATTGCAACAAAAAGAATAAAATACGTAGGAATAAACCTGCCTAAGGAGGCGAAAGACTTGTACTCAGAAAACCATAAAACACTGATGAAAGAAATCAAAGATGACATAAATAGATGGAGAAATATACCATGTTCTTGGATTGGAAGAATCAATATTGTGAAAATGACCATACTACCCCAAGCAATCTACAGATTCAACGCAATCCCTATCAAACTACCAATGGCATTCTTCACAGAATTAGAACAAAAAATTTTACAATTCGTATGGAAATGCAAAAGACCCCGAATAGCCAAGGCAATCTTGAGAAAGAAAAACGGAGTTGGAGAAATCAGGATCCCCGACTTCAAACCATACCACTAAGCTACAGTAATCAAGACAAAAACAGAAATATAGATCAATGGTACAAGACAGAATGCCCAGAGATAAACCCACACACATATGGGCACCTAATTTACAACAAAGGAGGCAAGAACATACAGTGCAGAAAAGACAATCTCTTCAATAAGTGGTGCTGGGAAAACTGGACAGCTACATGTAAAAGAATGAAATTAGAACACTCCCTAACAACATACACAAAAATAAACTCCAAATGGATTAAAGACTTAAATGTAAGAGCAGACACTCTAAAGCTCTTAGAAGAAAACATAGGAAAAACACTCTTTGACATAAACCACAGCAAGATCTTTTTTGACCCACCTCCTAGAGTAACGGAAATAAAAACAAAAATAAACAAATGGGACTTAATTAAACTTAAAAGCTTTTGCACAGCAAAGGAAACCATAAGCAAGACAAAGAGACAAATCTCAGAATGGGAGAAAATATTTGCAGATGAAACAACAGACAAAGGATTAATCTCCAAAATATACAAACAGCTCATGGAGCTCAATATCAAAAAAACAAGCAATCCAGTTAAGAAATGGGCAGAAGACCTAAATAGACATTTCACCAAGGAAGACATACAGATGGCCAAGAAGCACATGAAAAGATGCTCAACATTACTAATTATTAGAGAAATGCAAATCAAAACTACAATGAGGTATATCACCTCACGCTGGTCAGAATGGCCATTATCAAAAAATCTAGAAACAATAAATGCTGGAAAGGGTGTGGTGAAAAGGGAGCCCTCTTGCACTGTTGGTGGGAATGTAAATTGATACAGCCACTATGGAGAGCAGTATGGAGGTTCCTTAAAAAACTAAAACTAGAACTACCATATGACCCATCAATCCCACTACTGGGCATATACCCTGAGAAAACCATAATTCAAAAAGAGTCATGTACCACAATGTTCATTGCAGCTCTATTTACAATAGCCAGGACATGGAAGCAACCTAAGTGTCCATCGACAGATGAATGGATAAAGAAGATGTGACACATGTATACAATGGAATATTACTCGGCCATAAAAAGAAATGAAACTGAGTTATTTGTAGTGAGGTGGATGGACCTAGAGTCTGTCATACAGAGTGAAGTAAGTCAGAAGGAGAAAAACAAATACCGTATGCTAACACATATATATGGAATCTAAAAAAAATGGTACTGATGAACCTAGTGGCAGAGCAGGAATAAAGTCGCAGACACAGAGAATGGCCTTGAGGACATGGGGCGGGGAGGGGAAGCTGGGGCTAAGTGAGAGTAGCATTGACATATATACACTATCAAATGTAAAATAGATAGCTAATAGGAAGCGGCAGCATAACACAGGGAGATCAGCTCGGTGCTTTGCGACGACCTAGAGGGGTGGGATAGGGACCTAGAGGGGTGGGATAGGGACCTAGAGGGGTGGGATAGGGAAGGTGGGAGGGAGGCTCAAGAGGGAGGGGATATGGGGACCTGTATCCATATGGCTAATTCGCTTTGCTGTGCAACAGAAACTAACACAGTATTGTGAAGCAATTATACTCCAATAAAGATCTATTAAAAAAAATCCTGTGACAAACCATAACGGAAAAGAATATGAAAAAGAATATATATATTATATATATATATAATATATATATATTAGAGTCTCTGCTGTACAGAAGAAATTAACATAACATTTTAAATCAACTACACTTCAATAAAATTTTTTAAAAAGATACCTAGTTTCAATACTTTCTTTGAAAAGCTGTTTCTTTCAACACCCCCCTTCTGATACCAATTTCTATATTAATTGGGATTTGTTTGTTTCAAATGACAGAACCTAAGTCAAAAGACTTTGTCCTGGGTGGACTATTGTCCTCCTAAAATTTATGCCCACCTGGAACCTCAGAATGTGACCTTAATTGGAAATAGGTTTTTGCAGATCTAATGAGTTAAGATGAGGTCATGCTGGACGAGGGTGTCTTTATAAGAAGAGGGAAATTCGGACAAAGACACAGATGCGTAGGGAGAATACCCTTTGAAGACAGGGGTAGAGATTAGGGTGATGCGTGTACCAGCTGTTGGATGCTAAGGGTTGCAGGCAGCCCCCAGAGGATAAGAGAGAGGCCTGGAATAGATTCTCCCTCAGAACTTCTGGAGGGAATCCACCCTGCCAACACCTCGATTTCGAACTTCTATCCTCCGGAACTGTGAAAGAATACATTTCTGTTGTTTTAGACCGCCCAGATTGTGGTAATTTGTTACAGCAGCTCTAGGAAACGCGTCCAGATTTTGAGCAGCATATGGGAGGAAGGCTTAAGGGTGCAGGGGGCTTTCAGAAGAACCCAAGGGTAAGAACGTAATGGGACCTGAAAAAGATGCACGGACCGAGAGCTGTAAAGTTGTCCCGAATCCTGTCTCTTGTCTGTGATCCTCTCTTGCCCTGCATGCACCCGCCTCACAATCTTCTCTCAACCTCCGTTGCTCTGCACAGCAGACTCTCTGATTTCTTTAGTCCTCTTTTTTTTTTTTTTTTTTTTGGCCGTGCCGCGCAGCACGTGGGATCTTAGCTCCCCGACCAGGGATCGAACCTTCGTCCCGTGCGTTGGAAGTACGGAGTCTTAACCACGGGATCACTAAGGAATTCCCCTCTTGCGTCCTTTCGATGGGCATAAGAGGCCGCACAGCTCCCCAGCTCACATGTTACAGCGCCCAGGCTCCACGTACCTGAAGAAACACTGTTCTAGTTCTTAACCCATATTCTGGGGAAGATCACTGCTTGGCAAACCTGGCACCAGGCGACCACCCCTGGTTCCATCAACCTGGGCAGGCTCAAAGGCAAGCACACCTGACCAAGACTGCAACATAGCCACGGGGATGCACTGGGGGGAAGTGCTTCTAGAGAAAGGAGCTGGACACACATCCCAAGAGCGTGGTGCCCTTGTCATCTGGTGCCTCCCCGGATTGGAGCTCCCATTGGCTGAAGACCTGCTATCCACTGACAGAGTTCCCGGATGCCACCTGTATTCCCAAATGAGTCCTTCTCCTGGGGGCTCATCCCTGTACAGGGTCACCCCTGTGCCTCATTTGCAGACACGTGACCATCTATCTGGCTGCAGTACAATATGATTGGAGCCCAGGCAGGATGGAACAATGGCTCATCTAATGTCCTGATGTAAAGAGCGGTTAGAGGCATTAGCTCTCACTTGGGGAGAGGAAATCAAGTTTTACATTTTTGCATTTTTATTACACATTTGGCAAAGTGTGACTAGAAAATGAAACAGAAAGAAAAACATCTGTCACCCTCCTCCCACACAGCTTTCACTGTTCTAAGTCACCTCCTGCTACACACGTGCATGTATGGGACACTTATGCTGTGGGAACCCAGCACAGAGGCAATTCTGCATTGAGCCCTTTTCACTTCGTGATGGGATCACTTCCCATGATGCCCCAGGTCTTCAGAATCACATTTTCAATGGCTGCATACTATTCCATTCAGTGGATGGACCATGCCTTCCTCTGGACAGTTCTGTCCAAGGGGAAGACCCTCCACAATGCTGAGGTGACACATTTTCTTCCTCTCACTTTGGGTTCATGGGCCAACTTACTGCTGCTGCTTGTCTGATAGACTCCACACCCTCCGGGTCATCTGACTTCAGGGTCATAGGAAGGCTGCCACCTAGTGGTGAAGCTATTGACCTAGGCACACCGGGTCCGCTAATCCCACCTGCCAACTGGGTGACCTTGGCCAGTTGCCCAAGGCACTGCCTCAGTTTCTTCCTTCCAGAAGTTCAAACTCAAGGTGTCAGCAGGGCCGCCCCCTCCGTAGACTCTAGGAGAGATTCCTTCCTGGCCTCTTCCAGCATCTGGTGGCTGCAGGAGGCCTTCAGCTGGTGGCCACATCCTTCCAATCTCTGCCTCCGTCTTCACGTGGCCCTCTCCCATTCCTGTCTGTGTCCTCCTCTTGTCTGTCTTGAATCTTCCTCTGTCCTTCTCTTACTGATGCTTTTTCTGTCTGTGGGAAAAGAACCCAGTTGGATGCTTTCTCATTGAGGTTTTTAGCGTTCCACATGACAGTGCTCCTCAGAATGGGCGCCTTTAAAGATAGCTATCTAGAGCGGCATGTTCTAGGTAGATAGAAGCTTTTAGAGCAGGGGGTAAAGTGTGTACCGGGATGTCGTCGGGGGAGAGCAAGGCCCAGCTCCATCCAGCACTGCCTCTTCTGCACCCTATTTGCAAAGCGTTGTCTGTCTCCAGACCACTTTCACTGAAACATGTCTTTTTAGTCTCGCAAGCTCTCTGAAGTTGTCATCACAACTTTTTATTATCATTTTACAGAGGAGGAGACAGACTGGATGATGTGGGAGCAGGTCTAGGTCTCAGGGCTCCCAGAAGAGAAGTTTCCAGAATACCCAACCCCCAGCCCCATCAGACCCCACGGGCTGAGTCTCCAGGGCCAGAGAATAAAGGCCTTGCCTCTGAACCTTCTGTGCTGCACCCCCTCCCATTCTGTGACTCCGGCTAACCGCCTAAATCATTGTACTCCAGGCTTTTAACACGATGCCCTTGCTTTCTGCACATCCTTCCTGGCCCCAAGGCATTCAGCCTGGTCCTTCCCTGCATCCCCCCAGCATCATTCTAATATTTTTTCTTTAAATAAAAATTTGCAAATTTATTTATTTTTTGGCCGCGGCACATGGCATGTGGGATCTCAGTTCCCCGACCAGGGATCAAACCCACGCTCCATGCATTGGAAGCGTGGAGTCTTAACCACTGGACCTCCAGGGAAGTCCCATAAATAAATTTTAGATTTTAGAGTAGTTTCAGATTTACAGAGAAGTTGCAAAGATAGCATAGGGAGTTCTCATATATTCCACACCTAGTTTCTCCATTGCTAACATCTTACATTGCGATGGTACTTTTGTCACAAGTACATGACTATTAACTAAAGTTCATACTTCATCCAGATTACCTTAGTTTTTACCTAATGTCCCTTTTCTGTTCCGAGATCCCAGCCAGAACACCACATGACATTTCGTTGTCATGTCACCTTAGGCTGCTCTTGGCTGCAACAGTTTCTCAGATTTTCCTCGTCTTTGATAATCTTGACAGTTATGAGGAGGGCTGGTCAGGTATTTTTGTAGACCGTTCCCTCATTTGGGTTTGCGTGGTGGTTTGGGTTTTGTTTTTTTGTTTTTTTCTCATGACTAGACTAGTGTTTATGGGCTCTTGTGGGGAAGACCACAGAGCAAAGTGTCATTCTCGTCACATCACATCAAGGGTGCCTGCTGTCAACATGCTTACCACTGATGATGGGAACCTTGATCACCTGGCTGTGGTGGTGGCTGCCAGGCGTCTCCACTGGGAAGTCCACCTTTGTCCCTCCTTCCCTTGTGTCCTCTTTGGAAGAAGTCACAAGCCTACACTGAAGGGGTGCTGAGTTCAGCTCCTCCTACGTGAGGGCAGGTGAAGCCTCTTCCCAAATTATCTGGTGTTCTTCTGTGCAGGAGATTAGTCTCCCTTGTTTATTTATTTATTCAATCATTTACTTATATCAGTCTGGACTCACAGATATTTATTTTATACCTTGGGCTTTTTTTTTTGTCATTCACTTTAAAAATAATTTATTGAATTAAATATAATGACAACTGTTCTGATAGTAAAGATAAATAAAAAATGATCTCTGCCTTCAAAGAATTTAAATTCTCAATCTTTCCTGCTTATTATGATTTAAATACTATTAGTTGTTTTGTTTTTGCGGTACGCGGGCCTCTCACTGTTGTGGCCTCTCCCGTTGCGGAGCACAGGCTCGGGACGCGCAGGCTCAGCGGCCATGGCCCACGGGCCCAGCCGCTCCGCGGCATGTGGGATCTTCCCGGACCGGGGCACAAACCCGCGTCCCCTGCATCGGCAGGCGGACTCTCAACCACTGCGCCACCAGGGAAGCCCTAAATACTACCAGTTTTAAATTTAATTTCCTAATTTCTCTTCCCAGATTTATGTTGTAGAAGTATTCATTTGTTTCTTAGAAGTTTACAGCTGTAGTGTTAATAATATGGGAGATGTGAATTAATCTTTTAAGGTGGCAACGCTCCAGGCAAACGGCTGTAGCTCTGCAGGAAAGTTACACTCTCCTGAGGGCTGTAGTCTCATGGCTGATTATTAACACCCCATAATATGTCCATAGGGAAAGAGCTGGGTACAGATTTTATACCTTGGGTTCTAATCCAATAATGCCTTATTTTGTTGCTCAAACTGTCCCCTCACTGGCCATTAGAAGCCTGTTCAGTTCACTGCCGTGTCCCTAACCCCATCACTGTGGCGTTTCGTTTCGTTTTTGCTGTGTTCTTCTCTTTCTGGCACTGTAAGATGCTCCAGGCTCATCTTGTCTATTTCCTGTCCTCATCAAAGAATCAGCCATTTCTCCAAGGAGTCCTGGTCTTTTTATTGAGCAGAGTGGGATTAGAGACCCAGATCTGGGTGCTGGCTGTGTGCTCGTTGCTTCTTGGGGGTTACTGTTTCTAGAACTTTAGGTTTGGCAGAGCAAGGAAGTATATACGTGTATATTGTAGACTTTTTAACATGTAAATCACAGCCCAGCTCAGCTTAGAACCCTCCCTCTGCTTCTCATCACTCTTTCAGCCAAATCCCAAATATCCCACTGCCCCTCCCCAGATCCTTCCCTTTACTGTTTGCACCCACCTCACCTCCAGCCTCCCTGGCCTCCTTCCTGGTCCTCCAACGTGCTCAGCACCTTTGCACTGGCCTGTTCCCTCCGCCGGGGATGCCCTTCCATCCAGCAGGTCCTTCCCTCCCCTCCTTCAGATCCTTGCTCTGCTGGAAGGTCCTGACCTCCAGTGTCCCCTCCCCCACCCCTCTCCCCTCCTAACCTGCTGAATATTTCTTTGCAGCACTTAGTACTTCATGACACTGTATCCTATTTTCATTCTTCATAGTTTCTCTTCTCACTGGAGTGTAAGCCCCAGGAGGGCAGGTCTTTGGCTCATACAGTGCTATATCCCAAAGCCCGGAACTTGCCAAATGAATCAGTGTTGCAAAACCTGGGTCAACCCCGGTGTATGGAGGGGCGGGGGCTGGATCCAGCCTCATGACCCCAAACCCCGCTCCTCCCCCCCTCCCCTTTCCACATTTCCCCCACACCCTAGACGAGGAAGAGCTTTAGAGGATTTGTTTAAAGCCAGCTGCTGTTTCTGGAGCATTGACTGTGCTCGAGGCAGGATCATCCGCTCAGGGAACCCTCCCCAGCGCAGGGTCAGGAGGTGCTGAAGTGACCTCCCCAGGCTTGCACGGCTGGGATTTGAACCCAGGCAGCCTGGGTTTTGAGTGTGAGTGTTTTGGGGTTTTTTTCTTTTTTTTTTTTTTTTGCGGTACGCGGGCCTCTCACTGCTGTGGCCTCTCCCGCTGCGGAGCACAGGCTCCGGACGCATAGGTCCAGCGGCCATGGCTCACGGGCCCAGCCGCTCCACGGCATGCGGGATCCTCCCGGACCGGGGCACGAACCCGCGTCCCCTGCATCGGCAGGCGGACTCCCAACCACTGCGCCACCAGGGAAGCCCTGGGTTTTTTTTTTAAGATTTAATTTTTTATTTATTTTTGGCTGTGTTGGGTATTCGTCGCTGCGCTCAGGCTTTCTCTAGTTGCGGCGAGTGGGGGCTACTTTTCGTTGCGGCGCGCGGGCTTCTCATTGCGGTGGCTTCTCTTGTTGCGGAGCTCGGGCTCTAGGCGCATGGGCTTCAGTAGTTGTGGCGCACGGGCTTATTTGCTCTGCGGCATGTGGGATCTTCCTGGACCAGGGCTCGAACCCGTGTCCCCTGAATTGGCAGGCGGACTCTCAACCACTGCGCCACCAGGGAAGCCCCCGAGTGTGCGTGTTTTACAAAAAGGATAACTCGATTTCTGTTTGGAGCTCTCATCCAGGTGGGCCCAGAAACTCAGTCCCCATCTGTTCAGCCCTGGTCCCACAGGAGCCAGGTTCATCTGGGCCACCTCTGACTTGTCTGGGTCTTCCTGGGCCCTTCGGTCCAGCTCTGACCTGAGGTGAATGAAGTACGAGGGCACAAACCATCCACCCCTGGGTCATTCCCCACATGGCAGGCACAGCCGGGAGCCCCAGCTTCTCTTCCTCAGGTATCCCCCCCGGCCATCTCTCTGCGCTCGCTGGAACCTGTGTCCTCAAAAGTCAGACTTTCCAGGAATCAAGCCTGACCTTGGCCGAGTTCTCCACCCATCTGCACTGCCCTTCCATTGCCACCACCATTATGTTGTTGTCCCCAGAAGGCAGCAGCTTTCTCGTTGTGCTGACAGGGACCTGCAGTGAGGATGCATTTTACATCTTGACTTAATAGTCACCCACACATACCTATAAATGGGACAAAAAGCCTCAGGGAGGGATACACCACCCGTACTACGTGGAATACAATCTGGTATTGTTTATTCTGTTGCATTTTTATAAACTTGACCTGCTGAGTGGATTTCCAGTACACTAATGTGTTAATACATCACAACCTGCTGTCACTGCTATTGAAAAATATTGTCCTAGAGCAGAAACACCCCATCCCACAAAGCACAAAGATGCTGATCTGGAATAACCCAATAACTACCATTTTCTGGGGGTTCACTCTGTGTCAGGTATCCTTAGGAGCACTTTACATGTATTAATACATTTAATCCTAACAACAATTCTAAACGTTGAAAGCCATTATCAGCATCCTTGTTTTTCAGATGAGGAAATGGAGGCACAGAGAGCTTAAGCCACTCACCTGAGGTCACACAGCTCCACAGTGGCCGTGCCAGGCACTTTGGCTGCAGGGAAGGTGCTCTTAATTGTGAATCTTCACCACACTTTCCTTGGCCAAGGCAAATGGGCAAGGGTTTGAGCTGGATAATTTTTGCCCTGCCTGGAAGGAAAGGCCCCTCGGCAAAGTGGGCTTCGTGCCAGGATGGGGCATGGAGGCAGGTGTCTGGAGCCCGTTGTGGAGGGGCTGAGGAAGTGAGCTCCTCACTTGTCCCCCTGCAGCCAGGTGCTCATCTTGGCTCCGGCTGCACTGAGTTAACCCTGCTGCGGGCATGTGTGGGTGGCGGTGGTGAAAGCACTCAAGGTCGAACAGAGCAGAGACGCTTACTGCATCCGTGAGAAGCTGTGGAGGCTGGCTTGGCTTTTGGAGGGGGAACTTCTGCAGGACAAGGTGGCAGGCCCAGAAGGAAACTGGTCTGGAGGGCTCTGTGTGCTCCTCTGAGAGGCCCGCGGGGTGCCTCCTGTCCATCCGGGCCGTTCTCCACCGACCAGCTGCCCCCTTAATACCCAAGATCTCTTTTCCCTTCCATAAAATGGGGCCAAAGTCTTTCCCAGTCAGGAGGTCATGGGAGTAACACGTGTTGACTTCCCTACAGCCCAAGTGCCACTTTTCTTCTAGGACTGCTATAAATTCTCCACCTTGGCGGGCCCGTTTCACTTACAATTCAAAAGGAACTTGAAGTAGCTTCCTCCAAAACACACATGACAACAGTTAAAAATAAAGTGAGAAAGAGAGATCAGAAATTGTGGAGAGAAAGGCAGAAGTCTACTGGGAACTTGAGGGGCCATATTGACCGTACTTGATGCCACAGTCAGCTTGACTTTCCTGGTACCCCAGGCAAAAGAGGGGAATAAGTCTTACGGTTTGGTCTCTAAAAGGAAGTGCATTGGGGTTTCAGGAAAGTGAAACTTCTTGGACTGGGGCATAAGCAGTGTGGCATGGGCAAAGAATCGAGGATCTGGAAGCAGTTAGACACTGACTGTGTGGCCCCTCGAAAGGATTCAACCTTCCTGAGCCTCAGTTTTCGTATCTCTCAAGTGGGGATGATAGCCAATAGCCAATAGCCTTGGGCAATAGACAATAGCCTTGGGAGGCTATTGTCGAGATCAGAGATAACAGCGTGTGAAGCACATCTGAGCACTTGGCAGGTCTCCCGTCTTGCATATTACAAAGCATGATCTGACTGGCGGTCAGCAAATACGTATTCAACGAAGAGCTCCTTTGGATGATGCAAAAGCGTTCCTAATCTGACTGTTTCTTACAACCAGCTCTGAAAACCAGCAAGCAGTGTTTAAATTACAACCAGGCAAAAGCAGGGCTAGGACAGATGTTTGGAAACATCCAAACCTGCCATCAGATTTTCTCTCTGAAATGTCCATTTCTCTTCCAGCTTTTGACAGTATCGCCCTGGAGTGGTCCTGGCCTGGGGTAGGAGTGAGGCTGTGAGCCTCAGATGTTCTGTTGGGAAGGATGTACACTCCTGGAGACAGACCCAACAGTCTCTGCCAAAGAGACCCACGGTCCCTCCTGGTTCCTCCACAGGTATCATCCAGTTGAGAGATCAGAGCCTGCATCCTAGATCTTAGAAAACTGGGACCACTTAGTAACCCACTCATCTTGCCCAAATTCTCTCCTCCTTCCTGTCTAGACACAGAACCGCCTGCTCCTTCTGTTGCTGTAGCCAGCACTGAGCCCGAGACGGTCCTGAGAGGCCAGGGAATCTCTTGGATAGAAAGAGCCCCTCCCCAAGCCTCAGTGTCTTCATCTGTCCAAGGGAACCAAACAGGTGCTTTACCTCGCAGGCTGGGTTGGGGAGGGTCCTTTAAGTCATTTGATTAAGCTATTGACTGGCTCATCCCCCATCACATCCTAGAAGGATCTGAAGCCACTACTGTAATCTGGGGCGGGGCGCGGCGGGGGTGGTGGGGTTGGGGCGCTGGCCCCCAACCCCCATGCTCTCTACCCATCAAAGCCTGGAGGCCACCGTTTCCCTCCAGGGCTGAGCGGAGTGGGACTTTGAGCTCCAAGCTCCGCCCCACTTACCCTCCCTTTTGCCCAGTTCCCTGCACTTGGCTTTGGGGGCGCTCCTGGCTGCCTCCCGCTTTTCTCCGGCCACTGTTGAAATTCTTTAGTGTGTGAATGTGGAAGGCGTGGGTCTCTTATGGGCTCTTAGGACCTTTATTTGGTTGTTTTCTTTTATATATAAATACATATAAACTTGTTTTGAAGAAGGTCAAGGTGCAGCTTCCAGAGGCCCTGGAATGATGCCCCTCCAACCGCAGACGGGGTGGGGACTTGGGGGGCGGGAGCGGAGGGCACAGCGGCAGAAGAAGCTGCAGGAGGACCTGTTGTTTTTCCTGTTGCAAGTAAAAAGGAAACAAAGTGGGAAGTGGAGTATGCGGGCTGTCAGCAGGCGGGGCGCCCCTACCGCGCCCCGCCTCCCTCCCTCGAGGCTCACTCGCGCCCAACGCCGTCGCTCCCAGCGGCCGCCGGCCCGAGCCGCCCCAGCCCCTGCCAGCCGCGCCGGGACCGGTAAGCGCTCGCCTCAGGCTGCGTCTGGGAGGTGGGGGAGAGGACCGGGGCCGGGGACTTCGGGGGACCTCGGGGAGCGGCGGGGCCGCCTTGCGGACTTCTCCCGGCGCGTACAGCCCGTGCGCCCCGGCTCTGTGCGCCCGCCCGCGTCCAGCGAGCCCGGGACCTGGGCCAAGGCTGTGCGCGGGGTCGGGGCCGCCCCCTGAGCGTCCGCCGAGAGGGGTGCGCACAGCTCCCCTGCGCCTGGACTGCTTGCCCCGCGGAGCGGGACGGGGGAGCTCCCGGGCCCGGCGGCGGCGTACGGGCTGCGCTCCCAGCGGCTTTGCGGCCTCGCGTGCACCCGCCGAGGCGCGGGGAGACGGACAGCGCTCAGCCGCGTGCGCCCTGTCCCGGGCGCTGGCGAGCGGCACCCCAGGGCGCCCCGGCCGCGCCGCGGGGTGCAGGCTACTGTCCTTAACGGCGGTGCCGCCCCCCTGCTCCCGTCGAGCGGTGGGGAGAGGGGTGCGCACACGTCCCCGGCGCCCTGGCCCGGCGCGCCCTCCCCAGCTCTGATGAGCGGGGCCCTGGGCTGGAGAGCGGCCGGCGAGGACGTTGCCGGGCGCGTGGATGCGCGGCCGGTCCCTCTCCGGCCCACCCCGGCCGGGCTCCGGCCGCGGGCGCCGCTCACCGCGTGTTTACTGCAGCCGCGCGGCGGAGATCAGCCCCCGGATCTGCGGCTGGGCCCGGGTTACGGCGGCAAAACCGCCTTCAGCTTTGCATTTCCGGACTCTTTTTTTCTTTCTTCTTTTAAATACTCTTACCCGTAATTCAGCCTGAATGAGGCTTCTTCTTCTTTTTTTTTTTAAATCGAGTTTCCTGTTTTTATTTAGGCTTCGTCTTCTGCACCCCTTTCTTTGAGATCGAAGAGAGGGGAACAGGGAGAACTTTCTTGGGGACCAGGATGGGGGACACTGCTTTGCCGTCTGCGCCCTGCTCTGGTGGGGAGATGGAGGTCCAGGGGGCCAGGAGAGGACTGATAGGAGGCCCCGAAAAGCGCGCTCCCGGAGGGGAAGCGGGTGGGGATGGGATTTCCGGGGTCGGAGTGGAGTGGGGGGCGTCCTGGGGCGGCCCACGTACCAGGTTCTCGCACAGCACCCTTGGGATCCCCCCAGTTTGCAGATGGAGCGCTCTGGCGCCCTCGGATGATTGAGCAGCTTTCACTTCGTTCAGGTGTCCCCTGGAAGGAGGGACCTGCGGGGTCTCGAACCCCACCGTACCATCAAGTGGGGCTTCTTCCCCCGGGCTCCTGCAGAGCCCCAGTGGCCGCCACCCTCAGAAATGTCCTGCACGGTCACGCGTGTGTGCGGGGCTGTTGTGCCTTGGGGCCGGGAGCGGGTTCCTTCCCCAGGAATCTCGGAGGGAAAGGTTCACTGCTCCAAAGGGACTTTGAAACCGAGGACTGATCCCACTGAGCACTTCCCGAAGGGGTGCACACCCCTGGAGTGACTGACAGTGCCTTGGTGTTCTTGTCAAGTGAATGGTACCACAGGGGACTCTTCCCCTCCAAAGAATTGACTGTTTTTACAGGTGGTTTTCGGTTAACCATAGGAGCTGAATGATGTCTCCATTTTCACCGGAGGAAACGAAGGCTCAGAAAAGTTAAATAACTTCCCGACCCACACGTTTACAATTAGCTGATCCAGAATCCCGGTTCCTTCAGATGCCAAGCATTTAATCATCTGATGGTGTAGCTGCTTGCAGATGAAGGAGAAGTTTGCTAGTAGTTCTCTTGTTGTGGGGACGGGGGACTCGGGGTGTCCTTTCGGAGCCACCTGGATACTCTCCTGTAAAACCCTTCTACCATTACCCACCCGGTTTGATTGATGTGACAAGTGGGGACGAAGATTCTTCTGATTTAGCAGGCCGTCACCAAACACAAGGAGACAGGAACAGAGCTTTCTCTGCTCTCTCTAGAGCAGAAATTGCCAACCCTTTAGCCTTTCCATGCCCTGCTGTGGCTTGATTTCCTGACTGAGATTCCGTCCACCCTGGTTCATGAGGGCACTGCCTGGCACATGCTGAGGTTGGTTCTCTTTCGGTGCTTTCACCAAAGTAATGGAAGACACCCTGGAGTGTGGGGATTGGGTGGGAGGTGGGGTGTGCTCTCAAAACCTAGTTGTTAGTTGCCAGCTCTAAAGACAGCCAAGCTTACCTCCTTCTGAGCTCCACTCCCCTCACCTTCTCCACCCATGTTTGGAAGCGACGCTGGCCGCTCTGCGAATATAGCTGTTTCTGGAATTAGGGCAACTGCCCCAGAGGCCCTCCCGGCCATGCCGATGCCCCTTTCCAGCAGGATAAGCTGCATTTCTGCAGCCTTGGTCCGTGCCCGGGGAGGGTACGTAAAGCATACCTTTGCACGATGCTGCGGGCTCCATCCTTTCTCTTGCTTTATTAGGTTTAGCAAGTGTTTACCGCGATCCCCGGTGGGGGGTGAGGGGGGCGGGCCAAGGGGCTGTGCTAACATCAAGGCAGGCAGGCAGGGCGGGTACCAGCCCCAGGGGGACCTTACCCGGCACAGACAATCCACAAATAGAGACCAGCTTCAGACCCGGTTAGATTTCGTGCCTGGTCGAGGGAAATCGTGGTGGGGGGCGGGGGTGAATGGGGGGATGTGAGGGGTTGGTTCCTGCTTCACCTTGTTTTTCTTCAATTGCACAGTTAAAGGGAGAAGTGAATGTGCAACTTATGAAGCAATTCCCCTTTGGCTGGCTTATTTTTCAAAACCATTTTTGTTTACAGAGCAGTTTCCTCCCTCCAGCTGCTTCTGTGGGTCTGACCGTGGGGCTTGGGGCCCCATCAAATGTTTCCTTACCGTGGGACCTCAGAAGAGCTCTTTCAGTCACTCTCCAGGGGACCAACACGTTTCCCAGCCAAGCTGTGGGAGGGGCAGGTCCGGAGGGCCGTGCTCTGGGCGGGTCAGGGAGTGTCAGTGCCGGGCTGTCTGGGAGTGAGACGCGTGTGGTCATTAACCACCAGCCTAGGATGGCTGGAGCCTGACTGGTTTGAGAGGGAGGAAAACATTCTCGTCAACATTCTCGTCTTGGTGCCACTGCCAGTGTTTCGTAAATGACAAAGGTTGCAAAACTCCTCTCTCCTTACAGTGAATGCTAAAACTGAATTTTCTATTTGGTTGGTGGAAATCCCCTGCAATCATATCAGAAATGCTGCCAATTTCAAGATGGAAAAAAAAAAATTTGAAAGCCCAGGAACCTCCCTCCTCACTCTCTCCTTGCAGACAAACACTGACTTTCTTTGGGTCATTCCAAAATATGGCCCACTCTCCCCTCCCTTGGGGTCGGCCCGGTCCCTGGGGCCTGAGGTTGGCGTTGCACCAGCTTGGTGTGCAGGAGAACCCTCCGCTCCCGCCGCGGAAGTGGTGACCTCACCCATTCAGAGAAGGCTCTCTGAGCTTCTCCTAGAAATGGGTGCTTTCCAAGCCCACCTACTTTCTGAGCCGAGAGGGAGAGTGTTGGGAGTGATGGGTGTGGCTGTTTCTAAGTGGTATTTCAGTTCGCTTCTGTTTCTTTCTCTTTGGGGGAAATTGCGAGCCTCAGAATCCCCAGTTGTAACATTGAAATAGCAGTGTTACCGCCAGTCTGGAGCTGGTGTGTAGAAGGGGATCTGTAAGTGATTGATTGTTTTCCCACTATCCCAACGTAGCCACTGCCAATTTGGGTATCTTTTCCTTTTTAAAAATGTGCATTTTTAATTGTGACTAGCAGGCACGTGCTTTTTTATCTTAATTTTTATGTTTCAATTGTGGTAAAATATATATCTAATTTACTATTTTGACGTACGTTCACCTTGTTATGAACCATCCCTACCATCCATCTCCAGAATTTTCTTGTCTTGCAAAATTGAAACCCTTTACCCCTTAAACCCTAGTTCCCTATACCCCTTTCCACCCAGCCCCTGGCAACCACCATTCAACTTCCTGTCTCTGAATTTGACTACTCTTGGTATTTAAGTGGAATTGCACAGTGTTTGCCGTTTTGTGACTGACTCCTTTCACTTAGCATAATAGCCTCTAGATTCATCCACGTTGCAGCATGTGTCAGGATCCCCTTCTTTTTTGGGGCTGAATAATACTCCATTGTATGGATGGACCACATTTTGCTTATCCAGTCATCTATCAATGAACACCTGGGGGTTTCCCTGGTGGCGCAGTGGTTGAGAGTCCACCTGCAATGCGGGGGACGCGGGTTCGTGCCCTGGCCTGGAGGATCCCGCGTGCCGCGGAGCGGCCGGGCCCGTGAGCCATGGCCGCTGAGCCTGTGCTCCGCAATGGGAGGGGCCACGGCAGTGAGAGGCCCGCGTGACGCATTAAAAAAAAAAAAAAAGAACACTTGGGTTGCTTCCACTTTGGGGTTATTGTGAATAATGCCACTTTGAACTTGGATATACAGATGGCTGTTTGGGTCCTTGCTTTGAATTCTTTTGCATATATAACCAGAAGTGTAATTGCTGGCTTATATGGTAATCCTATACTTAATTTTTTGAGGGGCAAAGCATGTGCTTTTGTAACTTGCTTTTTCACTTAACATGGGCACATTAGCATTTTTCCACATTGCTTCATCACCTGGCCGCCCTTTTATTGGCAGTATAAGTGTCATAATGCAGGGACACCATCATTTTCTTGGTCATCCTTTATTGTGGGACATTTATGTTGCTTCCAGACACACACACACACACACCACTTTTGAAATACTGTAACGGATATTTTCAGGTATCTGAGTTTTCACAAATTATCACATTAAAGGCATTGACCTTTTTTTTTTTTTTTGTGGTACGCGGGCCTCTCACAGTTGTGGCCTCTCCTGTTGCGGAGCACAGGCTCCGGACGTGCAGGCTCAGCGGCCATGGCTCACGGGCCCAGCCGCTCCACGGCATGTGGGATCTTCCCGGACGGGGGCACGAACCCGCGTCCCCTGCTTCGGCAGGCGAACTCTCAACCACTGCGCCACCAGGGAAGCCCCGGCATTGACCATTTTTATGGCTCCTGAAGCTAAATGTTTTTCCAAGAAAGATAGGACCAGTTTATCCCAGTGATATATAATAGTTTCATGACACTCTTGCTGGCATTTAAAATAATATTGGAAAAAAATGTTTTACTAATAGGCCTAAAAGGTAGTCATCTTAAATGTGCTTTGTTTTCTTTCTGTTTTTTTTTTTTTTTTTTTTTTGGTTGGTTTGTTTGTTTTTGCAATGAGACTGAATAGCTTTCGTTTTGGTTGCTAGTTGCATGTACAGCATGCGGTTTGCTGCAGTGTAATACAGTGGTTAAACACTTGAACTCTGGAATTGGATGGAACTCTGGAATTTAAACTGTGGTTTCTCCACAACCCTGCTGTGTGACCTTGAGTACTTACCTTCTCTGATCCTCGGTTTCCTCTTCTATAAAGTGAAGCTCAAGGGACCTATTCTTAGGGTTGTGTTAAGGATTAAGTGAGATAAACTAGATAATGAACATCACCTAGCACATAACTGATACTCAGTAAACACTAGCTGTTTTCGTTTTTTTTATCATTATTTTAATTTAACAAGTCCCCATTCACTCTCACGATTCACCTTGTTTCTGCAAGGAGAGACGGTTTACACTTAAGCCAAAGGGATCCATTCTTCTGCTGTAAGGGTAGCCGATCCCAGGAGGAAGCTGACAGCCCCTCTCTGTCGAAATGGATCCTTTCGCCGGCTGTCTGGCTGGCTGCGTCTGGGTGTGAGCCTCCCTGGGGCAAATACATGAACCGATGGCAGGTGATGCTTAACCTCGCTGAAAGGCGGGGCTGTGAGGGGCTGCAGGACCCTGTGCTCTACGGCCCTGTTGCCTCCATGTCGTGGAAGTGGGGGTGGAGACTTACAAATGGTGGAGCCCAGAATTCATCTTGGTGAGCGTTCTGCGTCCACATCCTGATGCTCCTTCATGCAGTTTGGGAAACTGAGGCAGGTGTTTCAGGTGTGGGACTCTGGGGGCTTTGGCACCAGCTTGGGTTGCTGCCCATGAAGCAGGCTTTTGCAGCCCCTTGGAGTAAAGAGGCCTCCATGCTCCTCTCAAGTGGGCATCAGGTAGCCTCAGGTGAGGGGGGATGTAAGTCCAGCACACAGATTATTTATCCACGCTTAATGCATGCATTTTCCTCTTTGCTGCTGATCTGTGTCTGAGGAGGAAGTTAATAAAACCAGGGTCTTGGTCTCAAATAAACAGCTTCATGAGAAATTTCTTCTAAGGGGAAAAAACACACAAAAAAACCCTAACTTTCCCCTTTATCTGCCCCTCTCAAAAAACTCAATTAAAAAACATTTCTCATGTTCAGAGCCAATGAAAAGGTGAGCAAAACCACACCTCCTGTTTCTGATGGCCCTTGGGTCCAAAAGCCGGCTCACCGGGTCATGAATCTTTTTTCCCTATTGTGTGGTGTGACGAATATTTGGATACTACAGGTCATCTACTGTCATTGGGAAACCAGTGATGAAGCGTGGTCTGTTTTCAAATTAAGTGCAGCAGCACATCTAATGTGCGGCAGCTTCATAAGATGTGTGTGGCTTTATATTTCCAGCGGGAAGCACAGTGGGAGGCACAGTGTTTTGAGAATGGGTAGAAAGGAAGCCTTATGTTCGCGTCTAAAGCAAGAACTTTGGGACTTCCCTGGCGGTCCAGTGCTTAAGACTCGGTGCGTCCACTGCAGAGGGCACGGGTTCGATCCCTGGTCAGGGAACTAAGGTCCCATGTGCCACTCAGCCAATTAAAAAAAAAAAAAAGCCGAGCTTTAAAAGTGGACAGAAGTTCAGATCTTGGCTTTGACCCCTAACACATAATGACCCGGACGAGTTGCTTAACCTCTCTGAGCCTCCAGGTTTTCACCTGAAAATTGGGATAACAGTAGCTCTTTTACGGGATTGTCGTGAGGATTAGAAATAAGGAAAAACCTGTCGTTGGTAATGGGCATCCAAAGGTTGCTGTTTTTGCCAGTGGGTGAATGAGTCTTTGCCGCCCACACGGTAGGAGTGAATGGATTTTAAATGACAGGTATCTTTGTCGTAAGTCATTGAGGTTTGCTTGCATGCTAAGGTTTATTCAACCGCTATCTTATTTGACCCTCCCATGAATGATCTTTTTGGAATGCACGGGATGTGTATTAACAAATACCTACCGCCATGTTACAGATAAAGGTTGGGATCGCTTTGTCCTTCGTTATCAGCCTGCTCTTCTCAGATGTGCCCAAACCAGAAGGTTTAGTTTTTCCAGCTTTTTCTAACCCTTCAAGGTCTGAAGGAGCTTGGAGGACAGGGCTGAGGAGGGTGGAGGTGAGGTCTTCTGGTGAGGTCTGCCATCAAGTGGCCTTGGCCATGGCAGCAGGCTCTGGCTTGGCCCTGTCACCTGCAAGCTGCAGCGGCGGGACGGGGATGCCCAAGTGGGCAAGCTGCTCTGGAGGCAGCTGTCCCAGAAGCCCTTGTGCTGCAGGTTTGTGGGAAGATGGCTGGGCATCTGGCAGTGACCTTGACCCTCACGGACTGTGCTTCTCCAACTTTCCCACCCGCTCTTCCTGCCAGAGGAGATGGGATTCCGACCCTAGCCTGCAGCAACCCACCCCAACCGTGACCTTGCTTTGAAGCTTCAAGTTTTATTTTTAACACTAACATTAATTTTACATTCTATTCCACGATAATCCGTGTTTGTTTTGCTATGTGGACTATTCCTCCCTTACTTGAGTCAGATGGATGCTCTGGGAAGATGTTTATGTTTTTCCTGTGGCTTCCGCTACTCCCAGCCCAGTGCCTTCAACTATAGTTTGAAAAACATAGATTAAGGCAAAATAGCGATTAGATTAGACGCAAGTGTGACAAGAAATGTCTAGCTTCATAAGAGCCCTTTTATCCTATGTGATTCATTGGTTGAGTAACTGCAACTTTGGTTTACGTAGCTAATTAACATGCTACACCTCGAATCTAAGCATTTTATTTTAACTTAAAACATCAATGTACGTTGATGTACTGATGTAAGGCCAAGAGCTTTTGTTTGATCGGTTCATCATTCTTATATGAGGCGTATCGACCTTGTCCATTTTTATTCTTCTCCCCTATCTCTCTCTCTTTTTTAAATATTTATTTATTTATTTGTCTGCACCGGGTCTTAGTTGCGGCACACGGGATCTAGTTCCCTGACCAGGGATCGAACCTGGGCCCCCTGTATTGGGAGTGTGGAGTCTTAACCACTGGACCACCAGGGAAGTCCCTCTCCGCTATCTTTTACAGTTGCTTTGCTCAGTCTCATTCAACGGAAACTTTTGTTTTAGTGACTTGTCTTTATTATTTCTAAAGCAGTCAGTTCCGTCTTCATGGAAACAGCTCTTTCTTTTTTCACACCCGATTGCTTCCACTTATCCACTTACCATGTTGTGTCATTACAAAGGTGAACAGCTGGCGTGGGTGTATCTGGGCACAATCACAGCCAGCTCTTGCAGAGACCAGGACCTGGCAGCCTGGCACCCCGGGTGGTCAGCATGAGTGGTCAGGATGTCTTCAAGAGCAAATGCAGAGCACAGTTCCCCCGATTCTGCGAGGGAGAGGTCAGGTAAGACGTCGGAATCACAGAGCCTGGGCGAGAGGCGGGGTTTGACTTAGAACTCCCATCTCAACGACGCCAGCCCTTCACTCTGAGACGAGCACAACAAGCTCTAGAAGGGAGGCCTTTCACACCAGTTTCTTTTTCTGCAGATCCCATCAGCAGCATTTGTACTAATGAACCTTGCTATTGGCCAGCTCTGAATTGCCACCTTCATTGCTCTAACTTGCTGTCTTTTGTCTAATAATAATAATAACACAGACACTTCTGTAGCCCCCCACTCTGCTAGGCAGTGTTCTGGGCACTTTGAAAATACGAATTTATTCTTTTAGGCACTATTGCGATCTCTGTTTTACAGAAGGGGGAACTGAGGCACAGAAAGGTTTAGTAACTTCCGTAGGTATGACCCAGGAAGTGCTTAGGTATTACCTAGGCACTTCCTGGGTTGCCCGAGGAAGTGGCAGGGCCTGTTCCTAACCCCTGTCCTGTACTCTCTCCATATGTGGCCACCTATTTCCCAGGAGGAAGCATTTATTTGGGGCAGGGGAATCTGGATCCCAGGTGGGAGGAGGGCTGAGGCCTCCGGGAGTCCATTGGCTGTGCAGAGGAGCTGGGGTCCAGGCAGCCTTTCTCTTCTTGCTGGTCCTTTGTCTCTGGTGGAGCGTCTTCCTGGGATCTGTTCCTCTACAGAGAAGTACCAGGAGGGTGCAGCTTCCGGTACCCAGCGTGGCCCCAGCCTGCCCAGGTGGTGCCCATTCTCCCCCTCTGTCCAGAGGAAGCAGGGCCTGGCCTCTGAAATCTCAACTGCTTCCTTTCCCAACTCTTGAAACTTCTGTGGGAAGTCCACCTAAGGGTCCTCAAGCTAATGGATGACACAGTCAGGGCATTGGGACTCAGGTGTCTTCTTGACCAGTGGCCCCAGTCTGGTTCCTTTGCACTGACCCAGGAGAGGCAGTGTGGTACACTGGTAAGAGCAGGGCTCTGGAGTCAGCCTGGTTCAGATCTGCCTCTCCCATCACTAGCTGCGCAGCGTAACCTTGAGCCTCGCCCTCATCCTTTGTGAAACAGAGGGCCTGCCTTCAGGGCTACTCGTGATCATTAAATTCGAAAATGGACATAAGGCACCTAAAGTGCCTCATCGTGGTAGGTGCACAGTGATGGGAGCTGCTTGCTGTAGCCCCAAAGATGGGCCTGATAAGTGATGAAGAGGCTGCTGTTCTGAACTTATCCCAGAGGCTCCCAGGGCAGGAGCAGCCTGGAGACCTGGGAGTGGAAGGAAGAGGCTCGGGGGCACCTGCTAAGGAGAGATGGACCAGGTGATGGCTGATGGAATGAGATGTTCAGAGTTCTCTGTCATCCCCAAGGCCAACAGGTTGTCTGCAGATCTAGGGTTTCATGACAACAGGAGAGAAGGACACGTAAGCCCATGGCTGCGTGGAGAAGGAGGCTGGGGGCTGAGCCTGGGGAGGGGGCACCCAGGAGAATGGAGTAAACTGCCGAGTAGCTGGGACCCTTATGAGGGACACCCATCTCCATTGCCACCCTGAGTGTGTGTGTGTGTGTGTGTGTGTGTGTGTGTGTGTGTGTGTGAGTGACTTGTTTGGGATCAGGAGAGAAGAGAGGAAGTCGAGTTTGTAGCTTTAAAGGATATTAATTTCTTGGGGGTCTTGAGATTGGGGTGGTCTACATCTTCCAGGTATCATAGGCTGTGATTTTCCTAGAATATGCATGCGCATGTTTTTAATATATGTGCTATATGTTTTATAAGTGTGTGTGTGTGTGTATACTGTATAGATTTAATTGTACAGAATCAATACAAGCTACTTATGAAAAGTTTGTTAAAAATACAGCTTTGCCAAAGGAAGAAAAAAAAAATCTATCATCCACCTGCCCCAGAAATCCACCACTCAGTGGTTTCTAACCTTTTTCAGATTTTAAATCCTTTTGAAAATCTGCTGGGACTTCCCTGGTGGTCCAGTGGCAAAGGCTCCGTGCTCCCAATGCAGGGGGCCCGGGTCCGATCCCTGGTCAGGGAACTAGATCTCTCAGGCTGCAACTAAAGAGTTCACATGCCACAACTAAAGATCCCGCATGCCGCAAATTAAAAAAAGAAAAAAGAAAGGAAAATCCACTGAAAAATCTCAGACCTTCTCCCCAGAAAATGCTCCTAGGAGAACATTTGTGTGTATACTTTCGTTAGGTTCCCCGGGCCCCCAGGCTCACCCTAGACTCTGGGAGGGTGCAGTGAAGAGCTGTTTGGGTCCAACCGCTGGCTTCTTCACATTGTGAGACTCTGACTCCGAAACCAACCTCAGAGGCCAGAGAGAGATGGAAGATTCTGACCACCCCAAGGCCTCTGTGAGACACACTTGTTCAAAGTCTGCTTTGAAGCTGTTTCTGCTTCCAGTCTTGACCACCTCTTAGATACGATGTACAAGTGTGCTCTGTGTCGTTTAAGTCCTTCTCTTTGCCCTAAATTCACTGCTCCTTTTGGGGGCTTTCAGCCAGGACCGGCTTTCCTGCATCATTGGGTGACTCCCCTGTAGGATCGGTTCATTTGCGGAGCCCGCCTGTCTTTTGGGACAGTTGCATCCTGTGGGTTTGTGGGCCTCCCCCCGCCCGCTTCTGCGTGAAGGGCCTTGGCTTGGGTAGGTCGAAAAGCCAGCCCAGGAGAGCTGGGTGTCGACCATGGGTGGGTGGAATGGTCTCTGAGGGATGGGGGTCAGGGACATGTCCAGGCCTTGCATGTTGGGCTCCAGGCGGCTTGAGACCCTGTATGATGAACACACAGACCCCCTTTCACTGAGTGGGTGGGCTGGCGTAGACCACCCCACCCCATGGTGCCTGAGGCGTTGGTTAGCCTCCCTGAGACCTTAACATGTTCTCTGCTCCAGGCATGGGGGGGCCCCTCCACTTCTGAGAATCCCAAGGCTTTTCCCAGTCCTGTGGGGAGCCAGCCTCCCCTGGTGCCACTTCCCATTTTGGACAGTGACCTCGCCTGGTTTCCTCTCCCCCTTTTCTTTTTTTCTTCAAATTATTTATTATTTATGTATTTATTTATTTATTTTTGCCTGTGTTGGGTCTTCGTTGCTGCGCGTGGGCTTTCTTTGGTTGTGGTGAGCGGGGGCTACTCTTCCTTGCGGTGCGCAGGCTTCTCGTTGCGGTGGCTTCTCTTGTTGTGGAGCACGGGGGGCTTCAGTAGTTGTAGCGCATGGGCTCCAGTAGTTGTGGCTCGCGGGCTCTGGAGCGCAGGCTCAGTAGTTGTGGCACACGGGCTTAGTTGCTCCGCGACATGTGGGATCTTCCCGGACCAGGGCTCGAACCCAGGTCCCCTGCGTTGGCAGGCGGATTCTTAACCACTACGCCACCAAGGAAGCCCTCCTCTCCCCCTTTTCTAACACAGCAAGCTTTATTGAGATATAATTCACATGCCATAAAATTCATTTAAGGTACACAATTCAGTGGTTTCTTAATATACTTACAGAATTGTGCAGCCATCACCGTAATCTATTCTAGAACATGTTCATCACTCAAAAAAGAAACCTTGTACTCACTAGCAGTCACTCCCCAGTTCTTCCCAACCCCCCCTGCCCTAGACAACCACTGGTCTACTTTCTGTTTCTATGGACTTGCCTGTTCTGGACATTTCATACACATCAAATCATACAGGACGTGGTCTTCTGTGGCTGGCTTCTTTCACTCGGCCTGTTGCTGATTCTTTAGGAACGTGTCTGACTCATAATTACAGTGGAGGAGTTGTTTGTACTGACTGTTTATTCAGTCACAGGTATCGGACGGAGCCTCTGCTATACTAAGCCTGGAGCAGGTGCTGGGCCACACAGCAAGGAACACGGCAGCCTTTAGTGTATTAGTTATCTCCTGCTGTGTAACAAGTTATCCCAAAACTTAGCTTAAACAACAAACACTTACCATCTCCGTTTCTTTGGGTCAGAATCTGGGAGCAGCTAGGGCTGCAGGTTTTATGTGGCTGGAGGTACCTGCCAAGGTTTGGATGTGTCAGTTCCTTGCCATGTAGGCTGGCTTCTTCATAGAGCAGCTTGAGTGCCCTTACAACATGGCTGCTGGCTTAGCCCAGAGTTAAAGATGAGAGAAAGAGAAAAGAGAAAAAAAAAATAGATGAGAGAAAGAGACAAAGATTGCCCAAGACCGAAGCCCTACGGTCTTTTATAACCTAATCTAAAAGGTGACCTGGCATCACTCTGCCATATTCTTTTGGTCACAACCCTGCTATAATGTGGGTGGGGGAGCTGCACAAAGGTGTGACTACCAAGAAGGGCAAGTACCTGGATATAGTTTCATATAGAGAATGGTCCTCATATAGAGAATGGTCCTTATGAGATCCAGGACGCAGCGGGCTCGTTCATGAAGGGCTTACAGTGCTGCCTCTGAATGAGCTTTGGGTCACCTCTGAGTTCTCTGAGCTCCATGCTCTATTGAGGCCTCTTCCCTCTCCCCCTACTCTGTATTTGTAATTAGGGAGCTTGACATGTAATTATATATAGCCTTGAACTTGGTTGTACCAGATTTACCCACCTCTCTTAGAATAATTTTTACAGATTCTTTCTCCAGGTATTTGTGAATTCTGTTTGCATTTCTATCGAATGGGTGAGCCAGTTTTTGCATTTCCTTTCATTCCCGTTGTCAAGAAGGGTATTATTGGCTAGAACTGGCCCAGGACTCATCCCGGTGGTTTTGACCACTTCCCACCAGGGCACTGGGTCACATCATCTAACAGAGTCTCCGGAGACCCTTCCTTTTCCAAGTGGTCCATAAGATTGTCTTGAGGGGCAGGACTGGGTCATGATAAAATGGGCATATATCATGCATAAAAAAATCGACCCTAGGGCTTCCCTGGTGGCACAGTGGTTGAGAGTCCGCCTGCCGATGCAGGGGACACGGGTTCGTGCCCCGGTCCGGGAGGATCCCGCATGCCGTGGAGCGGCTGGGCCCGTGAGCCATGGCCGCTGAGCCTGTGCGTCCAGAGCCTGTGCTCCGCAACGGGAGAGGCCGCAACGGTGAGAGGCCCGTGTACCACAAAAAAAAAAAAAAAAAAAAATCGACCCTTGTGCCCTACAGGAGGTGGATGATTCATCGTTAGAAGCAGTTTTAGTTGTTGGTAGATGTGGGTTCTGATCCCTGCTCTGCCACTTATTGTGTAACTTTGGGTAAGTCTTGGGCCTCAGTTTCCTTAAGGAGATGATGATAATACCTACTTTGTGGGGTTCTTTTGATGATTTGATGAGATAAAGTCCCAGGTATGTACTGCTGCACAAACTACACCAAACTTAGAGATATAAAGTAACAAGTGTTTTTATTATGGGCATGGATTCCGTGGTCCAGGCACTCAGACAGGGCTGGACAGGACAGCTTGGCTGTGTTCTGTGGTGTCTGGGGTCAGCAGGGAAGACTCTCAAAGGGCTGCGGATTACTTGAACATGGGGTTGGGGGGGTGCTGGAATCACCTGGGAGTTTCTTCACTTGTCTAGTTGCCTGGGCAGGGATGACTCAAAGGCTGGACCCAGATGGGACTGCCAGCCTGAGTGCCTACACTGGCTTCTCTTTCTGGCTTTGGGCTTCCTCACAGCATGGCGGCTCTGGGTCACAGTTTCTTGATGCCAGAACTCCAACAACAAGCATGGGTGCTTGGTTCCAGACCAAAGTGGAAGCTGTATGACCTTTTATGACCTAAACTCTCAAGTCACTTAGCACCACTCCTGCTATACTCTCTTAGTCAAGGAAGTCAAAAGCCCACCCAGATTTCAGGGGAGGAGACATAGATGCCTTTTCTATGAGAATTGGCCACCATGTTTTAAAGCCTTCATGATAAATGTAAAAACATTTAGCATGATGACTGCCATGTTGTATGGGCCAGACCATGTTAGATGCCATTCCCTCTGCTGCTGCCCACTTTTTTTTTTCACACCTTTATCGGAGTATAAATGCTTTACAATGTTGTGTTAGTTTCTGCTGTACAACAAAGTGAATCAGCTGTATGTATTCATATATCCCCATATCCCCTCCGTCTTGAGCCTCCCTCCCACCCTCCCTATCCCATCCCTCTAGGTCATCACAAAGCATCGAGTTGATCTTGTGCTATGCAGCAGCTTCCCACTAGCCATCCATTTTACATTTGGTAGTGTATATATGGCCACGCTACTTTCTCACTTCATCCCAGCTTCCCCTTCCCCGCCCCGCCCCGTGTCCTCAAGTCCATTCTCTACGTCTGCGTCTTTATTCCTGCCCTGCCACTAGGTGCTGTCCACTTTGGTATCTCCCAGGTACTGACTGCTGTGATTGTGTGACTTACATAAGCCCCCTGCCCCCCGTCTTAACTAAATGATCTTTAAGCTGCAGCTTAGTAAATATGTTTAGTCTAATATTGCCAGATTCATTCTTTTTACCTTCTTCACGTTTGGACCCAACTTTTAAAAATTTCCTAGCCCTTAGTTGAATCTCCTTACCCTCAACGGCTTCTCAAACACATCTAGAGGTTTTCCCAAGGAGATTCGAGAAGGTCAGTTTCCCGAGTCCCCCAGGGTATCTTTCGTGAGCTTTGATGTGTGATTCACACGGTCCCCTGATGTTCCAGGCACCCTTTTTATCCCCTTACTCTAATTTTCTCAGAATAAAAATTCACAATTGACCTTTTCCAGAAACAGAGGAATAGCTTTTCTTCTCTAAAATGTATAAAAAAGTCTAAGACATCATGTCCTCCCACAAGGATCACATGCTAGAATTGGAAACCTAAGACTCACAGGAAACGTGGTGGAACGCAGGATATAACCAGGTGCCCCACTGTGAGGCCCGGCTGGTTAGCCCCCTACCTGTGCTGTCCCGTGGCTCCTTACCTCTACTGGCCAAGTCGGTGATGTCTGGTGGCTCTTCTTTTACAGGGGAGGATATGGCTCTGGAGAGATTAGGACACTCATCCAAAGGCAGATCTAACTCCAGGGCTGGCGCTCCTACCTTTCTTGGGGAGATTCCCTGCAAACACGCACGCTTTTGGGTTGACAGGTTGCATCGCAGACATGAGCATCACTTTTGAAATCTGTGCCTCCCCTCCCCCACCCCCAGATCACAAACTCTGGAAGCCTCAGTTCCGACAGCCTTTTTTGGTCTAAGCTTGGGGAATTAGCAAAAGAAAGGAGGAAGCCCCAGATTCTAATTAACTTTGCTTTTTAACTACAGATGAGCCACTTTTTGAGTTACCTGGGGGTGAGAGTCTCAAAGATTAATGAAAATATGTAAAGATGACAGGCAAGCAGGAGCCAGACACTCCTGTAATTAGGTTTCCTCATCCTTGTGCCTTGAGAGTAAAAAGATCAAGGGAACAAAAGGACAGGGGAATTATGTGAATAACTGTCTTCCGCCTTTGAGGAGGATAATTCTTCAGAGTCTTCCTGTTTTTCCCAATAGAACTTAAAACAAACATTTAACTGTTTGTTTTTTTGGTTGTTGTTAGTTTCATCTTTTTTTTTTTTCAACTGTAGCCTTTTTAGTCTTGTCCCTACTCAGCTTAATCTTATCTGACCACACCTAAAAATGCTATAGAAAAAGAAAAATGATTTTCCTTCTACCCTTCTAAGTTCTTGACTGAGGTCTCCCCACACCTGCCCTGTAGTAAAAAGACAGATTAACAGGAGAATAACAAATTTAAACACATGCATATGTATGGAAGCCCCCCAAAGATATGAGACTCAAAGAAGTCACCAGAGCAGAAAGCTTTTGTCTCTTTTAGACAATTAATTTGTGAAGAATTGACAAGACAAGGGGTTTGGGCTAGGGGTAGTAAGATGGTGAAGACCTTAACAAGGTTTGGGACTTCCCTGGTAGCGCAGTGGTTAAGAATCTGCCTGCCAATGCAGGGGATATGGGTTCAAGCCCTGGTGCAGAAAGATGCCACGTGCCACGGAGCAACTGAGCAATTGAGCCCGTGAGCCACAACTACTGAAGCCCACATGCCTAGAACCCATGCTCCACAACAAGAGAAGCCACCACAATGAGAAGCCCGCGCACTGCAAGGAAGAGTAGCCCCTGCTCTCCGCAACTAGAGAAAGCCCTGAGAGCAGCAATGAAGACCCAACGCAGCCAAAAATTAATTAATTAATTAATTTTTTTTTTTTTAAAGTTAACCGGGTTTGTTTGCACAGCCTCCTTGGCCCTAAACTCCCTGTCTCTGGTGGTTAGGGATGCCTTCTACCTCCTGGAACAGGGAAGATCCCTTTCACATGGGAGATTCACTTCCTGCTTTTAGGGGATAAAGAAGGTTCAGAGTGTCCTTTGTGCACTGGCTGTTTATCAACTCCTTTTAATTCAAAATAATCAATATGCCAAAGTGGCGTATTTAGGGTTTTCACATTCTGACCCCCTGCAATGCTGAGTGCCAGGTTTGAATTCGAAGAGCCAAGCAGAATTCCAGGAAGGTTGGAGGCTGGGATATCAGTGGGCAGCAGAGGGAAGCTGACATTTCATCACAGCGAGCTCACGTGGAAATGTCAGGATGGGGAGAAGGAGTGCCTCATGGAGCAGATCAACTCCCCTCTTACAGGTCTGTTGAATGTACCCAGGGTTCTCACGGGTGCGAGCAGAGGCTCTTCGGATTTCTTGCCTCAAGCTCGGGAGCTGCTTCTGGCAGGCGCTAGTAGAGGACTGGGAATCTAATTGCCCTATTCTTTCTAACAATGGTGAAACTAATTTATTTATCCACTAAACTAATTTCTTTATACCCTCACTATTATTTCAAAAAGGACTTAAGATCCCTTAGTTTGGAAGGAGGAGATCAGGAGACTTGGATTTTTCTTCCCTCTCTGCCAGGTTGCTGCATCTCTTTGTGTCTGTTTCCCATCTGTGAGAGCAAACACTTCTGAGTGGTTAGTATACACACCGGGCACTGTTATAGAGACTTTCCATGTGTCTGTATTAATTCACTTAATTCTCTCCCAAACAACTGATTACATTATGTATCATTTGGGAATTTGTCAGTGCAGTTCCAGTACATCTGTGAATACACACAGGATGACTTCTGTGGCTTTTGCCATTTCAAAGAATCTTGGCTTTTTCTCTTGGCTCCAGAGGAGAATAATACCCCAATTTGAACAGTGCTAATGGGGACCTTGTCTTTGAGCTTGACTTTCAACCAGACCCAGGCTGGAGAGAAAGGAAGTCTGCAGGATGGGGGGCCTGGGGCCGCCTATGGAGATGGGAACAGCCAAAGCCTGTCTGCCCCTTGGAAAATCTCTTTGGTGGCTTGGCCCTGTAGGGTCGTTATCCCTTCCTGGTTGGGGGTTGTTAGGGATACAACCCCTCCCCAGTCAGGATGGCAGTCTGAGAACCCCTCCTAGCCTCTGTCTGCCCATCCAAGGTCCAGCTGTGACCCTGAGGCTTATTTTTCATCCCGGGAAATCCCCTTCCTGTGGGTCAAGGGCGGTCCTGCCTCCCCCCACCCCCACGAGGTACCCCTCCCTACCCGGGCTGAGTCCGGGTTCGAGCCGCCAGCGTCCCCGGGAGTGAAGGTGGAGGTGGAGGAAGCCAGCTGGTGGAGCGCTGGGTTGGGTGCGGGGCGGTTCCCACCCAGTGGCCAGGCTCCGCCTTCTCCAGAGATGGTCGGCAAAGTGCACAGCCCGCTGCGCTGTGCGGGTAGAGAGTGAGGTTGAGTGTGAATGCGCACGAGTGCGTGTGTGTCTGTGGTCTCGGCGTCTGTGTCATTGTGTGTTTACATAGAGTAATTGTGTGTGTATCTTCGGTCTCTGTGTCTGAGTACTTGTGCGGGAGTGTGTGACTTCGTGCGTCATTGTGTGTGTCAATTTACCCGAGTGCGTGTGTGTGTGTGAACGTGCATGCTAGTGTGTGTTTTTGTGTGTGTGTGACATCCGGGGATGGGATACGGAGGGGGATCCTCCCATCCTGAACCCCCTCTCTCTTCTCCTCGAGGTGGCCGGGGCGCCCGGAACCCCGGCCCTGACAGGGGTGCTGGGGTTGGCGACGCAGAGCTCACCGAGGGTCCCGCGACCTCCCACGGCCGGGCCGCCTGGTCTGCGCATCCCAGGCTTTTTCAACATTCCCGGGAGCTCCTGGCTGAGTTTTTCTCCTGCCCTCTTCGCAGGCTCTAGGCGACGCTGGGGCGGAGGGAGGCTCTTTGGGCCGGATGGGCGGGCCCTGCCTTGGGCGCCTCACCTGGAACACTGGCTGGAGGCGGAGACATGCGGAGCAGTTGGGACCACCGAGGGCTGTGCCTCAGGCCACTTTGTTCTGCCCCACGTCTGCCCCGCTCGGGTGGGGTCCTTCTGGGGTCACTCTGAACCTCGCACTCCCCTCCTCCTCTTGCGCTCCACTGTGACACAGGTTGAAGTCCGGCTGTGGACCCGAAAGAACATTCGAGGGGACCTGGGACGTTGCAGGGCAAGAAGCATGTGGGCCCGGTACCAGTCCAAAGTGCTTCCAAAGCTAGCTCTGCTGCTGAGAGGCTGCGGGATTGGGTGCGGACGTGTGTGTGTCTGTGTGTGTGTGAGTTCCTTGCCCTCTGAGCTTCGGCTTCATTTACAACCCAAGGGAGAACAATACCCACTTTACAGTGTGATGCCTGGATGAAAACTGGAGCAAAGTGCAGGGGGATGACCGCGCTATTGCACGCACGCTCTGCCAGCACGCACAGTTCATTGTAATGAATAGGTGTATCGTGAAAGTCCCGGGTTAACCCATTTATTTTCTAAATCCGACATGTGAGGTAAACTCCGATGGAGAGGGAGGCCCAGCGGCTGGGGAACAGCCCGCACACTGGATTTGAGCACAGAGCCAGGGCCGGCCAGTTACTCAGGTGACCCCGGCTCCTGACAAGTGACACTGGTCCCTTGCCCCGCCCTTTCTGGTGATTCCCTGGGAACCCGGGAGAGGAAAGCAGGCGGACGACAGGCCCTGGCTCACTTGGCAGGTGGCATTTTCTATCCTCTGGTTACAAGGCCGAAGGGGGGGCCAAGGCCAGCGTGCGCAAGCCGTCCGGGGTCCAGCGGCGGCTGAGGTTCCCGACTCCATGCGCAATCCCACCCGCCAGCAGGGAGCAGCGGGGGTCCGGGAGGATTTGCAGCGGCGTCCACGAGTTGCGCAGCGGACGCCTGCTCTCCAGAGCTTCGCCTGGCTGGGGCTGTGAGAATTTGCCGACGGTGCCCGCGCCGCCGCTGGCCCCGCCCCAGCCCCGGGGACGCCCCGCCCCCTGGCCCTGCCGGCGTCGCCCTGTTGTCCGGACCCCGCCCAGGACCGCGCCCCTCCGCGGATGCCCCGCTCACCCGCTCCGCACCGCGGGGCTGCCCTCAGGCCCCCGGGGCTCCGCGCCGCCGCCCAGAGGCTCGCGCCCTCCCGTCGCTCCGGGACCCGCCCGCCGCGTCCCCTGGGCAACCGTCTCCAGGGAGACCGGGCCCCGCCCCCGGCATCGACACCCGGTACGGAGCCCACCTGTGCGGGCGTCTGCGGGGTCCCAGTGCCCCCCCACAGCGCACGCCCCGCCACGCCCCGCCACGCCCCGCCCAGCGCCGGGCTTTGTCCGCCAGGGGAGATCCGGGGACCGGGGGCGCGTGGGGTCTGGAGGAGGAGGCGCGTTCCCGGGGCGGACCGAACCCCGTTGGGGAGGCCGAGGCAGCGGGCCGCTCTCGCGTTGTGATTCTCTGGTGTGGGCTTATTCATACCCTCCTTTTCTGATCTCATTGCATCCCTTTTATGCCTCCGTGGGGCCGGGAATCCGGGGTGTCCCGCTACCGCCCTAGATGGGAATGAGCAGGGCCCTCAGCCGGGCTCCGGACGAGGACGCGCGCCTGTTCGGGGAAAGCTGTTTACTTGTCAGGGACCGAGCAGTTGCCGCGCGCGCCCTCCCCTCCCCCTGCCCCCGATTCGGGACCGAGCATCCTGCGCTCTGGCCATTCCTAGCGTTGCCTCCCAAAGCTTTGCCCTTGAACCCAGAGGGCTAGAGGGCGGTAGACCCAGCTCCTGAGGTCCCGGCCAGCGTGAGGGCCAGAGCAAAAGACGTCCTCCCTCGCCCCCTCTTGTGAATTCTGTCCCGGCTCCGTATTTCCTGACCTGAATTCCTAAGGACTAATTTTTCTCTTATCTTTCATTCTCTCGGCTCCATCACTTTTTTTGCTTCGTCTTTCTGTGTTTCGAAAGTGCTTTCTCTACGATCCTGTCTCATTTCCCTGTGACTGAGCTGTTGTTTTTTGTCCTCTTGTTAATTAACTCCCTTGGTCAGAATGGAAGTTATTTCTTTCTTAGCTCTTGTCGCTGACCTCCCGTTTCTCTGGTGACAGTGCTTTGGGAAGTGCCTTGCCATCCTCTCACCTGGATGCTAAATGGAGAGACCATCCAAGCCCATGTTCCTGGGCTCCTGCAGCAGGGTCCGTGGGGTATCCTTCCAGGGATTAGGCTGGCAGCCGGGTGAATTCCAGCTTGGACCTTGGGAAATGTCTTCTTGGAATGACACCTTTTCCAACGGCTTCCTAGGACTGGGCTTTTTGTCTCATGGAGAAACCAGTGGTTTAGGTTTCCTGCTCTTCAGGAGCCCAGTGGGTTCCAGGCAGGAGAATCCTGCTGTGCAGGTAGCTGGGGGGAAGTTGAGGGGGTGGCAGGTCCTGCTGCTGGAACCCAGCCGCCTGGGCTCCCAGAACTCAGGTGTCTTTCTGTCTCTGGGGTCAGATTATTTCCAGGAGCCGCCCACAGTAGGGAAAGAAGCACCACAGCGGCAGTGAGTGGGCCGACCCCTCCCCACACACCCTTCCTTTTCATCTCCAGCAAGCAGGGATGAATCTTCCTTTATGATGCAATTTGGGTCTCGAATGGGGACCCTCAAGTTCACAGACCTGCTTTTTGCAGCCATTGAATGGAACTTGAACCCAGGCTTGACTCAGATCACTTACTTTGCTTTCAAACACCAAACAAAACAACAAACAACTCTAAAAATGATCTGAGTCATCTGTATGTATATGAATTCCTGCTTCAGGCACTGGAAATGTTCCTGTGGTTTGCTTCAGTACCACCAAAGGGAGCTGGGGATGGCATTGACACAGATGGTGAAGAAGGCCCATTAAGTACAATGTGACTGGTTTGCAAAAAGGAAACCTTGGTGAGACAGTTGCTTTTGAGCTAAAGTCCTCTAAGAGAATGCACAGAAGTTTTCTGAGACTTTCTCTTTTTAAAGATTTCTTTCTTTCTCTTTCTTTTTCTTTTCTTTTCTTTTTTTTCAGACAGATAAGGAGCTCAGAGTCAGGCAAGGGCGGAATGACGCTCATTGATCCCAAAGCATCTTTAATCTGCCAGGCAGAGGGACCTTTGCTGCTGGTCTTTCTTGGACCATTCCAGAGAGGTAGGTTGGGCAAAGGAAACAAGTGTGGGGCGGGGGGGAAGAGGAGATGTTATTTTGTAGATAGGTTAAGAATTTGAATGGAATCCACCCTCCCTGACTATCTAGCCAGAGGAGAACTTCTCTTTAGGACTAGAATGCTAAAAGGAAGAGAGTGACCCAAATTTGTGCTCAGAGCCTATGAAGGGGGATGTGAACTAGACCCCAGCCAGCTTCCCAAGAGAGGGATGCTGCTACCTGGGAAGGAAGGGATGGCTGTGCTCCGAGGAGCCCTGGAGCCCATTATTAAACTGCAGCATTTGGTATTTGACTTGCTGCGTTCATGATAGAGCTGGGCTGACCTATTTGGTGCGAGAAAAATTAAAACCTTCCGAAGGAAGTGGATTGGATTTTCATAACTTGATATTGCTTCTCAAGGAGTCCTTAGGTGGGGACATTCTGTTTCTCTAGAGAGTTGGCAGTCACTGGATCAGTAAGAGGATGCTCCCTGGAACTTCTGGGACATTAGCTTGCAAGCTGAATGTAGTCCCTTCATTGTGCAGATGAAGAAATTTAGGTCAGAGACTGACACTGACTGAGCCTTCGCTGAACACCTGCCTTTGGTATCTGGGGGCAGCTGGGTGTGATTAGCAAGTGTGCAGATTTGTCCCGTTTGCAAGCTGTGTGGGTACATATGTATTCTGTGGGTGCCCAGCACCATCTTCCTTATACAGTTGCTCGAGCAGCTACTGTCATTTCTGATGGTTCAGGTAGGGCACGAGGTTACATGATGTCATCCTTGGAGGCTTTCCCCCACCCCACCTCATTTTTTCTAGGTCTTCATTGGTACTTTCCAAACTTCTTTGTTAGTGTGGACCTCTTTAAAAAGATCAAAGTATTAAGCAGAATTTTAACCTCTAAAGCAGATTAAAAGAGTGCCACTGTGGTACAAGTAGAGACTGGCCCAGAACTCCTCCCACTGAGCAGCTGTCCTACTCCTGCCACCCTCTGAAGGCCTTGGGGTGCTTCTGTGGAACCCCAGGACTCCCTGGCACATAGGCGAAAACCATGGATTATGTAGACCTGTGTAGAGGAATGAGAGTTTCTTTTTCTGCTACGCACCTGTTTACACTATCTTGATTTGTGTTTCAGAAGATGCCTTTAAATCATGATTTTTAACCCTCCTACTTTTTGATTTGTAAAGGATACCTATTTACTGTCGGAAGTTTACAAAATACAAAAAAATTACAAGCATCACTCTTCTATAATCCTACCCCCCTCCCGAAAGAACCATTGTTTCCTTGTTGGAGTATCCTCCCTGGGGAGTCTTCTGCGTGTGTCTTTGGAAACTTGATTTTTATTTCTTGGTAAATATTATCATGAACTTCCACAAAAACATAACTGAATGCATGTGTTTATCTCTGCTCTGTTTCAAAAGCCCACTCAAATGAGAGTAGAGGAATAAAAAGGTGTAAATCCTTAAGAAAACAGAAAATGATGATAGAGGGGGAGGGATATGAGCAAAACTTTTGAAAGATGGGAAGCAAGTGGGTGAAAGAAAAGCAAAGCTTAGAATGTTGAATGTCCTGGCTGTGAGGGAAGCAAGCTGGCTTGTACACACGACCCACCAAAGGCTAAAGAATGGGGGCCACAGAGTGTTCCCAACAATGGGGGCAGGGAGCGGGGCTGGAAGCAGGAATATTGGTTTAAAGTGTGTGTCAGAGCCACAGACCCCTCCCAGGCCACGTAGCCAGGCAGCTCCCTCCTCCACCAGCAGAAGATGGCTAGTTTCCTGCAGGCAGTATTGAACCAGAGCAGCAGAAGGCAGGGGAGGCTCTATATTGAGAACAGGAAGATTCAGTGAAAGTTTGCATGCTGAATAGACAGACCCTCTCCAAGCTGGTTCCTGGAACATGGCAGCCTAGCTTCTACCCATCCTCCAGGCAGGGGCCTTGAACTTCTCTCTAAGGAACCCAACCTCATGAAAAAACGCTACCTCTCAGCGACACCTACCAAGCAACCAGCCCTGCACAAGCACCTTTCAGTGCCTCTCTCTTAAATTTGAATGGGCAGCCTGGATCGTCACACGCCGAATGAGTCCTCTAACATGAAAGGCAGAGACCCAGAAGTCATAAACATGGTTGTTTTTTAAAAAAGGCATATTTATAAAACAATAATAAGCTCTTGGATATCAAAACTAGGCTAGTAGAAGTAGAAACTTCAATAGAATAGAGTTAGAAGATTGAACAATGAATTTCTAGAAAGTAAGACAGAAAGACTTGAGGGACGGAAAATAAGAAAGAGAAGATAAGAAAATTAGAGCAGTTTGGGAGGCCCAGTATCCATCTCATAGGAGCTCAAGGGAGAGAAATGGAGAAGGAAAAGTTATTAAACTCCAGGAAAAAAAAAATCTAGAACTCAAGAGTTTGCATTAAGAATCTCTGTGTAGCACTCAGCCCAATGAATAATAAGATACAGTACATCAGGGACTTACCCGCTGGTCCAGTGGTAAAGAATCTGCCTTCCAATGCAGGGGACGTGGGTTCAATCCCTGGTCAGGGAACTAAGATCCCACATGCCGCGGGGCAACTAAGCACACGCACCACAACTACTGAGCCCGTGCGCTTCAACTAGAGTGCCCGCGTGCCGCAACTACAGAGCCCACGCGCTCTGGAGCCCACGTGCCACAACTAGAGAGAGAAAACCCACATGCTACAACTAGAGAGAAGCCCATGCACCACAACGAAGAGCCCGCGCACTGCAACAAAAAGATTCTGCGTGCCTCAATGAAGACCCAATGCAGCCAAAAATAAAAATAAATAAATATATATTTTTAAAAAGATACACTACATCAAAGTAAAAGATGTTCTATGGGACATCAACATGAACTTCCAAAAGTCCAGAGATAGAAGTTACTAAAAGCCAGCGCAGGGAAAAGGGGCCACATACAGAAGATCAGAGCACGGAATGGCATTGGACTTTACAAAATCAACACCAGGAGCTACAAGACAGTGGAGCAACTCTTTCAAATTTCTGAGGGAAATTAATTCCCAACCCAGAATTCTGTAATCATCATTCAAGCAAAATAATAGGATGAAGACCTTTTTCAGACATGTAATTTTTCAAAAACTTCACACACACACACACACTCTTTGTATCCCTTTTCAAGGAAGCTACTAGAGGATGTGCTTTACTAAAATGAGAGGGTAAACCAAGAAAGAGGAACGAGTGGTACAATATGCAGTTGTCTCTTGTTTCTCACTTGGCTCAGCCACCAGATGACTTTCTGTATTTCAGCTGTTGTCTTACTTTGAGCCTTGGGAGTGGGGAGGGAAAAAAACACCTACCCCACCATGGAAACTGAAAAGTACTCTCTTCCAAGCCTCCCCTGCAGCCAGCACCTGTGATGTGGGCTCCACTGATGAAATGTACCTATGTTATATTTTGACAGAGAAGAGAGGGATGAAACGTGTGTTGTTTCCATGGTTATGGTGGTGATAGCGGGGATGGGCTTCAAGGTTGAGTTCTTGGCACAGAAGTGGCAGGGGTACAAGGTAGCACCCAGTACTCAGTGGCAATACCAGCAATTTTGCCATCAGACATGATCCTGTATCATGGAGTCCACATGGTGTAGTACAGTTATATTTCCTTTCTTGTTCAACTTTTTGTTTTTCCTGGAGTTGATAGTTGCCTCATGTTTTTAATTGCTTTGTTTGTTGCCTCATATTTTTATTTGCTTTGTTTTCAATGGACTAATCACTAATTCTTCCTCAAACTCTCCAACAGAACTATTAAACCCCTCGCAATGCAGCAAATATGTCAGACAACCTGTCAGCTCCTTCCCTGCTTAATCAGTGAGAGTCAGATTCTTTACTTGCAACCAAGAACCCTGACTGGTAGAGAGAAGGTGAAGGGAATTCCCATAATGATAGTGAAGAGAAGTTCCAATATCACAGTTGTGCAGCTGGTCTAGAGAGCAGCCAGCCCAATTTGGAGCAAGATGGCTGAGGGCCCCAGGAGGAATCTCTAAGAAAAAAATGGAGCTGATGGATTATCTGACATATTTGCTGTATTATAAGGATTTTGTAGTGCTGTTAGAGAGTTTGAGGAAGAATTACATGTTCACACATAGAAAGCAAAGAAAATTAAAAACGAGGCAACGGTAGGAGTAACAAAAAGTTGAACAAGAAAGGAAACCATAGTATAGGATGTGGCTTAGCTTTGAACAATATTTACATGGTTATAATAATGTAAGAACTAAAGTTTGATTAACAGAAAGTGATCACGTAACTATATCCAGGAAATGGGGGAGAGGATCCATGCATGTGTGTATGTGAAGGAAAGCACAAACTCATCTTCTCAGGTAAAAAGTTAAAAGTTGAAGATCAAGAAATATCAGTATAAACCTGTTCTTTAGAAATGCAGAGATAAATGCAAAAGGTACAACTGAAATTGGGGGTGGTTGGTTTGGATGTGGATGTCAAGGGACTGCTCATTTTTTGCTGCAAGCATTTTAGTTTTAATTAATTTTTAAAATTATGTGCTTGCAAAACTTTCACAGATATTAAAATTTAAAAGTCATTAGTATGATGGCCACATCCACTCATCATATAGCTGTTTTCATTTTCTCTATGCTTTCTGAAATGTTTTGTCCACAAACACATGTTGCCATGGTAAATATATGTGCATTATTGGTTTCATTTAATGTGGGGAGTATTTGCAGTGCCGTGTCATTCTAATGACTACATTCACTCTTGTTGTTCGTGTTATCATTTACTTAGACATTTCTTTATTGTTTTTGATTTATGAGTTTCACAGATAGTACTACAATCCATATCTTTGTGCATATAGCTTTTTCTTTTTCACTTTTGAAATGCTTCCTTAAGACAGTTTCCAGATTCCCCAAATTACCAGATATGAGACCATGGATCTTTCTCTTGATTTTGCTGTGTAGTATTGAGGGACCCTGCATGGTTGCAGGCCCAAGGCCCCCCTGGGTGCACCATGAACGAGCATCATAGGAGATCATAGGGATAGAACTTTTTGTAGGGTAGTTGGCTCATTTTTTTTTTCTGATGGCAGTAGCAGGAGTCAGTCTCTCTCTCTCTCTTTTTTTCCCATATAGAACAGAATTTCCAAAGACCTACACATCTCCTTCTCTGACGTCTGTCTTGGTTTTCCCCCACTGAGGATTTTTTTCCTTTTTAAAATATTCAAATTAGAAGTTACTGTCCTATTGAATAATATGGACTCAAAGGAGACACATTTAAAATGGGAGAGAATGAAAAAAAAAAAAAGGAAGATGAAGAAGGAAAAAAAAAAGAAGTGAGGGAGGCAGAAGTGGGTAGAATAGGAAACCAGGGAATAAGGTAGTTCATGTCCTCAGCTTACCTTCCAAGCAGACACTGGGACGCCTTCTTCTGCACGGTGTCACGTGACTTTGTTATTTTGTCCAATCCCATCCTTCACCCCTCTGACCTCTTTTTCTCCAGGTGGCAGGAGCTGGGGTGTCAGACAGCCCTCCAAACAAGCCCGTCCTTTCTCTTCCTGGGGTGGTCTTCAGGATGTCCTACTTGCCTGGACCAAAACAAAAACAAGCAAAAAAAAGAAAGCATTTGTATCTTGGAAGAATAGCACATCTATCCTAAAACTGTACCTGTTGAGGGCCCTGGGTCATGCATTTCCCTCTGGCCTATGGCTTCATTCTCTTCAAGAAGGTGAAGGCTGCAGGCTTCAAGGCTGGGCTGCTGGGATGCCTGTTCCTCAGCTCCTTAAGAACAGAGGATTGGGGTGTTTCGTGGCCTGTAGGGCCCAACGCCTTCCCTCATTCATCTGCTCTGCCAGCTCTGACCTGGGGCCCTGGCCTCATTACTTTCCCCGCTCCATTCTTGCCTCCCTTCCTTCCATTTTCCTCACAGCAGCCAAAGCAGTCTTCTTTGTAAAGCATAAAATCAGGCCATCTCCGTCCCCTGCTTAAAACCCCCCAGTGACTTCCCGCTGCAGTGGTGACAAAGCCTGGCTCCTCCCGGAGGCTCCAAGGCCCTGCAGGATCAGCCACATTGTCTCTCCCCAGTCTCCCCTTCTGCTGTGACTCCCATTACCTGGTCTTCTGCCTCAGGGCCTTTGCACTTCCCGTTCCAGCTGCCTGGAACCCTACCTCATAGATCTTTCCTGGATCCTTCTCGTCATTTGGGCCTCATCTGCAATACCTCACCTGAGGACCCTTACCTGACCTGCCATCCAAAGAAGATGCTCCCTGCAAACCTGTTTTATCACATTCTAATCCTACACTCTCTGAAATCATCTTGTTTATTCAGTTGTTTCTTTCTTTTTTTTTTTTTGTCTTTTCCCGTTAGACTAAAAACTCTGTAAGAGCAGGGATGGTGCCTGTCCCATTCCCTGATGGACACATAGAAGGCGATCAAATCAATATTTGCTGAATGAATGAATGAGCGAGTGAATGAAGGAATAGGACTTGGGACCTTCAGCCTTCTGGGTCAAGGAGGGGCCCCTCATTCTTTTTCCTGAGGGTCTCCAGGAGGATGTGGTGGTTGAAGGATCTCCTGGCCGCCAGAGCAGGGTGGTGGTTTCTGGAAAGCTCCTTCGGGGTAAACATCCAGGAGATTCAGCAGGTGGTGGCCCTCCAGGTAAAGCATCTTCTGCTCTGCTTCTGAAGCGCTCACTTGCTCTCACTTTCCATCTAAGTTGGGCAACAGGAAAAGTGTTCATTTCATTCTCCGTGGGAGACTGACCGGAAACAGCACTTGATTAGAAGGACTTTTTGAGGCCGAGAAGTCCTGGAAATAAACCCGGGTCAAGAGGCCCAATGTGAACTCTGCTCTGTTCAGCGTGATGTGGAAGGCCAGCCCCTGTGGCCCCCTGCCCCTTGTCACATGGCTGCTGGTCTCGCATCCTCCCAGCCTGGGTGGATGGTAGATACTTAGACTGTGTGCGTAACTACCTTCTACAACTTTCTGCGACTGAGGCTCCTTCCCTTGGGCTAACTAGGTTGTAACTTTGGGCTCTGAAATCCAGGCATTGGACAGATGTTTTGTCCTCAGGTTAAGGACACGAACATCTCTCTCTATACAGGTTCATAGGAGCCGTCCAGGGGGACCTCTAGACTCTTGCTTTAGGATAACATCGGAAGGTACAGGGCATGTTTTGCCCAGGGCATCCCCTCAGGGAGGAGGATGTTTATCGCTCAGACAAGCAAGACACAACTTCCCTTCTTTTCCCACTGCCTGTCCCCTGCTGAGAGTGACTCATGTGTTCCCTTGGGAAGCTGTTCCCCAGGGTATGTGATTGTTCCCCAGGCACCAAACAGCCTGTCTTTACATTGACAAAGGCTGGGCAGCATCTCCCGGTCAGTGTGTCAACCACATTTGTGACGGCTACTGGAAAGAGGCAGAAGTCTAACAGACTCGGGAGACGCCAGCTCAGAGCCCCAAAATGGTGGCGTTTCAACAGGAATGAAAGGGATCCTTCTGCAGTCCTGAGCTTGGGACAAGCCATCAGCCAGCTGGTCTGCCAGCCCAGGGGGACTCTGTGGGCTGCAAGGTCACTCCTAGTCCCGAAGAAGCGTTTGTGGGATTCTACATCCCTTGCTTGCCCTTTTCCCTTAGAAATAACTTAGGGCCCCCTGAGGCGTTCCCTGCTGCCAGTGGGGAAGGATGGTGGTGGCAGATGTCCTTGTATCGAAATCTTTAGAGAAACTCCTCTGCCGGCCGCTCAGGACTCAGGAGGTCAGACCCCTCAGACCTTCACAGCTGAGAAACTGTTCTTCAACCTCAGGCCAGAGAAGGTGCATCTACCTGGGAATGTCTAGAAACAGCTCGCAGAGGGCTGGTGACAGAGACCCCCGGCGCCCCACCCCGGCCAGGATGACTCTGCTGCCGCGCAGCTGTTCTGTGGATCCTGTGGGCCAGAAGTGGGAAGGTGAAAGGAAGCGAGCTCCTTCTTGCCCAGTTTTCTTTACTATTTTATTAACGATTCGGATGTGGACGGACAGAGGAAGCCTCTCTCAAGATTCTGCATGACAGAGTGAGAAGGATTGTTCCTGGTTCTTCTTTGGTCCATCCCACTTTAGTGCCTTGAGGGTGGTCGTGACCCTTACTTACCTTCCTGGCCCCATGGCTCCACATGTGTGTGCGGTCTACTGATCCCAAATGATATCTCTGTGACCCCTAAGACCTCTCCCCTGAGCTGCAAACTGGGACGTTGCCCCTTGGCTGTCTCCATTGGGATGTTCAGTAAGCAGCTCAGATCCAGTATGTCTGAAATGGAGCTCTTGCTGTTTCAGTTCCCTGCAAATCTGTTTCTCCCTTACACTTTGCCATCTCTGTAAATATCCACCAGCCATGCAGTCTCCCAAGCCCAAACCTGCCTGTCATCCTTGCTCCTTCTCTCACTGTCCCCCATCTGACGCCCCCGCACCGCGCACCCCGCCACCTTGATTCCCTCCCTCTCCAGTTCCATCTCCTCCTCCTGGGTCAAGCCACAGTCATCTGTGGCACGAGCTGCCCTACAGTCTCGCCTGCGTCCTTGCAGCCCTCCAGCATCATTTCAGATGAAAATAGGATCTGGTGGCTCCCTTTCCTAAAACCCTCTAGGGCTGTGCAGTCACTGCATCGCTCCTAGAGTGAAAGCCAGGTGCTTCCCCTGTAAAGGCTCTGCAGGACTGGTCCCTGCTGACCTCCTCAGCCCATCTCATCCCCCACCCTCCCCTACGCTCCAGCGGCAAGGGCCCGCCTTCTGTCGGCTCAGGACGTGATGGCTTACCCTGGCCCTCTGCCCCAGTGTCCTCCCCTCAGAGGGGCCTTTCTCGGCCTCCCTATATGCAGCAGCCCCTCCTGCTGTCCTCCATCACGTCGTCACTAGACACTCTGTCCTTCACCGCATTGATACAACGCGGGAACATCCTTCTTGTCTACTGTGTCTCCCCTACTGGTGTGTAAGCGCCTTCTGGGGAGGGACCCTTTGTCTCATTCACCACTGTGTTCCCAGCACCTCGCACGATTCCTGACAATAAATACTAGTCGAATAAACTAAAATATCTCAGGTTAAGTGATATATACAAAATGTCAAATCCAATAATACGTGAGTGCGGATTATTTCCATGAGATGAAATTACCAAGAATAATTGTGAGTTCCTGCGTCTAGATTCAGGAAGTTAGTGTTCCTGTACAGACTGGGAGATCCTGGCTTACTGTGAGAAGTCTCTGGAGGGTTGGCAGCCAGCAAACTTGGTGATGTGGCCACCGAAGCGCTCTCGGTGGGAAGGGGAGGCGGGGGAGGGGAGCCGGATACACTTTTAGGCCAAACAAATGGGAGTTTGGTGACTAGAACATTCTGCTACCATTGGCCTGCCGGGCCCCATCTGGAGCATCTTGCTTTCTTGGAGAGCCAAACTTCGGCAAAAGAGTCTACATCTGCTCTGTAGGGAGAACAGAGGTGCTGGGGCCACCATGCAGCAGAAGAGCCGTCAGATAACGACTCCATGTGCCTCTAGGTGGCAGCACAAAGGACAGGGCTGGCTCTTAGAGGTGGGCCAGTGTCCAAGGGAAGAAATTTCTAACACTGGAAGCTTCCAAAAATGGAATGTGCTGCTCTATTAATGGAAATAAATACTTTCAGCTGCAAGTGATAGAAAATCCAACTCAAACTGCTCTAAGTTAACAACAAAAAGGCGGGGCTGGGGTGGGTTTTTTGGCTGATAGAACTGAAAATTCTAGAGGTAGAGTGTAGCTTCAGGCATGGCTGGATCCAGGGAATCAAAGGCTGTCCTCGGGACCCTGCTTCACTTTCCATACTGAGCTCTGCTTTCCTCCACGTTGGTCCTTTCTCGGGTTCCACCCCTCAGAGCAGCGGGTGGTCACCAGCAGCTCCTGGTAGATATTCTGTCTTTTCTGTTCTCCCAGGAGAAAGTCTCCAAAGAAGTCCAGATGTCAAAACCCATGGGATTGACTTCACAGTCACATGTCCGTCCTAGAATCACTGTAGCCAGAGAGGTATGACAGTTGGCTGGGGCTACGTCCCGTTCCTGCTTCCAACGCAGTCCCTGTGGCCAGGGGAAATGCAGGGCTCTGAAAGGCTGGGCCTGGGTCTCAGGCCACTCCGGGAGCCAGGAGAGAAGTCAACCCATCTGAGCCACTTGGACTGAGTTTGTGGAAGGTCCCCAGCTCCCAGATCAAGAAACCGAAAGTTCCCAGCACCCCTGTGCCGCTCTCCCCCAGGGTAAACTGCCTTCCACCCGAGGTGACCCCTATCTCTTCTTCTGCCAACATAGACTAGTTCTGCCAGCGCTTGTTCTCCATATAAATGGGATCTTGAGCACATACTCTTTTGTGCCTGACGTCTCTCTCTCAGGCTTCTATGTGTGAGATTCATTTATATTGTTGAATTGATAGATCATCCACTCTCACTGCTAACAAACATACCATTCCATCGGGAGAGGAAACCAGTTTATTTTTCCGTTCTACTGCTGATGAGCACTTGGGAAGTTTCTGTTTGGGGGCTACTATGAATAGTGGTGCTAGACTCTTGTATGCTTCTTCTGGTGCACCTGTGCTGGCATTTCTGGAATTAATTGCTGGGTCGTAGGGCATATGTGTTCACCTTTAGTAGATACTGCTAAACAGTTTTCCAAAGTGGTTGTACCAATCCGCATTCTCGGAGCAGTTCTAAAGCCTCGGGATTAGCTGACATCTGTGTCCCATACATACTGAGAGCGACAGGTCTGGGCTTCATGGAGAGCTGGGGCTTGTTAGCAGCTGCATCCTGGGTCCTGGGCCCACAAAGAGGGAAAGAATTCCCATCCTTCTCCTGTCCCCTCTCTGGTATTTGATGCTGTCCTGCCCGCACTATCCTGAGCCTTCCTCTTTTAGGAATGAGTTTTTAATATCAACGTGTTTCCCTGCATCCCAGATGGACGAGTGTAGTCGAAGGCTTCGTTTCCACAGCACTGAGGTACCCCATCCACCCCTTTGGCTAGAGTCCTGGGGAGTTCCTGCTGCATGCGCTCATCTTAGCCTCAGGACTGAGTGGCCAAAGATGCCTTCCTGAGCTTGGCCAAAGCACTGTAAATGGATTTTCCAGAATTCCTGACTGTCCTCCACATTTTGAGTCAAAAAAAAAAGCCTTTGTCCTGGCCGTTCTCAGAAAGAGGAACCCAAAGTAGGATGTGGTTTTACAACCAGAGGAAGTGGATCCCAACAGTGGTAACATGGTAGCACAGGGTGACATGCTGCCCTGCTGCTCAGAGCAGCTTCTGCATCTAACTGAGGGTGAGGCCTGGAGCCAGCTGACAGAGCCACCAGAAGAACAGCTCTCTCAAACTAAACACTTCCTTTCAACTATTTTAAAAAGTCACTTAAATCTCGGAGGATGTGACCCTAGGGTAAGGAAGTATTTGTCTAAAGAATAAAAATGATAAAACATGAAGGAAAAAGATTTGCCTACATCAACATTCAAAACTTCTGCTCCTTAACAAGACACATAAACAAAGTGAAAAGATGACTCAAATCAGATATTGCCAACTCACTCAAGCAACAAAAGAACTGAATCTAGAGAATGTAAGAAACCCTGCAAAGCAGTAAGAAAAAGACAACCCCACAGAAAAAATGGGCAAAGTTTATAAGCTGGATATTTGCAGAAGGTAAACATTTTATGGATAATCAGAGAAATGCAAATTAAAACAAGAGAGCATTTCACGCCCACCAGATTGGCAGAAATGAGTACCAAGTACTGGCAAAGATACGGAGATTAAAAAGTTAAGGATATGGTTATACCTGTCGTAGGTTATACGTATGATCTGACAATTCCACTCCTAGGCATATACCCTCTACCTGCACTGCCCAGTATGGCAGCCACCAGCCACATGTATTTCTTGAGCACTTGAAATGTGGACAGTATGACTGAGGAATGGAATTTTTAAACATTTTATTTAATTTTAATTCATTTAAACATAAGAATTCATACTCGATTTGGTTATTGGAAAACTTTTTAGTATATTTGGAACAACTTGAGTCTGTGAACCTACTTTTTTAACCTGTTAATTGTATGAAATCTACATAAGATGAAATACTTCTGATGAAAACCTAGCGTCCGAATTGTCCTGTAAGTGTAAAATACACACCAGATTTCAAAGACTTAGCACCAAAAAAATGTAAACTATCTTGTAATTTTTCTGTACTGATAACATTGAAATGACCGTAGTTTGGATATATTGAGTTAAATAAAATAGATTACTAACTGAATTTTATCTGTGTCTTTTTACTTTTTAAAAATGTGGCTGCTGGTACCTTTGACATTCCACGTGTGGCTCACATCATATTTCTCTTAGACAGTGTTCACCAAGACTCTCACTTGTACACAAGGAGATGTGTGCAAGAATATACGTTGCAGCATCATTTGTAATAACCAACATGAGTAGACACGAACCTTGAGGTCCCTTAGCAAGAGAGGGGGGTAAATAAATTGTGGTGTACTTACACAGTGAAATATCTCCCAAGAGTTAAAATGAATGAACTGGAGCTACATGTATCAGCATGGAGAAATCTAGATTGCAGCGTTGAGTGGCAAAAACAAGGGCAGAAGACTCAGTAATCATACAATGCTTTAAAGCATGGAAAAATATTAGGAATTGTTTGTGGACACATTTTAGTATAATAAAAGGATAAAAACATGCATGGAAACTATAAACAACCAGAATCCAGGTGGTGGTAACCCTGAGTGGGAGAGAGACTCAAAGACCTCTTACTGTGTCTGTAACATTTTGTTACTTACCGGGCAGTGGGTTTGGTATGGCTGAGATAGTTCAACAGCTTGTCTGATGGCTAAAGCCATTTTCAAGCCATTTGGTTTCTGGTCAAAAAGTTTCAAAGAACGTCATCCTTCGCTCCCTCTCAAGTCTGGGGTTGTCTGCCCAGTGATCCTGCCATTTTCCATCTTTGCCGGCTGGTGGCCATGGTGAGGTCTCCCACGTGTGTGTGTTCCTGAGAAAAAATGACTTGGCATGGGTTTGTTGGTGGTTTAAACTGGGGGCACCGCCGTGAAGGATGCAGACGGAGTGCCTGCAGCTCAGCCTAGACAGTGGCCTGGGGCAGCAGGAGGCACAAGCCACCTCCCGGCTGGGACTCCGTCCCAAGCTTCCTGCTGACAAAAGTGCTGAAATCCTCTTTTCCAAAGGGTCCTACTAAAGGACTCAGCCAGCACACCTTAGGGCCTCACTTTGCCTTTGCTTCCTTTGCAGGACGATTGGTATCCGAGAATTAAAAGAGCAGGATGCCCCCCGGGGTTGACTGCCCCATGGAATTCTGGACCAAGGAGGAGAATCAGAGCGTGGCTGTTGATTTCTTGCTGCCCACGGGGGTCTATCTGAACTTCTCTGTGTCCCGAAATGCCAACCTCAGCACCATCAAGAAGGTACGATCTTGACCTTAAAACTAGTTCTCAGAGCTTGGAACTCAGAGAAGCAGACAGATGGACTCTGCAACTCTCAGATTTGAGATCCTCAGCTATGAATTTTAAAAGATATGGGGGGGGGCTTCCCTAGTGGCACAGTTGTTAAGAATCCGCCTGCCAATGCAGGGGACATTGGTTCGAGCCCTGGTCCAGGAAGATCCCACATGCCACGGAGCAACTAAGCCCGTGCGCCACAACTACTGAGCCTGAGCTCTAGAGCTCGCGAGTCACAGCTGAAGCCCGCGCACCTAGAGCCCGTGCTCTGTAACAAGAGAAGCCACCACAATGAGAAGCACGCGCATCGCAACGAAGAGTAGCCCCCACTCGTGGCACCTAGAGAAAGCCCGCACACAGCAACGAAGACCCAACACAGCCAAAAATCTTAAAAAATAAAATAAATTATAAAACAAGTAAATTAAAAAAAAAAAAAAGATATGGGAATTCCCTGGAAGTTCAGTGGTTAGGACTCCACGCTTTCACTGCCCGGGGCCCAGGTTCAAGCCCTGGTCAGGGAACTAAGATCCCGCAAGCAGTGTGGCGCGGCCAAAAAAAAAAAAAAAATTAAAAGATAAAAATAATGTCCAAGAATTGTTTAAAAACTCACAGTTGAAATCCACCTAGCTTTCCAAATTCAGCTCCCGCCTTTATCATGGCACGTTTACCCTTCCTAGATTCCTGTGAAAGCTTCAGGGTGCTGGTTCCCAGGGTGAACTTTCATCCTCTCCATGACTGTGCCATCACGTTTGAAACCACACCCCATGCATGGCCGCTTGAGTTCTCCCGGTCTTTTGTCTTCAGAGCTGTCATCATAGTCAACATCATCTTTGCAAATGGTTTTTGGCTTTGTTGAACAATTTTCATCGTGGATTACTGAGTCAAAGGATGAAATATCTGGATGGTATTTGGTACATCTTGTCTTGTGACCTTTCAAAGGGTGGGATTTAATGGGTCATGGCAGAGGACAAGGCCTTAGCCCGGAATTTGAAAAGCTATACTTGGGAGCAGAAAAAAAAGGAGAGAAGCAATGGACCATACTTGAGTTTTGTTTTGTTTTGTTTTGTGTTTTAATCTTCCCTTCCTGGGTGTTTCTTTAAAAATGAAATTTCTTTTTTTCCATTTCAAAAGTACTATGGACACATTGAAATTTAGGAGAATAAGAAAAAGTAGAAGGAAAAAATTACCCATGATCCAGCCATATGAGACAAGCACAATTAACACTTTGGCTGTTTCCTATTTTCTTTTCTATGTAGTGTTTTTTGGTGATTATGAATTTTTATATCTTTTTTCTGAGTTAACATTGTAACATCCTTTTCATGTTATTAATCTTGTGTAAATATCATTTTAATCTTTTTCCTCACAGGGCTCTACATGCATATTATTAAACTTCCAAATACCACAGAAATATAAAACACATCGGTCTTAGCAGTCTCACCTCATATCCCAGTTCAATTTCAATTTCTTTTTTTTTTAAGATTTTTTTTTTGATGTGGACCATTTTTAAAGTCTTTGTTGAATTTGTTACAGTACTGCTTCTGTTTTTATGTTTTTATATTTTTTGGTCGAGAGGCATGTGGGATCTTAGTTCCCCGACCAGGGATCGAACTCACCCCCTGCATCGGAAGGCAAAGTGTTAGCCACTGGACCGTCAGGGAAGTCCCCAGTTTCAATTTCTTAATATTTTAATTTATACCAGGGACCAGACAGTTAATATTCTAGGCTTTGCTGGCCATATGGTGTTTGTCACAACTACTCAACTCTGCCGTTGTAGGCCTGAAGCAGCCATAGACGGTGTGTAAGTGAATGGGTGCGTCTGTCTTCCAGTAACTTGGCAGACTGTAGCTTGCAGTAGTTAATACGTTTATCATCGTTTTTATGGGAATGAGCTTGAATTACAACTGCTGTTCTATAGCTTGGGGTCTTTTCCCACTTAATGCTGTATGTGGGAGCCCTGTGTGCATTGGTACAGGTATCCTTAGATTCTGGGTCACATGCCTGTGCTATCCGTTTGCATTGATGGAACGTAATTATCCATCCCCCGTGGAAGAAAAATAGAGCTGTTCTCCTTTTCCATCTTCTCTGTGACTCAGCGGTGAGCACCTTTGCACTAACACTTGGTGCTCCAGTGGCGCTCCTGTGATCCCTGGGGACTCCTCACCCCGAGGCCACATACTGGACACAGCCCGCGGAGGCGTTTATGGCCCCCTCGGTGTGTGAAACTTTTCTGAATTACTTGCCATCATTTAAAGACCAGGGTGATGAACCAGGAACGATTCGCTGGGTGCCTGGACGTCAAGTCTGGATGGCCATCCCTCAGGGTAGCCTACAGGGGAGACCGTAGGGCTCACCGCTCTGCTCCAGGTTTAGAGCCTACCTGGCCCCGTTCGTAGAAGGGCAGGGACGGCGACTCCCAGTGACCCTGTGGTCAATGCTCAAGGGACGGAGAGAGTAGTGGTCCTGGGATCTTGCCTTTGCCCCCTTATTAGGGTCGTGAGACCAGCCTCCACCCGCCTCCCGGCTCCCTGGGGCCCCGCCCACCGTAGGGGAGGAGCTGACCGGCCACTTCCCTTCCAGGTGTTGTGGCACCGAGCCCAGTATGAGCCGCTGTTCCACATGCTCAGTGACCCCGAGGCCTACGTGTTCACCTGCGTCAACCAGACCGCGGAGCAGCAGGAGCTGGAGGACGAGCAGCGGCGGCTGTGCGACATCCAGCCCTTCCTGCCCGTCCTGCGCCTGGTGGCCCGCGAGGGTGACCGGGTGAAGAAGCTCATCAACTCGCAGATCAGCTTGCTCATCGGCAAAGGTGCCCTGCCGAGGCCAGGCCGTCCCACCTCCGCCGGGCCTGTCCCCCGCCCCCGCCCCGCCCCCGAGCCCCACGCTGACCCGGCTCCCCTGCCCCTCAGGCCTCCACGAGTTTGACTCCTTGCAAGACCCGGAGGTGAATGACTTCCGAGCCAAGATGCGCCAGTTCTGCGAGGAGGTGGCCGCGCACCGGCAGCAGCTGGGCTGGGAGGCCTGGCTGCAGTACAGCTTCCCCCTGCAGCTGGAGCCCTCGGCGCGGAGCTGGGGGCCGGGCACCCTGCGCGTCCCCAACCGGGCCCTGCTCGTCAACGTCAAGTTCGAGGGCAGCGAGGTGAGCGGTGGCTCACGCCGGCCCGTGTGCTGCATGCAGGCTGCCGTGTCCACGGGGGACACTTCCCCTGTGAGACTCCCAGTCACCCACCAGCCTCCCCAGTTCATCCTCCTCCCAGCACCATCGGGTGGTATTTGTAGGGTATCCATTGCATACGAGGGGCTTGGCCAAACGTCCCACCCGGCGAGTTCCACAAGGCAGAGTGACCAAGAGGCTTTGGTCCTCGGTCCACTCACGCATCCAACAGGTATTTCCTGGTGTCGGCCACGTGCCATCCTCAGAGCCTGCCGTCGTGGAGCTCACATTCAGGGGGCAAGGGGCGCCTAATACTTGCAGACGGACCAGCCCACCCCCTGTGCCCCAGAACCCCGTGGGCTCTTCGCAGGCGTGGAGGACTGACCCTCCCTCCTCCCCCTAGGAGAGCTTCACCTTCCAGGTGTCCACCAAGGATGTGCCCCTGGCACTGATGGCCTGCGCGCTCCGGAAGAAGGCCACGGTGTTCCGGCAGCCGCTGGTAGAGCAGCCCGAGGACTACACACTGCAGGTGAACGGGAAGCACGAGTACCTGTACGGCAGCCACCCCCTCTGCCAGTTCCAGGTGAGGCCTGGGGTCCGGGAGGGGTTCCTGGGTTCCCTGCAGTCCTGGCCTGGGGCCTGGGTTGGGGCGGCGGGGGGGCGGGAGCTGGTCCTCGGCCCCTCTCGAGCCCGACAAGCCAGACCTTGGGGGTCACGGTGAGAGTGCGCCCTTGCTGGGCTGGCTCTCCCCGTGAGCACAGGGAGGTGGGCGGCGGCAGGAAGGGCCAGCAGGAGAGGCCCCAGAAGGCCTGGCGTGGGCAGGGGCCAGCGTGGGGCATCCCTGGGTAGCCGGTCGTCCAGGGAACAGTGGAGCCACTCACCCCGCCCCCCATCTCAGTACATCTGCAGCTGCCTGCACAGCGGGCTGACCCCCCACCTGACCATGGTGCACTCCTCTTCCATCCTCGCCATGCGGGATGAGCAGAGCAACCCCGCCCCCCAAGTCCAAAAGCCACGCGCCAAACCGCCCCCCATTCCTCTGAAGAAGGTGAGCTGGCGCCCTGCACTTACCCTCCCCTGCAGCCCTCCTTCCCACCTGAGGTCCAGCCCTGGTGCCTATTGGGCATCGCCCTGGACCAGCCATAGGTCCAGGGGTCCCTTGTCTCATGCCTTCTGGTTGCTCGGGATTGAGAGTTGGGCCTCTGGGCTGGGGTGGACTCCTGTCTGGACTCCTGGGGCAGCCTCCAGGCCTGGCGCTTGGCTGCCTGCCCCTCCTGTCTCCCCTGCTGTAGGCAGAACTCCATGCCCTGCAGCGCTGCGTGGGGGGGTGATTTGGGCCCCCTGGGGCGCCTGCACGGCAGGTTTTCTGGTAAAGGATGGCGTTGCGGGCAGGAATCTGCAACAGCCTTGCCGCCGCGGTGGCCACGCGCCCTGGCAGCGGCCGGGAGCGCAAGCCTCCCCTGAATTCCCCTGCTTTAATGCCCCCGCTTCTCCCCTCCACCCCGCCCAGCCCGCCTCGGTGTCCCTGTGGTCCCTGGAACAGCCTTTCTGCATCGAGCTGATCCAGGGCAGCAAAGTGAATGCCGATGAGCGGATGAAGGTAGGGGCTCCTGGGCCGAGAAGGGCCCGGGGAGTGCGTGTTTTTTGCACAAACACGGTGGCTGTGGCCTGGAGAGGTGGCGGAGGAAGAAGGAGGGGGGTGTCACACGAAAGCCACCTGACCACATTACCCAGCATCCCTGCCGGGGGTGGTGATGAGCTGCTTCAAAACAGGAAGGGGGGAGGGGAGCAGGCCAGCCGGCCAGAGAGGACAATTCGGAGAAACCGGGCCCAGCGAGTTCTGGGTATTGACTTTGGTGGAGGTAGTGGGGCCAGGCCCAGCCCAGGGTTAGAGGAACCGCAGAGCCTGGGAGGTGACAGGCGCAGAAGGGGAGCCGCTCCAGCTGGGCCGGGGCCAAGGCCACGGCCACCTCTGGGTCGTTCACACGCCCACCTCCTCTGGCCTCAGGACGGCCCTGTGAGGTGCAGGTTTTCTCGTCCCATTTGCAGGATGGGGAAACCCGGGTCCAAGGAGGTTGGGGCTCTTTGGGGAGCACTTTTTGGTTGGGGTAATTTCACAAGCAGGGCAGGCGTGGGCTCCCATGGATGAATCCTGGAGGGCTGCATGGGCCAGCTTTCTGGCCGGGCCATGAGGAGGCAGGGCGAGATGTGCAGGCGGCATTAAGTCCTTCCCTGCCTACGGGGGCTCATGCCCCTTCTGAGCAGCGGGGGCACCCTTGGGTGCTTAAGCTAGAAGGGCCCCTGGAGTTCCCGAGCCCTGATGGGGAAACTGAGGCCCAGAGCAGGGAGCCAACACGCCCCAGGGTCCCGCAGTCAGTGGGGTGCACAGCCCACGCCGCCCTCCCCTTCCCCCCAGGACCACACCTCCCCCTCAGGCAGCCAGCCCTCCCTTTTCTGGACCACCTTCAAGCACCTGGGGGGGGAGGGTTCAGACCCACGTGAAATGAGGACCTTTTAGGAGGAGATTCGAGCCTTAGGTGGGAGGGACACCCGGGCGGGAGAGGGAGTCTGCGCCTCTGCCGCCTGCCACCCGCACCGTGCCTTCCCCAGCTGGTGGTGCAGGCCGGCCTCTTCCACGGCAACGAGACGCTGTGCAAGACGGTGTCCAGCTCGGAGGTGAGCGTGTGCTCAGAGCCTGTGTGGAAGCAGCGGCTGGAGTTCGACATCAACATCTGTGACCTACCGCGCATGGCCCGCCTCTGCTTTGCGCTCTACGCCGTGATCGAGAAGGCCAAAAAGGCTCGCTCCACCAAGAAGAAGTCCAAGAAGGCGGTGGGTGGGGCCGGTCGGGAGGCACTCCGTGATGGGCCCAGTCCAGTCCCGCAGCCCGCCCCGGGGCCACTGCTCATCCCGTTCCCAGCATCTCAGCTGGCACGCAGCCTGGGGATGGGGTCCAGGAGGGCCTGTGAACCCCAGCCTCTCCACACCGCGCGTGCGCACACAACACACACACGCACGCTAGCCACCACCCCTGCCTGCCATGTGATGGTGCTGGGTTCCTGGGCTTATGAGCACGGTGACTCGGAATATCTGGGCCTGGGCCTTTGGTCCTTGTGGGAACCTGGAGGGAGCTCCCTGCCCTGGAAGGACAAATGCAGTGTCCTTGCAGGGAGCGGGGTGGCCTGAGTCAGCAGCCAGTTGGAGACAGAGTGGTGGTCGAGCACTGAGTCACTGGGCCCAGGATGTGACTGACCACCGAGCCACCCTGACTCACTCGTAGCTGAGCTGGGCCAGCTCCCTAGGGCCTATGTGGTTTGTTTGAGGCTTTCTCAAGAAGCCGAGAGTGGGATGCATCCGGGAGCAGAAGGGAGTCGAGGGGTGACTGACTCTGCCAGCTGCTTCACAGGGAGTCTGGGCAAGGGTGGGAAGCATGGTCTGGCTGGGCCCATCCTGCAGGTGAGCAAACGGGGACTTTCTGGCGGCTGGCTGTGACCTGCCCGGTTTCTCTCCCAGGACTGCCCCATCGCCTGGGCCAACCTCATGCTGTTTGATTACAAGAACCAGCTCAAGACCGGCGAGCGCTGCCTCTACATGTGGCCCTCCGTCCCAGGTTGGCCCAGGCCAGGAGGGAGAGGCAGAGGCCAGGGGATTGGGGAGGTGGGTCCCACACGTGATGACATTCCCCTTGCAACTCCATCTGTCCTTGTATCCAGACGAGAAAGGGGAGCTACTGAACCCCTGTGGGACCGTGCGGAGTAACCCCAACACTGAGAGCGCAGCCGCCCTGGTCATCTTTCTCCCTGAGGTGGCCCCCCACCCTGTATACTACCCTGCCCTGGACAAGGTCAGTGAGGGGGCCCTCGCCATTTGGGGTCCAGGACCCACCCTGCCCAGAAACCTCGAAGCTAAAGGTTAACTGTCCTGACCCTGCCTCTGGGGCTCCCCAGGACATGGTCCCTGCACCCCGTGAGTTGCCCGGGCTGGGAGCTGGGTGCCCACACACGCTTGGGGGCTTCCTTGACTCTCTGGAATCCTCATGTGTCCTAGAGCAGTGATTCTCAACCGGGGGCCGCTTTGCCCCCCAGGGGACTTTGGGCATGTCCAAAGGCATTTTTGGTTGTCACAACTAGTGGGAGAGATGCGCCTGGCATCTCATGGGCGGAGGTCAGGGATGCTGCTAAACGCCCTGCAGCGCGCGGGAGAGTCCCCACCACTGAGAGTCACTGGCACGCAAAGTCAGCAGTGCCGAGGTGTTGACGCCCGCCCCGGGGGCCCCGCAGGCCAGGCTGGCCCAGGCCCCGGGGTTGCCGCTGACAGCAGGGTCGCTCTTGCAGATCCTAGAGCTGGGGCGGCATGGGGAGCACGGGCGCTTCACGGAGGAGGAGGTGAGCTGGGGGCCGTGGGCGGTGGGGCGTGGACCTGGCTGCAGCCCTCACCGCCCCCCCACCTCCACCTGTGCCCCTCAGCAGCTGCAGCTGCGGGAGATCCTGGAGCGCCGGGGGTCCGGGGAGCTATACGAGCACGAGAAGGACCTGGTGTGGAAGATGCGGCACGAGATCCAGGAGCACTTCCCCGAGGCGCTGGCCCGGTTGCTGCTGGTCACCAAGTGGAACAAGCACGAGGACGTGGCCCAGGTGGGCGGCGGGGCCGGGGCCGGGGGAGGGGGCAGAGTCTGGAGCCAGACCGCAGCCTGCGCCCCCTGCCCTGACCACCGGCACCCCCCAGATGCTCTACCTGCTGTGCTCCTGGCCCGAGCTGCCCGTCCTGAGCGCCCTGGAGCTGCTGGACTTCAGCTTCCCTGACCGCCACGTGGGCTCCTTTGCCATCAAGTCCCTGCGGAAACTGACGTGAGTCCCGCGGGCTTCCTCATCTTCAGAGGGCGGCTTTGCCCCAATGGCCCGGGTCTAGCCACTGGCTGGGGACCTCTCCTGGGGGCCTGCTCAGGTGAGGCTGGCCTCCCGCCCCTACCCTGCCCCCTCGCCAGCTGCAGACCCTCTCCCGAGCCGTGAAGCTCCGGGCCCCAGCCAGCCTCCCTTCTCTGCAGGGACGACGAGCTTTTCCAGTACCTGCTGCAGCTGGTGCAGGTGCTCAAGTACGAGTCCTACCTCGACTGCGAGCTGACCAAATTCCTGCTGGACCGGGCCCTGGCCAATCGCAAGATCGGCCACTTCCTCTTCTGGCACCTGCGGTAGCTGCACTCACCTGGAAGGCCACGGGGAGGAGGGGCCTCTTGCCTGCGGGCCTCGCGTCTCCGCCGGCCAGCCCGGGTGTCCTCGGTGGCTGGGTCCTGCCGGGCTGGGAGGGGCTGTGTGGCCCCGCCTGGCGAGGCGAGGCTCAGCCCCTTCTTCCTCCCTCCAGCTCCGAGATGCACGTGCCCTCGGTGGCCCTGCGCTTCGGCCTCATCATGGAGGCCTACTGCAGGGGCAGCACCCATCACATGAAGGTGCTGATGAAGCAGGTGAGGCTCGGGGCCCCCGCACCCCTGCCTGGGCTCTGCTTTGGGGCAGAGTTGCCCCGACCCCTGTAGAGCCGCGTGGGCCAGGCCGAGGCTCGGAGCCTGCCTCTCCCAGCCGGCCCACGCTGCCCTCCCATCCTCCTGGCCAGGGGGAAGCGCTGAGCAAGCTGAAAGCCCTGAACGACGTCGTCAAAGTGAGCTCCCAGAAGACCACCAAGCCCCAGACCAAGGAGCTGATGCACCTGTGCATGCGCCAGGAGACCTACCTGGAGGCCCTCTCCCACCTGCAGTCCCCGCTCGACCCCAGCACCCTGCTGGCTGAAGTCTGGTGAGCCCCAGGCCCCAGCCGGGGCCTCCCCACCTCCTCCCCTCCCCCCAGGCCCTGAGGAGGGCCCGCTGCTGACTGCGGTCTCGTCCGGCAGCGTGGAGCAGTGCACCTTCATGGACTCCAAGATGAAGCCCCTGTGGGTCCTGTACAGCAATGAGGAGGCGGGCAGCGATGGCACCGTGGGCATCATCTTTAAGAACGGGGACGGTGAGCAGGCCGGGCCCCGGCCAGGGACCCGCTGAGGCCTTGGCTTCCCCTCGCCCTGCCATGCTACCCTCGGCGGGGGCACCTTGCAGTGGGGGCCAGGGGCAGATCTCCTGGAGGGCGAGCTGACGAAAACACAGAGTCTTGGGACTCCGGGGCCTGGGCATGGCTGGGATTGGAGAACCCACCAGAAACTCATGCCTTTCCTCCCCGGGGGTGGCTGCACAGACCTCCGCCAGGACATGCTGACCCTGCAGATGATCCAGCTGATGGACGTTCTGTGGAAGCAGGAGGGCTTGGACCTGAGGTGAGAGGCCCTCCCGTCATCCACTTGTGCCTGCACCAGGCTTAGGACCATGCCCCGTCGGAGGGGTCCCCTGTCAAAGCTGACATTACCACCTCAGCTGGAAAAAAGACTGGCTCTTCTAAGAAGAGCAGGGGCCAGTTTGAAACTCGGGGTCAGGGAGGCGATAGGGCCGCAGGATGAGGGTGGAGAAGGCCAGCCCTGGCCCTTTGCACTGTCTCCCTCCATTGGTCCCTTGGCCTCAAGCATCCCTGGCTTCCTGCCCCATCATCTTCCAAGCCACCTGGATTTTTCTTTCTGAGCAAACATGAGTTCAGCCACGGTGCCGACTCTTCCTCTCTGCATCTTGGGTGCTGGTGTGGCCTCTCCAAGGAACCTTCCCTGGAGCCCTGGGAGTCAAGGGCTCGCCCCTAGTACCTGCCTCCTCTTTTCAGCAACTTGAGTAGCATCTCCTGCAGCCTTTTTGGGTTAAGCTCCTCGGGGTCAAGAAGCCCCTGGGACAGCCCTTGACCACTGTGTCCACCTGCCCCTCCTCCCACCTGGCTAGGATGACCCCTTACGGCTGCCTCTCCACCGGGGACCACACAGGCCTCATCGAGGTGGTGCTTCACTCAGACACCATCGCCAACATCCAGCTGAACAAGAGCAACATGGCGGCCACGGCTGCCTTCAACAAGGATGCTCTGCTCAACTGGCTCAAGTCCAAGAACCCTGGGTAGGTTTCAGGCCCAAGGGACAGATGCCCTCTCCTTCCCAAGAGGCAGACCTCGGGAATCAAAGGCAAGGAGGAGGGACTTTGACTGTCTCTGTGGCTTCTTGGCTCAGCCGAGGGCCATCCCATAGATGCTGTGGGGTGGGGGGGTGGGGGAGTGGGTCAGGTCTCTGTTCCCACATGTATCAGTTAGTTATTGCCGCATAACAACCAGCCCGAACTTAGGGGCCTAAACCACAAATCTGCAACTTGAGCTGGCTCAGCTGAGTGGTTCTTCTGCTTTAATCACTCACACAACTGCTCTCATCTGGTAGTTTGACTGGGCCTGGAGGATTGCACGTCTGGGGCTTCTCTCCATGTGGCCTCTCATTCTAGCCTCAGTTTCCTTCCATGACAGTAGGGGAGGTTCAGGAACTGCAAGGTGTCTTAAGGCCCAGGCTCTGGAAGGTGCCCAGCATCACTTCCTCCATGTTCTGTTGGTCCAAGCAAGTCACAAGGCCAGATTCAAGGGCAGGGGACATAGACACCACCTCTTGGTAGAAGAAGCTGCAAAACGGTGTGGCCGTGGTTTCCATCCCTGCCCCCCAGGGAGGCCCTGGATCGAGCCATTGAGGAGTTCACCCTCTCCTGCGCTGGCTACTGTGTGGCCACATACGTGCTGGGCATCGGCGATCGGCACAGCGACAACATCATGATCCGAGAGAACGGGCAGGTAGGGGTGGTGTGGGGCTGCCGTGAGCATGGTGCCTGCCGCCCGGCGCTGGCCCGCTGGCCGTTCTGCTCTGCACACGGCTGCTGGCAGAGCCCCCTATCCAAGCCCTTCCAGCTCCCTCTCCCTCCCCAGGCTCCTCTGGGTGAGGCACCCTCCTTTTTGACTCCTTTTGGGTCTTTGCTCTTCCCTCCCCTCAGCTGTTCCACATTGATTTCGGCCACTTTCTGGGGAATTTCAAGACCAAGTTTGGAATCAACCGTGAGCGAGTCCCGTTCATCCTCACCTATGACTTTGTGCACGTGATCCAGCAGGGGAAGACGAATAATAGTGAGAAATTTGAAAGGTGAGGGTGCCTCAGACCCCCGAGATGCCCCTTGGTGCCGGGGGCGGTCAGTCAGAGGACGCTGGGGCTTTGTGGGCGCGGCTCCTTCCAGGGTGAGGGCGGGCTGGCCGGCTGGCTGGGGTGCGGGGGGACGGGAGGACCCAGGGCCCGCTCCCTGACCTCCCACTACAGGTTCCGGGGCTACTGTGAAAGGGCCTACACCATCCTGCGGCGCCACGGGCTGCTCTTTCTCCACCTCTTTGCCCTCATGCGGGCGGCAGGCCTGCCTGAGCTCAGCTGCTCCAAAGACATCCAGTACCTCAAGGTAAACGCCAGGGCAGGGCCCCGCCAGGCAGGAGACCAGGGAGCCCCAGACTCCTCGAGGCACCACCCCCCCCAACCCCCGAGCGTGGTGGACCCACAGGGCCCTGCTGACTCGTGTGTGTTCACACCGGCCTGGGACCCGGGTCTGGCAGGAAGCCACCGGCTCTGGCCCACCCTCCCGTCCTCCGCAGGCTGCGGGCGTTTCCACTTGTACAAGAGGGTTCCCTCCATGGTTAAAAACTGTCTTTCCTTCCTGCGTCTTTTCAGTTTATGAGACGCTGGGGCGGGGACTGAGGTGGGGGGGCCATGGCCCCCGAGTTCCTGGGAAGAAGCTGCTCCCTCCCTTCTTCCTCTTGCCAGCTTCCAGTGGAGAAGGCCAAGCCGCCTGCCTTTGGGGCCAAGACCTCCGGGCTCAAGTTGGCATCTTATTTTGAGGATGGGGCGGGGCAGGGGCCGCCTTGGTTGGGGTCGGAACGAAGAGCTCTTCCCGGGGGAGGTGTTGGGTGGCGCCCTCCTGGCTCCCTTGGTGCAGTTCTCTTAGGAGGGAGCGTTACCTGCCCAGAGTGGGTGGAGGTGCAGGGAGACGGGGCTCCCTGCTGAGCAGGGCCCAGGCCCCTCCATGGGACGCCCATTGCTTCCATCTTGCCTCAGGATTCTCTGGCATTGGGGAAGACGGAGGAGGAGGCTCTAAAGCACTTCCGGGTGAAGTTTAACGAAGCCCTCCGGGAGAGCTGGAAAACCAAAGTGAACTGGCTGGCCCACAACGTGTCCAAAGATAACAGGCAATAGCAGCCCGTCCAAGCCCTGGGCCTGGAGACAACCGAGCTGTCAGTCTTGGGAGCCGGGCACCCTCGGCCACCCTCCGGGACCTGAAAGGCTGGACGGCATCCTTGGGAAAGAACCTACACAACTGCCTTTTGTTTACACTGGTTATTTATTTATGACTTGAAATGTTTCGGGAACTAAACAGCCATACATGGAAATGTACCCTAATGTGGGGAGGGGCACCGTCCTCCCACTTCCCCATCCAAGCCCTGGGCTTTGATGGGAAGACACTGTGAACCCGGCATCTCGAGGCCGCATCTCGCCGAGGATCTGTGACCTCAAGTCTTCCAGGTGGTGGGTCTGGAGCCGGCAGAGATGATTCTCCCGTCCGGGAGCTGCCTCCTCCCCAGGCTCCTGCCGTGCTACACCGGTCCTGGTGCCTGGCAGTGACCCGGTACCTGCTGTCCAGACAGGGCACCCACGCCTGTTCACCCCCTCCACCTGCGTGCCCTCCACTGACTGAGTTCTGGGCAGCCCTCAGAGGAGGCCTGGGTACCCTCTAGATTCAGGGATGATTGCTTTCCACGTTTTTTTTTTTTTTTTTGCGGTACGTGGGCCTCTTACTGTTATGGCCTCTCCCGTTGCGGAGCACAGGCTCCGGACGCGCAGGCTCAGCGGCCATGGCTCACGGGCCCAGCCGCTCCGCGGCATGTCGGATCCTCCCGGACCGGGGCACGAACCCGTGTCCCCTGCATTGGCAGGCGGACTCCCAACCACTGCACCACTAGGGAAGCCCTGCTTTCCACTTTTAAAGCGACTCCTGGGTACGGGAATTCATCTCTGCTGTAAAGTGATTTTGTTTGCGGGTGAGAAAAAAAATAGCCAAACTACTTTACTGAACCTCTACGGCTCGGGAGAGAGGCGCCAGCGCCCATCACATATAGCGCACGCTGGTCCTCGAGACACATTAAAAAGGTCTGAGCTTGATTTAGCTCATCCTGGTCATGGATCAAGACACAAGCAGGTGCGAGTACTTTGTGCAATTGTATGTAACCTCCCTCCTCCTAAAGCAGGTTTTAGGTCATGAAAGACCTGATCTCCTCTCCACAACGCTCACCTTTGAGAACCTGCTCCCAGTACCCAGGCAGCAGAAGCGTGAGAGTTAGGAGTGTGGTGGCATCTTTTCCTCTGACGGTACTTAGCTTGAAATGATTCAGGCTCAGCCTTAGGTGTGTCTGAGGAGCTCGAGAAATGCAGGTTCCCGGGCCTCCCTCAGCCTTCTGGAGCCAACTCTGGAGATGGGGCTAAGAACCTGGGCTTCTGGAAGCCCACAGGTGAGCTTCATGTATTAGCAGCCGACTCGGGACCCACAGGGGCGACACCACTTACCTCTCAAAAGGCTTTGCACGGCTCAGCAGAGCCAGAAGTAGCTGCCCTGTCAGCAGCCCTGGTGCACGGCTTCCAGAAGAGTCCAGGTGCCAACTCTGTTTCTTGGTTCACGAGAGGTGGCCGAGAGGCACTGCCCATAGCAATCCATGCCACCCACAGAGCCCCACTGACCAGACTCTGGTTCCCAACTAAGTGCTGAATTCATCAGACCCATCCACCTGTTTGGAAATAGGAAAAGCCGAGTGTATGTCTACTTGTTATTTATTTGGACGAGTCTGTGCTTCGTGGTGTGGGCAGCACACTGCATATACACAGCAATAGCCGGTTGGGTGCATGGCCTGTGTGCCTGACGAGAAGAGTATTTTCTATTTTTTTTAAATCATTTGATGTTTCTGTATGGGAAAGGTGAGTTCAGCGTAACTGATGTAGGTTCAACAGTCTGAAACCTTGAAATGAGAGGTAAAAACAGATTAAAAGAAATAAAATCCTTGGTATGTTATGTTCTTGGCTCAGAAAGAAACAAGAGGATGCAGGATTAAGATGAAAACAAGACCCACCACAAACCGCTCTCCCACTGGAGTTAGAACAGACTTTATTGTATGTATACGCTTTCTGACCTATCATCAATATACACATCTGAAAAGTGATACCACGGCGGCTACAGACAGCGCGGAGGGTCCCGTCTACGCATTAGCGTCTATCCACGGTCTAAACAGAGCAGCGACGGTGACAGTACATGGAGGGGTGGCCACACACGACACAGGACAGCTGGCAGTGTCCTCGAAACTAGCAGTTATGATCACAGAACAGTGTTCAAAATTATTTTCCCCCCGTTTTAGAAATCTCAAAATTTACACGTAAATTAAAAACCACGTGCTATAGGGGTTTTTGCTCCTGACTGCGGTTCTCTCCTTTCACCACCTACTGGGCATGGTTTCACCCCCCGGGGGCTCTGGGGAGGAGGGGCACAGGTGCTCGGGGAATCGAGCACTGCCTTCAGGCCATTGGGCGTCATTTCCGCCATGTTCTGAGTACGGATCCCCCAGGCCTGTCGCTGTCTCCAGACCAAGTGGTCAGAGGGTCTGCACCATCCACATGATCGAAACATACTCTCACCGGCAAGGAAACCTGCATCTATTCAGTATGGACCCCAAGGCTGCACCTGAGTCCAGGTTCCTGCATGAGGAAATGCCAGTCCTTGGAGAAGGGAGCAAACATGGCCAGGGACCCCAGCTCCCCGCAGCCCTCAATGGGTAGAATCCCAAAGAAAAGACCTGGCCGTTTCCAGCCTCCAAAGAGGGGTCCCTCATCCGGTCCCCTCCTGCCGGGCAGCAGATCAATGTCTGTGCTCCTTTCTCCTCATCTTGGGGCGGGGTGGGGGGCGGGGTGGGATGGGCAGGGTCTCCGGTCCCTCCCCTCCCACGCTCAGTGTCTCCGCTCCACTTTGCATCCAGCCCCGGATTAGGCTAGCACAAACGACACGAGGAATCCCAATTTATTTACAAAATATTAAAAAGTCAGTTCATCATCTACATATTAACCCCATTCTGCCATTTTATACATGCACTAGTTTGGAAAAAATAAAAACTTTTTTTTAAAAAAAAAAAAGAAGAGGACTACCAGGTAGGAGTGAGCAACTCTAACCCTTTGTCAAGGAGTCCAGTCACTGCAGCTTTTCTGGAGTTGACATCAGCCACAGAGCGAGCGTCAGCTCCTCACATTAACTTAAGAGCGAGCAGGGCGGACGAAGGGAGGGAGCAAGGGGGAGCCTATGGCCCTATACACCAAGCGTGGGCGGAGATCGGCGACGGGGAGGCTCTGCAGACCTACTGGCCAGGATGACTCTGTACATCGTGGACCCTTGGGGTGGGCACAGGGATGACAGCAAAGCCTCCTGAAGCAGGAAAGAAGGCGACGGCGGGCGGGCACGGCCGCGGCTCAGTAGCTGAGGGTGGAGTCGTCCCACTCCAGCTGCTGCTGCCGGCTCGCAGTCTGCCGGTCGCCGGGCTCCACCCCCTCCTCCTCGCTGCTCTCCGACTCGGCGCTGGTGATGTCATCCTCCTCGTCCCCGGCGTCGCTCTCCTCCTCCTCTTCCTCCTCCTCCTCCTCCTCGCTGCTGTGCTGGTCCTCGTATGTCTGACAGAGAGACACAGCGACCAGGCGATGAATCCAGCCCCTCCCCCGCCCCAGCTGGTGACCCAGGGTTTGTCCACCGGCTGGAAGCCACATCCCACGACCCAGCAAGAGGGGCTGGACTAGGCTCCTCACCAAAGACGAAGGGAAGCACAGCTCCGGGCACCAGCCACAGCCGGACCGTGACCCTAAAGCAGGCCCCCCCAGGCCTCAGTTTGCCCACGCGGGGTCACGGTGCGGACCACGCAGAGCATGTGAGCTTGAAGGTTAGCTGAGCCTCCCTGGGGCCCTGGCCTGCAGGGGTTCTCAGTCGGGGCGTCACCGCCCTCGCCTACCTCCATGGGGTTCACGGTGATGGTCAGGGCAGAGTCGTCCCAATCCATCTCGTTCTCTTTGCCGCTGTCCTGGTCCCGCATGGTCCTCTGGTGAGCAGCCCGGATCCGGAACACTCCCAGGATGATCATGAAAACCAGGAAGCTGACGCACACCACGATGACGACGGTTGCGGTGCTGGGGACGACTGCGGGGGAGAGGACACAGGACGGCTGTGATGACGAGACCCGACCCGACCTGCCGTGTGCCCTCGGCCTCCACTGCTTGCTCCGTCCACCCCCCAGAGAACAGGAGGAGCTCCGAGAAAAGGCTCAGCACGGGTTCAAGTCTGGGTTCGGGCCCCCACCGCCCCGTCTGTGCTCCGGTTTCCTCGTGTGACGTGGAATAACAGCCAGGCCGCTGGTGGCTGTTCTGAGCGGCGGTGGGGGAAGAGGGGGGCTGAGCTCACGGCAGGAGTCGGGGAGGGGCGTCCCAGGCCTACCTGCGAACGGGTGGGGGTTGGCCAGGTTGTGACCTGAGAGGTCAATGAAGGAGCGGTGCTCGGGGTGGACGAACTGTGGCTGCGCGGCCATGTGGCTGGCGTGCTCCACGGGGTTGGCCGTGTGGATGACGTTCACCTGCAGCGGAGACACAAGGGCAGCCTGAATGTGTCCGCGGATGGAGTGGACATGCACTTGACCAGCACCACCGAAGTGGGCCCTGGACCGGTGCTGGCGGGCAGAGAGAAGAACAGAAGTGGCCAGGGAGGCTGCTGTGACCACGTGATGCTGTCACACAGCCAAGAACATTCTGCTGTTGGAATAGCTCACTTCTATTGTATCTAATAAAATAATTCATCCACCACAGACTGGAGAAGACACAGCACCACCACTGGCCCTTCACCACGGGTGGTTCGAGAAGCCCGGGCACACCACATTGCCCCTCTTTTCCCAAAGCTACAGCCACGTGAAAGAGAGCACAAATCAGAGCCTTTAATTCCTTTCAAATCTGCTACCCTTCGGCTCAAAGAAAACACTCGTGGGCTCTTCAGCCCTGTGAGTTTAATTCTGCTGCTACGGGGTCACAACGGAAGCGTTCAATTGCTGAGAGTAACTTTGGGTCCATTTCTCCAGGGCACAGAAGCTCCGAGTGATACGAAAGGTGTCCCAGCAGGACGAGTGCCCTCTGGCCATTGCGGCCTAAGTCCCCACAACCACGTTCAGTGGAGAGCAGCCCTGCCGGTGCTGGCGGCAACCCTCGCCCTGCGCCAAGGATCTATTCACGGCAGGGCCAGCCATCTGCAACGAAGCCCCGGCTCCCCCGGTGAAAGCAGTGTCAAATCTCAAGAAACAACCTCGCCCCTCAGCCCGAGGCATGGACCGCCACTCGGTCCTGACCGCCTCCCTCCAGAGGCCCCTCTGACTCTCAGGCTAAGGCAGCCTGTGAAGGGGGGGCACCGTGCTGGGCCCCAGCCCAGCCCGTGTATAACCTGTCCCCCCAAACCTCTGCAGGTCTAATGGGGAGCAGCCCCCCGGCTGGGAAAGGCAACCCACCCCAGGATGAACCTAAACAGTTGCCACCACGAATGCTCTAAAAATCGGCATTGGCAAACATCAGGGCCGTGAGCGAGGCACCCGGTCACCACGCTGCTGCCCTGCTCAGCACAGCCCGGCACCCACCTCCACCTGGAACTCGTTGCTGACGTAGCGGCCATTCAGCTCGGAGCAGACGAGCTTGAACTTCCGGTCAAGCAAGGACCTGGTGTGCCAGTTCCGATAGCGCAGGAGGTGCAAGACCTCCTCGTAGCTAGCCATGGTGTCGACACCTGCAGGGAAGACAGCAGGGCTGAGCTTAGGGACACGGGCCGAGGGCGAAGGCGGGCTGCAGGCGGGCCCCGGAGCCACCCGGCCGCGCGTCTGGCTTTTGCCAACTGCGGGGGCGTCGTCCCCTGCTGAGGGGCAGGTACCACACACGCCCAAGCTTCCACCCGTTATGAGGACTGGACACCAGGCAGAGCTGTGCTCCCCTTCCCGTCTGGGAGAAGGTGCGTGGCCACCACTCCTCCTTTCCCACCTCCTCCAGGACTCTCTCCAGCTGCTGAGCTGGGAGGAGGTGGGCGCTGAGCTCTGAGCCTTCACTCTCCCAGTCTGGGGTCTGGCCTCTCACCTGTGAAGACCACACCCAGGTCAGAGCTGCTCACTTCGATGCCCTTCTGCTGCAGGCGGGCCGTGTCCACTTCTAGGCTCTCCTGCTCTCGGTTCAGTTCCTCTCCCTCCACCGTGACCTCGCAGGTGTCTAGGTCGTGGACAATCTCCTCTGACACCAGTGACTCTTGAACTGCAAAAATGGCCCAACCGGAAATAGCAGAGGCTGTGGAGCCCAGGGAGGTGCTCACAGCGACAGCCTGTCTGCTCATCCTCCAACTCACAGAGGCCTTTTAGGGACCACGGATGGAGGTACGGGACAGTCATTTTCAAGAATTGGGGGTGCTTTATGTGTCTAGGAGGACTGGCCACCAGGAAGGCCCGAGAATGGGGGGCCAGCCAGCAGGAGCACCCCTACAGCAGCAACCCCTGCCCTCTCAACCCACAAGAGCCATCCCAGTTACTGAGGTCAAGCTGGAAAAAAGATGAAAGGACCCTCTAGGTGGGTTTCCAAAGATCATAATGAGCTCTGGCCCACGGGTCCGATTCCAGAAGCAGACCCAAGAACAGCATTAGAACATTCAAGTCTACAAAATCACAGAGGAAAAGGGCCAAGGAATAAGCAGCAGCAGGGGGGTTTCAGCCGCCCACTTCTGGGCGACGGGTCTAGGCCGTCACCTGTGGGGTCCTCGTCCCCTTCTCCTTCGGGCTCCACCTCTCTCGTGATGGTGCTGATGATCCGAAGCTCGGGGAAGAGGAAAACCCCCTCCGCGCTTTCAAATTCGGAAGCCGCTCGAGCGAAGTGGTGGATGCCACTCAGACTGATCTTGGGCTCTTCCGGCTGCAGAACCATCACGTAGCCATCCAACGCGGGGACTGAGAGGCAGGCGGCCTCGTTGAAACACCTGCCAAGGAAGGGGATGGAGGGTCAGGGCTTTAAGGGCGGCTTCTCAAGCCACACGGACAAAGGCGCTCGGAGGCGGACCCCAGGATTCCACGACCACCTGGCGGACAAGACGCCGGCCGCTCCCAGAATGTGCTTCCAAACGTCACTTAAACTTGCTGGGAACGAGGGACAGATCACCTTTCCTTACAGAAGGGAGGCTGGGTTGACGTAAAAACCTAAATACACACATTTTCTTCTCAAGGGTCACGGAGCAAAGACAGGTTTATTGTTAAAAGTCAGCACATACTTGACCACGCTGGTGATTTTGAGTCTTCGGATCCCGGGTGTGGGGAACTGTCGTGAATTCAGGTAGGAAATGTGCTGCATGGCCTTATCCAACTCCGCTACATCCTCTCCCTCCAAGGTCAACACTGACTGACTGGGGTTGGCTTGGATCTGAAATGGCACCAAAACAGAGAGACAGGAACAGAATAAGGTTCTAACGGCAAGACGCTGAAACCACAAACACTTTGACCAAGAGGATTAGCTTGGGACTGATTCGAATTGGTGACTTGGAGAAGAAAAGCTCACATAATTCCAGTGACTGTGACCCTATTACGTAATGGTAAATATCTAAGGCACAGACAGATCTGTGACATAATAAATATATATTTGGTCTTTGTCCCTGGTTTCTGGCACAGAGCTCCTAAAACTTCTGGAATTTCCTGACGGACAGGGGCATCTTTTTTCATTCCTAATAAGCCCCTTTCAGCCGCCCCCAGAATCTACCTTAACGAGGTGACTCTTGGATGCGGACTGGTTGCCAAAGAAACCAACCACGTGATTACACTGGACCTTCAGCCTCACCTCTAAACTCCGGGGAGGGGACAGGGACTGGAGATTGAGTTAATCAATCAACAGTGGTCAATGATTTGGTCAATCATACCTACATAACAGACCCTCCACAAAAACTTCTCAACGACAGGGTCTGGAGCGCTTCTGGGCTGGTGGACACAGCGAGGTGCCGGGAGGGTGGTGCACCTGGAGGGGGTGTGGAAGGCCCGTGCACCCTCCTCCACTCCTGGCCCTGGGCCTCCCTTCCACCTGCTTGTTCCTGAGTTGTATCCTTCATGATAAGCCAGTAATAGTAAGTGAACTGTTTCCTGAGCAGTTCTAGCAAATTAGTGAACCTGAAAAGGGCGAGGGATTGTGGGAACCCTCGACTTTTTTCAGCCAAGTGTGGGTACCAGAGGCCCAGATCCTTGCAGCTGGTACCAGAGGAGCAGGCATGTGGGGGGCAGTGGGGCCTGGTGCCCACTTAGTGTCAGGACTGAACTGGATTACAGGACGCCTGGGGAGTCGGGGTCCAGGAGCTGGAGAACTGGTGTGAGAAAGACACCCCACACGTGTAGTGTCGGAGATGCTGTGCGTAAAGGCAGCTCAGGACCAATCACCGATCAGTCCTTACGCCAACAGCCTCCGCACCTGTGCTTGAGGAAGTCATGGGTGCTGGTGTTACCTTGACACCGCTGCCGCTGCCTTCGGGGATGTGCAGGTCTAGCCCCTCTTTACAGGTATACAGACAGTCAATCACTTTTTTATCCGTGAGCTTCCCGGAACGGATCGTCAGGCCAGCCAGATTACCTCGGAAAAACTGAGTCATGTGCAGGTCACCACCTGCAGAACACGGGGGTGGAAAAGCAGAAGTTGTGAGTGCAGCCCAGGGCCTCCTGCTTCACTTTTCAAGGTGATGTTACCGGTGGTGGCAGCCTGATGGGTGGACATGCGGGTTAGTTCCTACCAGATCCTGTTAGCCTAGCAATCGACATGGAAGCACAATGAGGAAATTAAATGGCTTATGGTCATGCACGTGGCCCGGAGAAGAGAGGAGCTGGGGGTCCCTCCCCAGAAGCCCAGAAGCCAAGAGGTCCCGTGAGTGTCCCCACACATGCGGCCACTTCCTGGTAAGGGTGGCCCTCGCTGCACCCGTCATCATGGTACACAAGTGATGTCCTACCAGCGCCAGCCTCTTCAACCACTGCCTGGATCCGGCGCTGGGTTTCTTTTTTTTTTCTTTTCTTTTTTTTTGGCTGCACCGCGACCAGGGATCAAACCCCGGTCCCTGCACTGAAAGCGCCAAGTCCTAACCATTGGACCGCCAGGTAATTCCCCTGGGCTGCTTTTTCTAACTGAGCACACTCGGGGAATACACACAAACTTGGGGATGAACGTACACAGGCAGGGGTAGAAAGATAAAAGGAATGCTAAAATCCTACCCTGCACAAAGCCTAGTATCAAGGCCGCCTACACAGGCTATTTTGTTGAGTCCCAGTGTGCCTGTCTCCTCCTACTGAGGATAACTGGGAAGAGTGAAGATGTTACAAGAAAAAGCCAGAAGGTGGCCCTTGACAGACTGTAACGAAGAGCCAAAACCAGGAGGTACTAAACCCTGTTCTTACACTGGAGGAGGAGGAGAGACCAATTGTCAGCAGCATGCCGCACTCCGGATGAGGGACGTTAGATACTAAATCGTCACTAGGGACCAAGATTTCTAAGAAACATTATTTAAAACTTATTATCAGTCAGGACAGAATATCTAGCCACGAGTCTTTTCCTGTCTCCTGGTTCAGACACACGAGAAGCAGGAGGTGGCCTCCCAACCAAACTTAGCCTGTGAGACTTCAGCGGGGCGCCTCACGCAGTGGGATGGGGTAACATTTGATGAGGAAAAGAAAAACTTCCCATTAGTACATTGCATTAATGAGTCATTTGTTCTCACTTCAACTGGGATCAGAATGGGCAGAAAAGGGAAATCCCATGATGCAGTGGGGTAGCATGAGGCAAAGCAGCAGCTCAAATAGTGTCTGGGACCAAAATGCAACTTGGGTGTCTCATGCGAAATGCACAATGAATGGATGTCTCGTCTTTAAATGAAACACAATAGTGAACCGTAGGCAAGGAAGTCCAGCAACCTGCAGAGGCCACAGGCACAGGCTCAGTTTCATTGTCATTTTCAACTCCTGAATACTCTGTAGAAAAGCAAGACAGACAATAGAAAAGGACCAAGAGGTTAGGCTCTTCAAACTGGACCTTGAAAATTAGTTTTGAAAAGCTACCAAACACAAACACAAAGAGAAAAATTGCCCTCCCATCCCTCCTGGGGACACACTCCACACCTGGATGAAAACTGTACTTGATCACCTTTTCCCAAAGGGATAGTTACCACTCCCGTGCTTCTTTCCATTCTTTTTTTTTTAAATTTATTTTATTTAAGTACAGTTGATTTACAATACTGTGTTAATTTTACAGCAAAGCGATTCAATTATACATATATATATTCTTTTTCATATTCTTTTCCATTATGGTTTATCACATGATATTGAATATATTGTAGTTCCCTGAGCTACACAGTAGGACCTTATTGTTTATCTCTTTCCATTCTTTTATTCCACCTTCCGGCAGCCTCCTTGCCAAAACACAGGTCAGATTCAAAATGAGATGAGTAACAGCTGTGCACTGAATTCACTGATCTCCTCAACCTGTCCAGGCAGGACACTGGGAGGTGGCAGCTGGCGCTGATGGCAGAGACGTACCTGGTGCAAAAGGCACCCACCCTGGACCACAGCGCCGGTCTTTTTAATGGGGAAGACACATGTCAGCGTCCAAAGCCTGGTGTGTAGTGAACATGTATGTCTTTTTTGAAAGCTCAAAAGGAGTTCACATCGGTTCACACTTAGATGTCACTCACATCCAAGTGACAGACGAAAGAAGGCATTTTTAACCAGTTTTTCTGAACAGAAAGGGAGAGTCGGAGGTTAAGGAACTCACCCAGAGAAACATAATCGGTGATGGGCCTGGGGACAGCAGCTGTGGCTCCCGCCCAGCGTTCTGGGTCGAGGCACCCGCCCAGCGACGGGGGACAGAATTTCCACCCTCCAGACCGCGCGGTGGGTGCACTGCTTCCCTCTCCCCGCCCCACCCCACGGCGCAGGCCTCACCACCTTTCCTGCTGCGGCCTCATGGGGACGAGGCCAGGTGTGCACAGTTGAGCCCTGGAGCCCACACGGCTCCCACATCCCCCTAACACACAGTTACAACTGACGTTTCCGTTGATCCCATGAAGCGGGCCTCCAGCCCAGGCTCCCCACAGTGAACTTGAAGGGGAAGGGACTTCAAATCCCCTGAAAGGAAGAGAGGAGATCTTCTTCCCCCATTAACTAAAATTTTTTAAACTTGTGTTTGGTTTGGAAATTTACAGGCAGATTCTTCTGGCTGAGGATGCTGAGAGGGCTGAGGTAGAAAGAGGTGAGAAAGGATGAAAACTGATTGCCATCTGATGGCAGAGACACTGTGACATGAAGAGGAAGGCAGGGTGGGACGGGGGGGTGGGGGTGGGGGTGGGGTATTTTAACCCACGTAACAAAGTTTCCAGAATACAAAATAACATTTAGGTTCACACTTGTATTCTTTTTTTAAATATGTAAATATCATGCCTTTTTTAAACTTTTTATTTATTTATTATGGCTGCGTTGGGTTTTTGCTGCTGCTCACAGGCTTTCTCTAGTTGCAGAGAGCGGGGGCTACTCTTGGTTGCAGTGCGCAGGCTTCTCACTGCGGTGGCTTCTCTTGCTGCAGAGCACGGGCTCTAGGCGCGCAGACTTCGGTAGTTGCAGCACGCAGGCTCAGGAGTTGTGGCTTGCAGGCTCAGTAGTTGTGGCGCACGGGCTTAGCTGCTCCGCGGCATGTGGGATCTTCCCAGACCAGGGCTCGAACCTGTGTCCCCTACACTGGCAGGAGGATTCTTAACCGCTGCGCCACCAGGGAAGTCCCCACACTTGTGTTCTTATTCTTTGTTTTTTTTGGCCGCGCCATGCAGCATGTGGGATCTTACTTAGTTCCCTGACCAGGGATCAGTGGAAGTGCAGCGTCTTAACCACTGGACATCCAGGGCAGTCCCTTGTATTCTTATTCTTATTTTTAAAATCATTACTCAGAAATTATTGTTTAATTTGGGAAGGAAGTTTGAACTAAAATTTTAAGAGTAACAACTATAAGCTTCCTGAAATTTTAAGCGTAACAACTAAAAACTTTCTAATAATTTATTCCTCATTCCTTGGTCTCACGTTCTACTTTCTCACAGATGGATTGTCACCAGTAACAAATCTGGGAATTTGCTGAAGAAGTTCACTGTGAAATACTGTCTTATTCTTTTTCATATGGAAGGATCTGCAGGAAAATTATGAAATTCAAATTCTCCTAAAAGCAGCAAAACTGTCTTGGCATTTAGGCTCTTTCACAAATTTCTAACCTAACTCAAGGTATAATGTTTCCAAAGGGAAGGAAAAAGAAGGCCTATTTAGCAGGTACATGTAGTGATGATGACACCCTGAAGTGACACAACACACAGTCATGGGCAAAGTTGGAGGGGGGCGGCCCATGAACCTTGAGAGCAGACCAAGGGGTCTGGGAAAAATCACATGCTTAATTTTTACTAACTTCTAAAATTTAGTTTTCCCTTTGGTTATAAATGTCAGCTACAAATCACAGGGATATTAGAAGAAACTATGACTGTGCCGCCAGGTATCACGTCCTGCCAGCTGCTCTGCTGTAGGTACACAGCATGGTTACCAAGCCCCTCCTGCTCTGCCTCCCGGAAGTTAATGGAGGCGCCTGATCTTCATGAGTTAGTAAAGCAGCACAGGTGTTACTACTTTACAAATTTATCCTTTTAGTACTTTGACAACTGTATTTCAGTTTAATTGGTCGCCTTTGAAATCCTATGTATTTTATTTTGTTTCATAGACTAGTAAGAAATTATCCTGAGAAAGGTCCATAGGCTTCACAGACCACCAAAGGACTCCGTGGCACAGAAAAGGGTAGCACCCCTGGTTTGGTGGGTCAGAACACTGGGCCTGAGTGCACTGGCTCCAGTGGTTCAAATCCTAGCACCACGTAACCAGCTGGTAACACAGCTCACTACTTCTCTGAGCCCCGGCTTTTCAGCTATGAAATAGGGATAAAAAGAGCTGCTGCCCCGCAAACATATTATTAGGATTAATGAGATAATGTATGTGAAGCCATTGGCGCACAGCCTGCCACTCAGAAAACAAGAATAAAAGGTATCGTCTCACTGGTGGCTGTCATCACATCCCGTCCTGGTCTTCCAGCAGAGACGGCCACGGACTCTCCCCCAATCCTCACTGAAGGTGCTCCCGCCAGGTTATCAAGTGCTAATCACTCTGACCTCCTGGCCGGAGCAACTCACGTGTCTGTGCCTGACGGTTGCCTCTCTGTTTTTGTAAACTTTCCAACGAACAGGTTAATTTATAAATAATTTATAAACAAGGTCCTCAATGACACTCTCCCTCTGCATATCTCCTCCTGGACCCCCGGGAAAGGAGTTCCCATCCTTTAACGCCTTCATCAAGCATCGTAAATAGAGCCCTCCTGGAGCCTGGCAGCAGCCGTGCCCCCCAGAAAGGCTACACCAGGCAAAGGAATGAAAAGAGAAAGGAGAGGACAGTAAAGGATGTGAGACTCTGAGAGGAGCCTGTTTCCACCAACAGAGCAGAGAAGAAGTACTGAATTCTCGAAGCCTGGAGGGGACAGGGTGCCGACGACTGTTACCTTGCCAGCAAGCTCCAACCATGAGCTGGGTTTCGATCTTGGACGCGTGAAGCGGGTAGTCTTCAGTCACAGAGAAGGGCTTATGAGAGACGCCGTCCACATAAAGAGTCACGTTTGGGATTTCCACGTTGAGGACATAGTGATGCCATTCCTCGTCACAGACCTACAAGGCCAAGGGGGTGGGTGGTTAAGTGTGAAACGTCCACCTTCCCTCTCACCCAAAGACGCAGCCATGAGAGCGACATAACTGGACGAGAACAAGTCACCCAGAATGAACCTCTGTCTTCCTAAAAAGGAAAAGACTTAAAATGACAACAACAAAATACGTCTCATCCCACCGCATCTCACCCCAAAAGGTCAAGGTGACATTACCATCTCTAGGACGCTTCAGACTTGGGGGCGCTACTCATTCATCATGTGACAGGACCCCAGACAGGGAGCTGCCCGATTCCCTTCTGCCAAGAGCATGACACCAGGAAATTCTAGTATCAGCAGGATGGACACCACCCAGGGGGCTGGTCGTTCCTTTTCTGGATCAAAATGAAAAACGTGGCACTTCCACATTAACCACTGTGGTGCAGTGGTTAAGAATCCGCCTGCCAATGCAGGGGCCACGGGTTCGAGCCCTGGTCCGGAAAGATCCCACATGCCATGGAGCAACTAAGCCCATGCACCACAGCTACTGAGCCTGAGCTCTAGAGCCCGCGAGCCACAACTACTGAGCCCACGTGCTGCAACTACTGAAGCCCGCGCACCTAGAGCCCGTGCTCTGCAACAAGAGAAGCCACCGCAATGAGAAGCCCACGCACCACAACGAAGAGTAGCCCCTGCTCGCCGCAACTAGAGAAAGCCCGTGTGCAGCAACGAAGACCCAACACAGCCAAAAATAAATAAATAAATATTTTTTTTTAAATGAAAAATGCCTCCAGTTTCTGACCGAGGCCCACTACAGCACATGTGCTTTCTTTTTCGGTTCAAAGGTGATGGTCTAAATAAATACGAACATACAGCTCAGATGGCCAAATTCAACTGAGCTCCTCTCCTATCATGAAGGAGCAGCTCCCCAATATCTCCCCTGTTGTCACGTGGGGTGCTGGTCTGCAGTCTCCAAGGCCTGGCTGGTCTGGCATTCCCTGATTTCTGGCTTTAGAGGAAGAGACAGACATGCAAGAACAGGGACAGGCAGAGAAGGAGACGCTATGGGATGAAATTTCTAAAACTGTATTTTTAAAAAGCCTGCCCAGGGACTTCCCTGTATGGTCCAGTGGTTAAGAAATCTGCCTTCCAATGCAGGGGACGTGAGTTTGATCCCTGATTGGGGAACTAAGATCCCACACGCAGCAGGGCAACTAAGCCCGCACGCCACAACTACTGAGCCCACACACCGCAACTAGAGAGAAGCCCCTGCATCACAACTAGAGAGAAGCCCACGTGCCGCAACTAAGACCCGACGCAGCCAAAGCTAAATATTTAGAAATAATAAATAAATAAAAAGCTTGCCCAATTTACCTTTAAATTCTAAGAAACTGAACCAAGGAGAAATCAAGAGCTAAAACAGACCAGAAACATCAAGATAAATGAAGAAATGACCAAAGATTATCCCCAAAGAAAAGCAGCTGCTCTTGGTAAGTCTGAGGAAAAAATTCAGATCTCTAATATCGTATATATGTTTCTTATATACGCATAATGTATGTGTGTATAAATGTATAATCACATATTTCTAAATAAAGAAATTGCACAGGGCTTCCCTGGTGGCGCAGTGGTTGAGTCCACCTGCCGATGCAGGGGACACGGGTTTGTGTCCCGGTCCGGGAGGATCCCACATGCCGCGAAGCGGCTGAGCCTGTGGGCCATGGCCACTGGGCCTGCGCGTCCGGAGCCTGTGCTCCGCAGCGGGAGAGGCCACAGCAATGAGAGGCCCGCGTGCCGAAAAAACAAAAACAACAACAACAAAAAGACATTGCACAGCAATTCACTTTTGAGACAGATAAGATCTTAATTTTAGTTTCTTTATTTAAAACAAGTTCTATAATATATGCTGCTTCAGAAAGTAGTTTATGGTACACCCTCAGTTTTGAAAATAGTATGGGTTTCTTGGGAAATACCATGAGCATATTCTGAGAAGAGAGTAGGAGAATTAGTATAATTTTTTAATTTCCTTGAAAACACGGTGATTAGGGTAGTAAAAGCCCAAACCCCAGACGACACCCACGACAATACTGGTGACAAAGTGACTACATGAATGCTGAAACAAGTCGGGTGGAGGAAAGCAACAGGGCTTCTGATCCAGGTGATACCAGAGGGTGTGAAGCCACATTAAAAAAAAAATACTTTATGAAAACAACAGAAGGGAGAGATCAAACCCTAAAGCTAGGAAAAAAAAAAAAAAAAGTCATGCTTTTCAAAGTGTAGGAAAGCTAATTTCATGTAAAATTGAGGGGGGAAAACATGATCACGACTCAATCCCAAAAAGTTTTTAAAAGAAAAAAAAAAGACAACCAAAGGGAATAACCTCCCTTCAGATAATGAAACCATACCTGAAAGACATACCTAGCAAAAGAGATGAAAATGATAATCTGTTATTTCAAAACACGCTAAAAGACATGAGGAAAATGACAAAACAGAAGAACATAGTTTGTAATTAGAGCAACTCAGAAATGAGGTGACAAAGCACAGGAATGATTTAAAAAAAAGGGAAAGATACAGAAAACAGGTAAAGAATATCAACAAAGGATAAGAGGAGTCCCCAGAGAGGAAAACCAAAGCAATAGAAGAGAATACTAAAAACTATAACAAAAACTTTCCTGAAATACCAAAACGTTTGAAACTAGATACTAAAAGGCATACCACATATTTGGGAAAACAGACCTAAGACAACCAAGACATATTCGTAAAATTAAATGACCTTAAAGAAAAGAAGAAGAAGGAAAAAAAAAACACACATCCCATGGTCATCCAAACAAAAAGACTGAGTGTTTTCCTTTTCTTTTATTTTTTTGCGGTATGCGGGCCTCTCACTGCTGTGGCCTCTCCCGTTGCGGAGCACAGGCTCCGGATGCGCAGGCTCAGTGGCCATGGCTCACGGGCCCAGCCGCTCCACGGCATGTGGGATCTTCCCGGACTGGGGCACGAACCCGTGTCCCCTGCATCGCCAGGCGGACTCTCAACCGCTGCGCCACCAGGGAAGCCCAAGACTGAGTGTTTTATAAAGGAAAGAAAATCAAGCTGTTGTCAGATTTTAACAGCAACATTTTACATCAGAACTCAATGGAGAGACAGATTTTCTGTTCTTGGAAATCTTACCTCGGAGCCAGAGATGTTATATCCAGCCAAAGTGACCTTCAGTATAAAGGCCACAGACAAACTATTAAAACAACACGTAAGAACTCAGGAATTAACTGTTTCCATGAGCCCTTCCTGAGAACACACTTCCTATGACCCAAGTGACCAGAGATCAAGTGCCACAAGGGTGGTGACACTGACCACTGACGGCTGCTTAAATCACAAAGAGAAACAACCCGACGGAGCTTAAACAGATCAGAAACACGCAAACCCCATTCTGATCAAGTCTTTACAGCCCAGTCCCAATTTACAGGGTATAAGGAAGAGAGAGGAGTGTGATAAATGACAGCACAGAGAGAGGAGCATGTTCTGTCACCAAAGAAACTCCAAGAGAGAAGAGGAAAATCTACAGATTAAAATAAACTCAAAAGGTCTATCAGCCAATCCCAGTGTATGGCCCCTTATTTGGATCCTGATTCAAACAGACAAATTTGTAAACACGAAAACATCTATGAGACAATTTGAACAAAAAACTCTTAATAGTGGAGGTAACAATGAAACAAGGTTGACCAAGAGCTGATAATTATTGAAGCCAGGGTGTGTGGAGTTGTTCCTTACACTAATCTGTCCACCTTTACCTATGTGTGAAATTTTCCATGATAAAGTTTCTAAAACATGTCATCAGAAGAAACTGAATATCTAAGTGTAGACTGTGGTTACTAAAACAGAACTATACCTAAAATGTCTACCTACATTGCAACATTTTTTTCTGTATGATACCTTTCTTAGTTTCTTGAAAAAACTGATGACAAAAGTTTCCAAGAAAGAAATGATCTATGTAAATAAAAATTACACCAGTAAGAGATGAACACTGCCAACTTGACAGTCACTTCATCTTTCCACCATCACATACTTTTTTCCTTTCTCATATGTGCTCTCATGTATCTATCTTGTAACTGTGTCAGACAATGTTATATTTTACCAACTACAGGCACATATAACACTGTCAGCTCTTATCCACAAACTCCACGAGGCAAATAAATTAAGCTCAGGTTTCCTTCTTGCCCCAACTCTAACTCACAAGAGGAAATGACCTGCTGTGATTTTAATGAAAAGGCTTTCTCAGTTTACAGCATCTCCTCATTTCCTGTAACACATTGATTCTTTGCACATGACGCTTGATTTTTATCACAGCAACCGTTAGGAAATCAGCTTTGCAAAGACATGACATCATCACAAGAAGTATAATGTGCTCTAATGTTGAAACTATAAATTCCCACGAGCTAATAGTTCATGTGGTGCCTGAAAGATGTCAAGATTGCTGGTTCCTTGAATATTTAAAACATCCCATCACACCCCCGAATCTGCTGAGGCACCCAGGGTCCTTGGCACAACTTGGGAGGCAAGGCCTTAAATAATAAACAAATACAAGGACCCCAATCCCAATTTTGAAGCAAGTGCTGCTTATCTCAATAAATTGTAACACGATATTTGGGATTTGAAACATATCATTTCTTTATACAGGCACACCTTGGAGATATCACAGGTTTGGTTCCAGACCACACCAATAAATCGAGTACCACAATAAAGCGAGTCTTACGAATTTATTTTCGCTTCCCAGTGCATATAAATTTATGTTTACACTATACTGTGGTCTATTAAGTGTGCAACTGCATTATGTCTAAAAAATAACAGTGTACATACCTTCATTAAAAAATACCGCTAAAAAATGCTAACATTATCTGACAAGGCAGGGTTGCCACAAGCCTTCAATTTATAAAAACTGCAATTATCTGTGGAGCGCAATAAAATGAGGTACGCCTGTATTAATATTTTATGTATAAAACACGTACAGGTAAAAAAACAAACTTAGGCTTTCAGTAAAAAGGAGTTCAGTGGATTTAATTTGCTGTCCTATTAGCCACAGACACAGAAATCATAAAATCGTAAATAAACCCTGCCCATCAACAGCCGGTCCTGTTCACGGTCGCAGTGCCCGTTTAACCTCTCTGAAGAACACCCAGAGCAGTGAGTTTTCCATGCACTCACCTCATTCAACTTCCAGTGGAATTCTGCAGGTTTGTATTTCTTCTCTTCTGAAGGATCCTGACGGAGGAGGAAAATAAGCCGGCAGCCGTGGACATAGAGTGAATAATGGTGTCGGTTCATATCTGCGAAGAGTAATTCTACTAGTAAACTGCCGACTTAAGACCCAAAGGAGAACTAAAAGCTGTTTCTTGAATGGATCTTGAAGACACAGTTTTATCAGCACGGGTGAACTCTCCACGGTGGGCCAAGGCAGGGTTTAGGAAAAACTACGCTTGGGCTTTACTGAGACGAGGGGCCCAATCCACTGAGTAAAGCTAGCAAACGCCCAGAGACCAGTGCAGTGTCTTGAGCACAGAGCAACGTGTGTCACCAAGAGCGTGTGGGAGCCTTTAGGGTTAGAATAAGGTGCCCACCTCCAGGCACCACTACAGCGGACGCCCCTTACAGCGAAGCTCACCCACCTGTTTTGTCTGAGCTGCAAAGGACCGTCTCCTTCTTCCTGCCAAACGGCCCGTGCCTCATCCACACAGAGATCGTAAAAGGCTCCTTGGGGTTGACGGAAACGACGCCATCTGGGACCCTCACCCCTTGAGTGCCATTGAACTCGAAGACCTGGTCGCTGTCGTGGCCATTGTCAGTGGGGAGGCCGATGGTCCAGTTCAAGGAGCCGCCCGGGGAAGGGAGTAGCTCAGCTGTGCCAGACGCAGCGCCTAAGCAACATGGAGACACTCACTATGCATCATGCGACGAACTCAAAAGGGACAAGCATTTCAAAGCCACACTAAGGTACTGTTTTTGTTTTTTTGTTTTTCTTAAATTGAACTAGAGTTGATTTACAATGTTGTGTTAGTCTCAGGTGTAGAGCAAAGTGATTCAGTTATACATACATATATAAATATATATATTGTTTTTTTTACATTCTCTTCTGTTATAGGTTAGTACAAGATATTGAGTATAGCTCTCTGTGCTATACCGTAGGTCCTTGTTTACCTATTTTATATATGGTAGTGTGTATATATTTATCCCAAAGTCCTAATTTATCCCTCCTCTCCCCACCTTTGGTAACCATAGTTTGTTTCCTATGTCTGTGAGTCTATTTCTGTTTTATAAATAAGTTCATTTGTATAATTTTTTTTAGATTCCACATATAAGTGATAGCATATGATATCTGTCTTTGTCTGACTTACTTCACTTAATATGACAATCTCTAGGTCCACCCATGTTGCTGCAAATGGCAATATTTCACTCTTTCTTATGGCTGAGTAATATTCCACTGTGTGTGTGTGTGTGCGCACGCGTGTGTGTATACATACACACACACACACACACACACACACACACACATATATATATATATATATATATATATATATATATACACATATCTTCTTTACCCATTCATCTGTCAATGGACAGTCAGGTGAGTTCCATGTCTTGGTTATTATAAACAGTGCTGCTATGAACACTGGGGTGCATGTATTAAGGTACCACTTTTATCTTAATGGTTATACAGTTTGCTAGTTCCAGTTTACTTTTCCTCAAAAATAAGGGTTTTTATTATTAAAAAGATTCATAAATAATAACCATAGATTTTTTTTTAAAGGAAGAAAAAAAGAGGAGTGTAACCTTTAAAAACTGTGAATCACTATGTTGTACAGCAACTATACTTCAATAAAAAAATAAAGAAAAGAGAAAAAAAAAGAAGCATTACTTGTGATCCCACCCCAATATACCCACTATTAACATTTGGGTATAAACACTTCCAGTCCTTTCTTTATGAATGTACACATATTATTAAAATATGTATAATACGTATGAATATATGTCATAAAATATGTATAATATGAATATATTATAAAAGTGGAGTCCTGCTATGTAACACCTACATATATTCCCAGTAATATTCTTTACAGCATAATTTAAAATGTCTGAATAGCATTTCACTGTATAGAATTTGTGCTGTGATATATTTAACTGATCTGTCCTGTGCACACGGAGTTGTCCCTATTTTTTCTCTGTGACAAACCTTGCCTTGACGAGGACTTTTGTGTGTCTCCATGATTATTCCCTTAGGATAAACTCCTAGAAATGGGATACTAAGCCAAAGAACATGAAACATTTTCACAACTTTTGTTACACGTTGCCAGGCTCGATTTTCTTTTAAATTCATCCACAGAAGATCTTGCAACCTTTCACAGCCACCGGGCCCTTGACTTCTCTATTCCTAGGGGCAGCATGACTTGGCTGGGACAGCCTGGTCTTTTGAGTATCATACGATCTTGGTCCAAATCCCAGCTCGGCCACTTCCTAAAAGTGTGACCTTGGGCAAGCGACTCAGCCTCCCTCGGTCTCAACTAATTCTTCTGTAAAGACGAGGCCAATGCTACCACCTTTGTAGGCCTGATGGGAAGATTAAATGAAATAACACATGTGGAAGGACCTAGCGTACAGTAAGCACTCAAATAGAAAATTCTTTCTACCTTTAAACTGTTCTGCTGAGAGAATGTTCATTTAATACCATAAAAAATAATGGCATTACGAGAAAGTACTTTTACACTATACTTACATAGTATAAAATAGAAAATATTCCAGACCTCTTTACTTACATACATTTAGGTACATGATTATGAATATTTGGATTCAGAATCAGGATGAGCCACAGAGAATATACTTTTTCCCTTTTGCTTATTCTTCATATGACAATTTCCAATTACGAAAGAAAACTGGTTGCCTGAATCTAACTGTCATTATCACTTAGTGAAAAGACAGACGAGTACTGGAAAATGCTCCCTACGAAAGGCCCTTCCGAGCATCAAGAGGCCACTGAAGTTACTGGTGTTTTACCACCGGCCAAGCGGAACATTCCTCCTCAGCATCTTCCCCAAGAGGCATCCATACCTCACCTTTACCTCATTCAGACAGACCAGGAAAATATCCAAACTGACGGTGAAGATGGAGAACTAGCCTTGGGTCAGATCTGCGATCATTCTGTCTCTCAGCTGCTCCACACCTTGTTTGTGGGACATAAAGACTATAAATTCGATGCAGGTTTCCTTAGTTTCCATTTTCTACTTCACGTTTGCCAAAAGCTATTGCATCACCTATAGCTTTTTTTTTCTTCAGTCCTTACATAAACGTCTCATTTCATTTAAATCTCACTCCATCCGCCTACCGATGAAGGGGACACAGATTCGTGCCCCGGTCCAGGAGGATCCCACATGCCGGGGAGCGGCTGGGGCCGTGAGCCATGGCCGCTGAGCCTGCGCGTCCGGAGCCTGTGCTCCACAATGGGAGAGGCCACAACAGTGAGAGGCCCGCGTACCGCAAAAAAAAAAAAAAAAGTTTGGGATTTAAAAGTGAGCAAAAAAAAAGCTCACTCCACTTATAGAATGCCTATTTTGATGATTCTCAATGCATGTTAGAGAAATACTTGCTTCAAATCAGTGGTTCTTAAAATGCACAGACACAGACACACACACACACACACACACACACTCTTCTGAACAGACTTTTAGGGGTTCAGGGTCCCTCTCTCGCCTCCTTACCACAGAGCCGGTGGAGGGACTTCTCAGAGTAGGTGTCGCGGTCACAGCCCTTCCCTATGTGGCTGGTCTCCAGCTCCACCGTCACCTGCACTGAGGCCACCGATTCACCACATGTCTCCAGGTGGACGTTTGGGAAAAGCGCCAAAGCACCAGTGCCAGGCTCGTACTCGACCCTCTTGTTCCATCCTGTGTGGGCCCACACACGGACGGCGGGGGGGGGGGAAGAAAACTCCCGTTAGGTCTCCGTGGTGAACAGATTTTCAGAGCAGGTGTGACAGCAGCAGAGAGACAGTGAGGCTCACCTTGCCACCCAGGGGTGCAGGTGGGCTTGATGCTGATCTTCACCAAAGCATCCTCTGTTGCCCTCTTCTTCCCGCAGTCGTAGGCCGTGACTGTCAGCTTGTACTGTTGCTCTTTCCTGGAGTTCAGCTTCTCTGTGTTTTTAATATAACCTTCCAAGAGGAAAAACAACAGCGAGAACCCAAACCCATTCTGCTTCTCTCTTCTGACTTTTTTTTTTTTAATTAACGTAGAGTTGATTATGTCAGTTTCAGGTGTACAGCAAAGTGATTCTTTTATATATATATATATATATATTTTTTTTTTTTTTTTTCCCCGATTAATTTCAAACCCACTGTTTTTGACTTCTGTCGTCCTATGCTGAAACACAAAATGCATGTGTTTCAGCCCTGGAAACACTGACACAGAAATAAACTGATGCTTGAGGTAATTAACATTCATGCTTTCCTGAGCTTGAACGCACACTAAATCCACCTTGAAGGATTATTTAAGCAGAGGAATGAGCCTATAGAATTCAGCCTCCATTTATTCTTATAGTTGTATTTGGTTTTATATTTAAGATTTAATAGTTAACATGTAAGAGAATAAAAGAGACAAAATAATTCAAGTATTTCAAATATTAAATACAAGATGGAGGGCTTCCCTGGTGGCACAGTGGTTAAGAATCCGCCTGCCGATGCAGGGGACACAGGTTCGAGCCCTGGTCCAGGAAGATCCCACGTGCCGCGGAGCAACTAAGCCCGTGCGCCACAACTACTGAGCCTGCACTCTAAAAGCTCACGTGCCACAACTACCGAAGCCTGTGCACCTAGAGCCCGTGCTCCGCAACAAGAGAAGCCACCGCAATGAGAAGCCCGCGCACCACAATGAAGAGTAGCCCCTGCTTGCCGCAACCAGAGAAAGCTGGCACGCAGCAACGAAGACCCAACACAGCCAGAAACAAAAACAAATAAATAAATAAATTTATAAAAATACAAGATGGAGCTGCATTAAATACTTCTTGCTAAAAGATTTACTTTGTTAGAGAGAGATTTCCTACCCTCAGCCAGTAGAACAGAAGCCTGCTTTTTGAACGTGAGTGCAAATGTCTGCAAAGTGTTTGCAATGTCCATCATTTCATCGAAGATTCTGGACTATGCATTAACAATGGAGACACCATAGCATCATCAAGAAGCCATAACCTAATAAAGAAGCTGCGCTCCAGAATAAGTTAATTCTAGTCAGTTACTAAGGATGGCGGGGTGTCTGGCAGCGAGGTATCAACCTTCATCTTCAAGACGAGGCAGAAAAGCCAAATCTGATGGAGAACAGAAAACGAAACTTACTAAGAGGCAGTCTCATTCGGATGCACGCTGACTGAAAGGTAGGGAGATAAAAAAATAAAAACACCTTAGGCGGGGGATTTTTATTAGATTTTGGTGGGAAAGGAAATAGAGGATCACCCTATAAGAGAACACAAGATTTGGTGCCAGAAAAGAGGCTTTCAGGGGACAGAGTAAAAACTTAAACATGACCTAAATAGACACTTCTCCAAAGACACAGATGGCCAAAAGGTACATGCATGAAAAGATGCTCAACATTGCTATTTATTAGAGAAATGCAAATCAAAACTACAATGAGGTATCACCCCACACCAGTCAGAATGGCCATCATCAAAAAGTCTACAAATAATAAATGCTGGAGAGGGTGTGGAGAAAAGGGAATCCTCCTACACTGTTGCTGGGAATGTAAATTGGTGCAGCCACTGTGGAGAACAGTATGGAGGGTCCTTAAAAAACTAAAAATAGAGCTACCATATGATCCAGCAATCCCACTCCTGGGCATATATCTGGAGAAAACCACAATTCAAAAAGATACAGTGCACCCCAATGTTGATTGCAACACTGTTTACAATAGCCAGGACATGGAAGCAACCTAAATGTCCATCGACAGATGCATGGATAAATATGTGGTATATGTATACAAAGGAATATTACTCAGCCATAAAAAAGAATGAAATAATGCCATTTGCAGCAACATGGATGGACCTACCAGTTATCATACTAAGTGAAGTAAGCCAGACAGAGAAAGACAAACATCATGATATGCCTTAAATGTGGAATGTTTAAAAAAAATTATACAAATGAACTTACATACAAAACAGAAATAGACCCATAGACATAGAAAACAAACTTATGGTTACCAAAGGGGAAGGGGGGGAAATAAATTAGGAGATTGGGATAAACATATACACACTACTATATATAAAATAGGGCTTCCCTCGTGGCCCAGTGATTAAGAATCAGCCTGCCAGTGCAGGGGGCAAGGGTTTAAGCCCTGGTCCGGGAAGATCCCACGTGCCACGAAGCAACTAAGCCCATGTGCCACAACTACTGAGCCTGCGCTCTAGAGCCCATGAGCCACAACTACTGAGCCCACGTGCCACAACTACTGAAGCCTGCGTGCCTAGAGCCCGTGCTCCACAACAAGAGAAGCCACCGCAATGAGAAGCCTGCGCACTGCAATGAAGAGTAGCCCCTGCTCACCACAACTAGAGAAAGCCCACGCGCAGCAACAAAGTCCCAGAGCAGCCAAAAATAAATTAATTAATAAAAAAAAAAAAGTTAAAAAAAAAAAGATAACCAACAAGGACCTACTGTATAGCACAGGGAACTATAGTCAATATTTTGTAATAACACATAAGGGAAAAGAATCTGAAAAAATATATATATATATAAAACTGAATCACTTTGCAGTATGCCTGAAACTAACACAACACTGTAAATCAACTAAACTTTAACTAAAAAACAAAACAACTTAAATGTGAGACAGACACACCAAGTTAGGTCTTGCTATGGACTGAATGTGTGTGTCCCCCCAAATTCTTATGTTGAACTGTTGACTCTCAATGTGATGGCAGTAGGAGGTGGGGCCTCTGGGAGGTGATGAGGTTTAGACGAGGTCATGAGGGTGGAGCCCTCATGACGGGACTAGTGTCCTTACAAGAGAAAGAGACTAGAGCTTTCTCCCTGCCACGAGAGGACACAGCAAGAAGCAGGTCCTCACTGACGTTCGGCACCTTGATCTTGGACTTCTCAGCCTCCAGAACTGTGAAAGGTAAGTGTCTGCTGTTTCGGCCCCCCAGGTCTATGGTATTTTGTTAGAGCAGCCTGAACGGACTAACTGTGAGTTTCACCGAAGTGCAGACAAAGTTTGGGTTAGAAGCCGACTGGCAAAGAGGGGCTGCCTACCCCATCTCCCCCGCAGTGAGGAAAGAACGCTCCTGGGTGCTCACCATCTTTGTCGACAGCAAATGGCACATCCGGGGTGACAATCTCATAGCTGCAAATCTGGCTGAACTGGGGGGAGCAGTCTGCGTCCACTGCCTCCACCCTCAGGATGCTGTCGTACTGCTTCCCCTCCACCACCGTGGCTTTGTAGGACTTCTCCTTGAATACAGGGGCATACTCGTTCACGTCGTTCACCTGAATATGGACAGTGGCTCTGGAAGAAGGGGGAAGGAGAAAGGCTGTGTGTTTTGCTTGTTTTTTTACCCCAAGAATAAAATTCCGCCCTATTCTTAAATTTCCTTTAACTTTTAAAGTTAAAATAGGAATCTGGTTGATTCTTCCAAGTCCTAGCGAGTAAGAGAGCTGGTACAAAGGCAGTAATATGAAATAAGAGACTTGGGATTTTCTTGACAATGTGTGGCAGGGCTGGCAGAAGGGAGATATAAACTATATTAGACATCTGTTTGCTCTCCAATCAAAAAGTTAAAAATGTTTTGTTGCAAAATCTGGAAAAAAAATAGGAAGAAGGGTTAAGAAGTACAGATAGAAGATGGGAAATTATGAGCATTAAAACAAGTTCTGCCCTGCTTCTAAGGAACAGAGACCATGAGGAACCCACTGCTGGGATAGCATCCACTGCTGACCCAACAAATGAAGGACCTCTACTTGCCCTTCCTGGTTCCGTGTCCCATCTCCCCAGCCCGGGCACAAGAAAACTAGGGCATCATCAGACCAGGCTACAAACAGAAAACGGGCAGTCTCACGTGCTACTGACCAGGGTATGTTTCTGAATCAGACAAGGTCCCTGACTGAAATGAGGTCTTTTTCAGGGAAAATGATAATATCACATTTTGTAAAAAGGAAGAGGCAGGATTCACTGGCATGCAGCACTCCCACTGTTCACCAAGACCCTCCACACCCCAGTGCTACCCGTCCATCCTGACCCTCACAATGGGTTACACGACCTCACCTCACCTATGTGTCCTCCTTCCTTAGCCAATACACTAAGGAGAAACGGAGACACGACAAAATTAAATTTGCCTAATGTCGAAGGGCTAGTAAGTGGCGGAGAAAAGACTAGAAAAAGGCTAAATCCAAGTCTTGTTCAATCTTCTCCGTTACACCAGTAGTTCTCAACTGGCAGGAACGACGTGAACACACCCAGGATGGGGTGCAGAAGCCAGCTCTCTTCCACCAGCTCAAAAGCGTTTCATGCCCTTTAAATTTACAGAAAAAAAAAAGATAAGCGTAACAACAAAATACCTTCCTCTGGGTAAAAGTAGGCTTTTTGAATTTTCAATGTAAGGCCCTAGTTTCTTTACTAGAGTATCTGGTGGGATAAAATTACTCATTTATTCAACACCTACTATGTGCCAAGCACTGGCTGGGAGCCATACACAAGGGTAAACAGGATACCTGCCCTCAAAGAGCTTACAATCTCACTGGGGACAATTGGGAACTAGCCTCTGCCTCATGTTTCAAAAACAAGAAGTCTTGGGGCAGCGGCAACTGTCACCACTTTCCTTACACACACACGCTCTCTGTCCAGCTCACTTACTTATGAGACTTTTTCACGTTGGCCCCGTCAGGCCCCTTCCCGCAGTCGTAGGCCTGGATGGTGAATGTGTAGTCCTTCTGGAGTTCACAGTCCAGTTTCTCTTTTGAGCGAATGATTCCCTCGCCAGTGGATTTATCCACCACTACTGCATCAAAGGGGACATTCTGCCCATGAATTTTAAATCCACAAATCTCACCTAGGGAGTCAAAACAGCATGGGTTAGAGTTTCTGCCACACAAACAAAGGGCACACTCCCCTCCTCCCCCAAAGAAAATAAACAACAACAATTTGGCAGCCAGGGGTTTAGGGGGTCTGTGAACAAGGCAAGGGCACTTGTGCTTGGACAGGGGGTAAGTTCTGGGGCTTTAGTAAAAAGAAGCATGTTCTGGCTTTCCAAGCAACTTGTTTAAACTTTGCATCCATTCATGCAGGAATACAAAAGAGAAAGAGAAAGAATATAGACAGGCATTTCACAGGAGTACTTAAGAGAGCTCCAGGGCTAAGTAGTTTCATTAGCAAACAGCCAAGGCCTGATAACACGGAGAAACTGCCCAGCTACCTGGGAGGGCTGCGCAGCTATTTTGATTTGGACCAGAGAGGAGGCTAGAAAGCACAGTTAAGTGTTGAGAGAGGAAGAAGCAGTGAGGCATAGGTTCAGCACCATTATTACAGAAAGTCTGTCAAAAAAAAAAAATATATATCGAAGAAACAAGTCTTCCTGTGCAATGAGCCTGGCTAAAATTAGGGAATCAAAACAAACTACTGAATGAGAAAACGGTAGAAATACCAACTTTTCAGGCATCCATTTCAACAGCTATCAGCTACAATTAAGATACAGTTTCCATTCTCGGGAGGGATTTGCTAGACTTGCCTTGTTTCGGACTTTATCCTATCAGACCTGAAAAAGAAGCCTGCCTGGGAACGTAAGCACATCCAAGTTGGTCTACAAGCTTATTTAGGAGTTAAAACCTAGGTTTCCATTCTGGCCCATGGGAGAATACATATAAATACTTTGATGTATGTATAAAACTTCACAGAGTATATTTCACATAAAAATAAAACTGAACTCTTCCAAAATTACAACTAGTAGAAAATGGTCACAAAGTGAATCTCTTAAATCCAATTTTAAAAAAAGGAACAGGATTATCCATGTAGTTCAAATGGATGTCTGATTTCCAGATATTTCTAACCAAGGGTCTGGTTACATACAATTTCCATCAATATACTTAAAAATAGAAATAAAGTAGGAGAATAAATAGGGGTGAGAGAACATGACAGTTTCTTCTGTTTAAGGGCTGATTCCCAATTTTATAAACAAAGTTAGTGGGTTAATGTTCATAAGAGGCATAGAAAGAACCCTTTATCACCTTCTTTGGTGACTGTCACCTCAAAACTCTCTAAAGGGAGAAAAGATAAACCCATGTCAGTAATACAGGAAAGAAGGAAGCCGAAACAATAAGGAAAAAAAAAAAGTCAAAGATGCACATATTACACAGAAAAGCTTGACATAATTTAACAACAAATTCGGTAGCCAGCTTTAGCAGAACTGCATCTTCAGTAACAAAACATCTCTATGAATCCAACTTACCACAGATTACTCTAGCCTACTGATGAAATACCGCTATAAAGTCTCCTCACACCCTCAGGTGTCATGAGGATTTTTCTCTTCATGACTGCTTTGATGATAACGGTTTCTAAGTGAGTCTAGTTGTTATTTTACAGTTTTCGGATTTTCATTTTCAAGCTAAGTTCTCACTGGCTAGATTCTGGTAACTTTCAACTGGTCTTAGATTTAACAGCACAGTTGGAGGAAAGGGTTTGACTTTAACCCTTTGTTCTTGAGCTGAATAACAATGTGTTCTCACCTAAAGTACCCAACCAAGGCAACAAACACAAAGCCCTCTTCTAATGGAACATATACTTAAATGCGAACTGAAACCAGATTCGGTACTAACTGTAGCGATACTACAACGATCATGGCTTTTATTTTGTGAAAACAGCTCTTCTTCCAAGTCAATATAAATCCTGCTCACCTCACCCTGCGACCCCTACAGAGCAGAAACGAGAAGATCAGGAGTCCCTCTCCCGGGACGCAGCGTGGCCTCGCCGGGGAAACCATCCCTCCCACCAGAGGTTACACAGCCTCAATTCCCTGTTTTTTGTTTTTTGTTTTTAATGGTTTTACCACATATTTGCATATCCGTCAACAGTGTTGTTTCATTTTGTTTATTTTTGAGTTTCAAAAAATGGCCATCATATGGTGTGCGATTTTTGTGACTTGCTTTTTCACTCGACCTTTTCCAACCGTGCGTGTCTGAGATGCCTTCGTCCTCGTTGGCGTATGCAGTCACATAGTTCACTCACTCTCACCAGCACGCACAGGGAGAACCCAGTGAGTTAAAACATAAGCGCTTAAAACACTGCCCGGTACAAAGAAAGCGCTCCGCGAACGTCTGCTGTCACTGTAATTATTTCCCATTGTGTGAACACACCGTAACTCCAGTGTTTTGCTGTGTATGAACAAGGCTACGGTGGGTCCTTCTGTCCTGCTTCCTGGGCACATACACAGGCTCTCTCCAGATCTGTGCTGCCCGGTACCGGAGCCACTAGCCACGTGGGGCTGCTAAAAATTGAACTAAAATTCGTATTTTAGTGCGTGATATTAAAAACTCAGTTCCTCGGTCGCAGTGGCTGCATTTCAAGGGCTCAACGGGCACACGTGACTAGTAACTACTGAATGGAGACGTGGACAGGGAATCCCACCACCATCACAAGCTCTACGGGACAGCACTGCTCAGAGTGGTGGGGGCAAACCCGCAGGTTAAGTCCAGCCAGGGCGTGATTTTGAACGGCCTGCGAGCTGAAAATGGCTCCTGTGTATCCCTTCAGGACACGAGAAAATTACATGGAATTCAAACTTCAGTGTCCATAAGTAATGTTTTATCAGGACACAGACCTACTAATGTCTTGTCTAGGGCTGCTTTCCCCTCCCCCGATAGTGGCACAGCTGGGTCACTGCCAAAGAGACCCTGTGGGCTGCAAAGCCTCGAAATCTCACTACCAGCTTTTGACAGAAAGGCTGGCTGATCACTGCTCTGGAATCCACCATGAGCACAACTGCTGGGTACCAGCTGCGTCCAACTGTTTTCCAGAACGCTAAGCCACTAGCTTGCATTCACACTTTTCGGGTGTATACTAACACGGCATAGTACACGTTAAGGTACCAACACGGCATAGTACACGTTAAGGTACTAACACGGCATAGTACACGTTAAGGTACTAACACGGCATAGTACACGTTAAGGTACTAACACGGCATAGTACACGTTAAGGTAAATCAGGTTGCCCTGCTTGAATTCACAGGTGACGTCTCGGTTTTTGACTTGGAGTTTGCTGTTCCGAAGAGGAAACTGTGAGGCCGCCCCACGTCGCTCACCGCGACGGCACGTGCTTTGCCGACAAGGCGGCTGTGTAGGGAAGTGAGATTTAAGACCCTGGGACGAAGCGTCTGACCTGGGTGATGCTGCCTACTTGGTGCATTGCTGAGTAAGAGTTTAAAGACACTCATCATTCAGGCAATGTCCTTGAGACTGTTTCTGAGATTATGAGGAGAGTGGAACTGTTTGCCAAAAGCTGAAACTCCCTCAGTCACTCCTTCAGGCTATCAGGCTAGGAGGAGGGGGAGGGAGGACTCCGAGGGTAGGAAAGCACCGGGGTGTTTCCAGTCTTTCCAGTCGATACTGCAGGTGTCCGGGGAAGGCTGCATTGATAAGGTAACGTCAGAGTAGAAACCAGAGGAAATTAAGGGAGCAAACCACATGCTCATCTGGGGAAGAGTTCCACAGAGAGGGAACAGTGAGTGCAAAGGTCCTGAGGCAGACCTGGGCCTGGCCCGGCTCAGGAACAAGGAGGCGTGTGCTGCTCAGTGGCTGAGCACAGGGGAGGACAAAAGATGAGGTGAGATACAGACAAGCAACCTGAAGCTACGGCAGCTACTACACAATTGCTGCTTCTCCCCCAAGTGAGGAGGGCATGACTGGAGAGTTCTGAGCAGAGAAATAAATAAATATGGCTCATAGTCTGAAAGAATCCATCTGACTGCTGTGCCGAAAATACGTCTGTCAGAGGGCAAAGGTGGACACTGGAGTGACCCAGGCAGAGATGCTGAAGGACAGAGCAGGGAGGACATGGGGCGCTGGGAAGTGGTCAGATGGGTTTTGAAAGTAAGGCCAAGGCTGAGGGATTCTGAGTGAGAAACTGCAAAGGATGAAGTTGCCTTCAGCCGACACGGGGAGAAACCATGGAAGGAAGGTCCGGAGGGAGGAATGGAGGGTAGTACTTCCGCTTTGAACACGTGCCTCTACCACGATTTGTTACGGAATAACACCTCAAACGGATGATTATCAAATCTAAGAACAGATGTTATTCTGAAACTCATGTATTTCCCGGCTGCTCTCTAGAAGACAGGAACTATTTACGAGAACAGCAAAAACATACATGTGTTACCTTCGCCACATACCCCACCGATTGTACCTAAGTCACTACTCAAACGGGCTACCTCATTAGGACCTGGTGCCTCAGATCCACGATGCTCATTACACAGCTAGGTCAACTGGGTCCTTTTGCCTGGAATGATTTAAAACCATCTCGCCGGCTGGCAGCTTGACGCAACAGGAGCAGCATGAAGTTCACCCCGGGCAGACCTGGGCTTTCCGTACCACCTGCGTGGCCTTCGTGTCTCTGCTGGGTCTTCTAAGCCATCGTCTGCACACTGGCCAGTACACGCATTTCTCGGGGTCCATCTACTCGTCCAACCGGGGACCCCGATTCTAATGAGGAAGACGGATCCGACTGGAACAGGCGAGGGGCGAGTGAATGAGTGAAAGCGACTGCAGTATTTCAGATGAGATCTGACGAGGGCTAGACTAAGGCGGTGTCAGCAGGAAATATTTAAGGGATTTCAGGAGGATGGACAGGACTTTGCAGCCCACTGGGCAGAGAGAGTGAGAGGGTTGGGAGGAACGCCCGGGTTTTCAGCTGATGGTGCCCTTTAGGGAACTGAGGTGCAGAGAAAAGAGGAGAAGATTCACGAAAAAGGTGTTTGGCCTGTTTATCCCAAGCAAACTTCTCGCTGGTTTGTTTGTTGGAGGATTTTAAAGCCCCACATTAATCTCTTTCATCCATACAACATTCACTGGATGCAGGTAAAGACCTTTCTCTTTAACATAACTACAATCACATTACACAGGCAACAAAATGAACAATAATCCCTTGGATATTTTCTTTTTTTTTTTTGCGGTACGCGGGCCTCTCACTGTTGTGGCCTCTCCGGTTGCAGAGCACAGGCTTCGGACGCGCAGGCTCAGCAGCCATGGCTCACAGGCCTAGCCGCTCCGCGGCATGTGGGATCTTCCCGGAGCGGGGCACGAACCCGTGTCCCCTGCATCGGCAGGCAGACTCCCAACCACTGCGCCACCAGGGAAGCCCCCTTGGATATTTTCATAGGGAGTATCCTACTGCTTCTCGTTCAGTTTATGATTTTCCTCCTCCTAACCAGGGACCAATTTCTGTCAATAATTCTCCTGAGAGCTGATCTTTCTAAACTTTCAAGTGGTCGTTGATTCATTCTTCTCCCCTCTCCTTCACACTTGTGCGTACAGTTCTCCTAGTGACACACGTATGACCGTTACATAAGTGTGGTTACGTGGGAGCCGCATGTATCAGGTGGAGCTGCACCATGGTGATGACACAGGAAGTGCACCTCTGCCCTCTGCATCCTCAGGCTGCTCTCCCAGACTCAGCCTTCTCCCAACCTCAGCAAAGAAGGACCCCTCAAAATCACCTCTCGTATTGTTTTCTGTCCTGTTCCTTTCCACTCAATCCAGACCACGTACCGTTGCTCCGCTAGATGAATCCCGTCATATCTGAAATGCCCCACCAGGTTTCCTGGACGACCCCTCTAGCTGTGATGGCCTCAGAATGCACCAAACCCTCCCCTGTCTCTCTCCACTCTTCATTCCCTTTAGATCATCTAAAATAGTCAAAAGAATTTTTAAAAAGCAAAACATAAAAATATAACAATGGGTGAATGCAGCAAAGTAGAGATATGGCTTCTCGCCATCCAGCTGCATCCAGGTTCTTGGCCGACAGTGTTTTCTCTTCTGTCCCTTTGGTTTCTGGCTGGCCTGGCATTCTTTCTCCATCTTCTTCCAAATCTGAATTTGGTCTCAAACTCTTCCCCAAACGAGAGGGGTGTCTCTAGAGCCTCTCCTGCAGCCTCACCAGCTCTGGTGCCGTCCTGCCCTCACACCACACTGCTAATGGAGATTATGGGCGCCACTCCAACGCTTAGGGCTTGGGGAAGCCCCTGGAGGTCCAGTGGTTAGGACTCCACGCTTTCACTGCAGGGGAAAGCAGGTTTGGTCCCTGGTCAGGGAATTGAGATCCCACAAGCCGTGACGCGGGGGAAAAAGAAAAAAAAAAAAAACCCACTTAGGGTCCTCTGGTGACAACAGATATCCATTCCAGCTAACTCAGCGAAAGGGCCTTCACTGAAGAGCCACTGGGAACTCATGGAATTGACTGCAGGCCAGAGAAAGGGACTTAGGAAACTGTCAGAAACCAAGGCAGCTTGAGAGACCAGCAAAGAGGAGCCACAACAGTCCCAGAGCAAAATGGTCTGGACAGGAATGAATGTGACCACACCTGGTATCAGCGCCTTTGTCCCTCTGCTCAATATTCACATCCCAAGAGGGAGCATCCGGTCGGCCCTGCTAGGCTCATGCGTGTGCCTGGCTGGGGAAAGCAGGGTGATGGGCTGTAGAGCCACCTACCTGGACCCGACAGGAAAGAGACCAGGGGCTGTTAAGGGAAAAGGGACATTTCCTGAGCAGCAAGTGTCCACTACAACGTCCCCGCTAATCCAACTCTCCTCCCTAACCCACTTCTCTCTCCTTGGCGTCTCTCCACACCCACCAGCTGGACATCCAGGCTGACTCTTATTTTATGGCGACTTTTGACTTGTTTACTGGTCCAGGCTTGTTTCTAGAACAAGCTCACGCGTGGCTCTAATCAGAACAGGTTTTCAAGATACCTTAAAAGTACAAAAAGCATACACCCAAGGGTTACGTCCTCCAAGCTCCTCAGACTACTGCAATGGTTCTCAAATTTCAGTGTGCCAAGAACTGCCTCAGAAGCTCGCTGAAAATGTAGTCTGCCAAGTCCCATTCCCAGAACTTCTGACTCAGCAGCTCTGAGGCAGAGCTCAGTAATCCAATAAGCACTGCCAGGTGGCTCCAATGCAGATGGGCTGCAGTGCGTACTTGAGAGACTGGCCCATCAGTGGTTTCCAAACCTCACGGGCTGGTTACAGATTTCTAAACTGTGCTCCTGCAAGTACAGACTCACACAGGCAAGAGTCGAACAGGGGAACCTGCACTCAACGGATGGGCCCCAGGACCATCTAGATGAATGTATTAGGTTAAGCCCCATGAATACGCCATTTTTGTATGTTGAAAATGTCAAAATATTTGAGAAAATGGAATGTCAGGAATTTTATGTGATGCAGCCTGGTATAAGGCAGTAATCAGCTGAGTAGCCGTTTTAAATAAGTATGGATCCGATGTCAGGACACAAACTTGATTAGAAAACCACGTGCAAGGTAACACCCCGTCCATTCAACTTAACAACAGAAACCGTGCAGCCCTGAGCTCACTTCCAACCCTCTGCTCCTCCACAAGCCACACGAGCTAACTATTCACCCACCTCTTTGGAAGCCCTGCCAGCTCCCACCTCTGCCCCAGCCTCCCCTCCGCCCTTCACTGCCCTTGGACCTCCTTCCCATCCTTGACAGGAGCTCAAGCCTACCTTCGGAAATCACCTCCTTTCCTTTTTTTTTTTTTAAATTTATTTATTTATTTTTGGCTGTGTTGAGTCTTTCATTTCCGTGCGAGGGCTTTCTCTAGTTGCGGCAAGCGGGGGCCACGCTTCATCGCGGTGCGCGGGCCTCTCACTATCGCGGCCTCTCTTGTTGCGGAGCACAGGCTCCAGACGCGCAGGCTCAGTAGTTGTGGCTCATGGGCCCAGTCGCTCTGTGGCATTTGGGATCCTCCCAGACCAGGGCTCGAGTCCATGTCCCCTGCATTGGCAGGCAGATTCTCAACCACTGTGCCACCGGGGAAGCCCCCCTTTCCTTTTTTAACCCCCATCACCTTGCCTTTTCATGAACTCCAGTCCACACCGCTCTGCTTCTCTCACCTGACACTGAACTATAAACATCCTGGCAACCCTGCTTAACTCTCTGACAATGCTGGTTTTGCCTTCCCACCTAGATGATCAGTGTTTTGAGAAATGCTTTTTTGCATTCTCTGGAAGACTTAGCAAAGCTACCTCATATCTAATGATTATTGATCTCAAACCTTTCCTGGAGGCAAATGCATCCAACATGAGTTCACTCTAGTCAGTAACTGTTAATAAGAAGTTTCTGTCCTGACATCCGGATCCTTACCTAGTTAAAACTGCTACTCAACTGATTATTGCCTTATACCAGGCTGAATCACATAAAATTTCTGACATTCCATTTTTTCAAATATTTTGACATTTTCAACATACAAAAATGGCATCTTCATGTGGCTTAACCTAACACATCCAACTCATTGCTGCAAACACAATGCCAGCCCAGCTGCACACGCTGAAAAAGCAAAACTGGGCAGAGGTGTGTGGTAGTGAAGCCCTATGGAGAAAAGCAGCACAGATCTGAGCTGGTTCTAATATCAACAAAAGTAAACTTCCCGTTCTCACCCTGAAATTTCTTTTGGATTCCATTCGTATCGTAATTGTTTTAACTAATCTTGTAGAATGTCTGTACTCGGTCTAGGAAGGCAGGAAAAAGAACGCTTCTGGAACCACCTACTAAAGGGAAGAGCTTCAGAAAGGGGGACGGGGGGCTTCCCTGGTGGTGCAGTGGTTGAGAGTCCGCCTGCCGAGGCGCGGAACACGGGTTCGTGCCCCGGTCCAGGAAGATCCCACATGCCGCGGAGCAGCTGGGCCCGTGAGCCATGGCCGCTGGGCCTGCACGTCCGGAGCCTGTGCTCCACAACAGTGAGAGGCCCGTGTACCGCAAAAAAAAAAAGGGGGGGGGAGGGGGGTGGGGAGTGCAGGGTGTTCAGCTTCCGATACAGGCAGTGAAGAAGGGGTAACCGTCAAAACAGCAACAACGTGGCCTGTGAAGTGGTCCCAGCTTTTAACTCCCCATTAAATATATAAAACGTACAATACATGTTCTTACCCTCACCTCTACTCAGGCTTTCAGCAGATTAAGAAAAGGGGCTGAATAAGGAATTGAGTCGTTTCGATTTCCTAAAATACATGACAAAGAGCAAGACTTTATTCTCTTAGTTTTACCCCCAAGAAAACAATGTGGGCCAGACCCTGTGGGCTTCACATGAATGTCTGATGAGTGACAACTTACAACACACTTTGGTGACCAGGCTTCCCACATTACACAGGTATTTATTTCGGAGGCTGCACGAGGAATCTCCGGTGGTTACCCACACACAGGTCCTGTGATGGGATGAGACTGTGGACCAGAATGTTTACAAGGTGGTGAAGTCAATATCACGAGAGCTGACCCGGTGAAACTAAGAATCACGTTGCAGTCTGACCGCCTGGCTCGAAGGCAGCGCGGCTGTTTGTGAGCTGTGCAATCTTGAGCAAACTCACTCGTTCCTTCTACAAATATCTATGGAAGCGTCAGCTAGTCCCAGGTGCTGGTCTAGGGACCAGGGATTAAATGGAGAATACAGTAGCCATGCTGCTGACGGGCATGCTCTGAGTCTCCGTTTCTTCATATGGAAAATGGGGGCGTGAGAGTACCCACCGCGTGAGATTGCTGGAAGGAATCAGACAGAGTAACTGTGCAGAGCCCTGAGAACACCCTTGGCCACGCTGAAGAGCTCAATAAATGTCAGATGTGCCCACTGCCTCCACCACCACCATCATCATGGTGTTAAAATAAACTCAACGTTGCCACCAAAACCAACCTAAGATCAAAATAAGGCTCCAGACCTAGCCTCTGCTTTACACAAAAGTTATTTAAGAAATCAGTGAGAAAATGGAACACTATGAAGACTATTAGAGAAAGATGGAAACAGTTCTCACAGAACGTCAAGTAAAGAAATATTTTTAAAAGGTTCATAACAGCAGCAGCAAACACTGTACACAGTACCTACTACACAGCAGGCATTGTTTTAAGCTCTTCATATTTATACATAAATAAGTTAATATTCCCCAAACCCTGTAAGGTATGTGATATTATCCTCATTTTACAAGAGATGAAAAGTGAGGCACAGAGATTTTATGTAATTTGCCCAAAGCCAAACAGCCAGTAAGTTTCAGAGCCAGGAATCAAGCACAGGCTGCTGGCTCTAGGGTCTGTTTTCCTACGTACCCGTCTGCTACAGCCTCGTGGGGGCAGTGTTCTGTATAGCAGCTGGATGGGTAGTTGGATGGGTACCATGGCAACAGAAGAGGGAAGGAGACAGGTGTTCCCTTCCCTGGACTGTGCAGCTACTCACTTTGGTAGGATGAGGACCATGCTTCAGGAAGAGTAGATGAGCATGAATTCCACCCCTGGGTGTATAACCAAGAGAACTGAAAACTGATGTCCACACAGAAACTCGTACACAAATGTTCACAGCAGCATTATTCACAATCACCACAAAGTGGAAACAATTCTGATGCCCATTACTGATGGACGAATGAATGAAACGTGGTCCGTCCGTACATCGAAATATTATTTGGCAAAAAAAAGGAATGAAGGGCATGCCACAACATGGGTGAACCTTCAAATCATCATGCGAAGTGAAAGACGCTAGTCACAAAAAGCCACATGTTGTATTTATATGAAACACCCAGAAAAGGCAAACCCATAAACAAGTAGTAGACTAGTGGCGGCCAAGGGGAGTGACTGCTAGCAGGTGCAAGGGTTTCTTCTGGGGGAGATGAAATGTTGTGGAACTAGACAGTGGCTGACGGCTGGACAATCTTATGAATATACTAAAAACCAGTGAACTGTACACTTTAAAAACTGTATACATTACGGTACATGAATTGTATGTTTAAAAAAAGAATATAAGAGCAACTGTGCTCCCCTGTGAAAATCTCCAGAAGGAAAATACTTACTTTTTCTGTCCACTATGGCAAATACAATCAAGTTACCACTATACTTGGCTCTAAAGTGCTTCTCTATATCGTTTTTTAAAATCCCAATATGTAACTTTGGCACACCAATAAAAAAATACCTGAGAATCTCTAAAAACATAAAACTTTATAAGTATTATTTCATTCACAGTAATACATTAAGTTTTGATAAATGACCCAATAAAATTAAATCCAACGAGAAAGAAAAACTAAGTAACTTTATTAATATGACTTCAAAGTTAGCACTCACTGTACATTTCATTTCCTACTTCCCTTCCTTTGTACCTTCCTGTGGTGCCACATACAGCACCACAGCGAAGAGCCATCCTGCCTGGGCTGGAATCTGGCCTCTGCCACACACTAGCTGTGTGACCCACAGCAAAGTTAGCAGCTCTGTGCCTCGGCTTCCTCTTTTTTTAAAACAGGGGTGGCAGGAAGCATACTTACCTCAAAAGGTTGCTGTGGATTAAACACAAATGCGTATTTGTAAAGCACTTACAACAGCGCCTGGGACACAAAACGCTTTATAAGTCTTATATATCACAGTGATGTAATGGGACAGAGCTCCACCAGCAACAGGACTGGACACAGATGAGAAGTCATAAAGAGAGGCCTGGGGGAGTAAGTACAAAACTCCTGACAGCAGTCACGTCTCAGAATGTGTGAGATGTCACAGATGTACAAGTCCCCTCAGAAACATGAGCTAGATAAGCCCATCAAGGTTATTTACAAGGCACTGAAACATCACACCCATAAGGAGGAACCGCATACAATAACCAAAGGTGTCGCATGCAAAGTGTGTGTATATATGTGTATGCAAACACTCAAAAATCTAGCTATTCACAGAGGAAGCCACTAGGTAATGCTAAAAATGATTTTAAATCGGGGGTGGGGGGGGACAAACAAACAAAAAAATCCCCTTGGCTACCAGACAGACACTGTACGCCTAGCACAGAGCGCTTCCTCTACCGTCCATCTAACTGGATTTCTGTCTAAAAGCCAATAAACAAGTAAAACTAACTGGAACTGACTCCAATACCATAAGCTGCTTCTCGGGTGACTTTCCTGGAAATGGGATGTGGCACTTGAACGGAAAGAAGAACAAATTCATTTTTTAAATAGCTCTTCAGAGGCAGCCTCACATCACTGCCGCCATCTACCATACGAAATTTAACGTACGGAATGATCTACAAGAGCTACTGAATTTTTCTCATTTGTCCCGAGGCAAACAGAACAAACAGAAATTTTGTTCTGGAGAAACATCGTGCAGAAACTGCTCTTTAAAAATTAACTTCGCAACGTCAATTCTGACTATCAGAATTGACAGTCAATTCTGACAAAGAAAGGGTGAAGCAGCCCGTTCCTCCACCAGTTAAGGAAGTTACTATGGCCCCGACGTAAAGCAAGGACAGTTCTGATTTGCAAAGTGCTACTGAATGCTAGCAAAGCAGCAAATCTCCAAAGCAACCCTAGAGATTTGTCCCTATAAACACTTCACTGACAATCTTATGAAGTAACTCACGTTAAAAATTTACTGAAAGTAAAATCTAAGCCCAAAGAATTCATTTATAAAAGATTGCTCAATGTCTTTAAATAAGTCTTTTCAGGTAACTGAAACCTAGGCAGTGCAAGGAAAATCTTGAGCCGTAATTACCTAGATCCTCGCCGTGCATGGACCAGTAGCACCAGGGAACAGGTTAGAAAGGCAGAATCCCAGGTCCTCCCAGACCCACTGTATCTAAACTTGCATTTTTTTTTTTAAGGTTGCATTTTAACACGATCCCTGTGCTCTGCATGAATGCTAAAGTTTGAGATGCACTGGTCTAGATGCTCTCTCTCTGGTTACATCCAGACAAGCAACGCAGTGATGCAATTAAATATTTTGCTTTTCAACAAGTACCGGCTTTTGGTGGGGGTCAGGTACCCCAACTCTTAAAATTAAAAGGAAAAAAAAATGGTACGTGGGGGCCACACACAACCCTTCGCTATCAAGACATTCTCAGAAAGGCTCAGAAACAACCCAAAGGGGATGTGTGAAATGCTTCCCACAAGCCCAAGCTCATGGGGAGTGAACAAAGACACGCTGGTACCTGCAAAGCGCAGAGGTGCATCTTTGTCCAGGGCGATCAGTGGCGGGTCAAGGAGCACGGTGCTGTCACTCTCCGTAACTAAGCCGTGATACGTGGGCTCCAGCCACGGCTTGTGCTTGTTGACTGTGTTCAAAAACAGAAAAAGGAGAAAGGACATAGGCCAGGTTAGAATTATTATTTTCAACTCGACTGCTTTTGAAGACACACATCCATTATTAAAACAATAAAACTCTCATGAGTTCGGAAGGCCACGCTGCTATTTTTTGTGGCCAAGTTTGATATCAACGCCCAAATGGGATGAAATTCTAAAGTGATGTAGAAATTATCTGAGGCCATGAAGCAACCAAAAGTAAGAAATAAATTGCTCTAGAAATTGAAAGAAAGAAAAAAGACTGATGGTTATGGACGGTATCATATCTTACTATCTCTGTTTTCTGCCTCTCTTAGAAAAGTTACAAATAAAATATGTTGTTTCTTGGATTAAGAGATACAAACTAAACAAGGTCCTACTGCATAGCACAGGGAACTATATTCAGTATCTTCTAATAAACTATAATGGAAAAGAATCTGAGAAAGAATAATATATTTGGTTGGACAAAAAGTTTGTATGGATTTTTCTGTAAGATGTTATGGAAAACCGCGAATGAACTTCTTGGCCAACCTAATATATAAAGAACATATATATAAAAGAATATATATATATACACATTTTATATATATATATAAAAAGACAGAATCACTTTGCTGTAAACCAGAAACTAACACATTGTAAATCAACCATACTTCAAAAAAAAAATCTTTTTAAAGACGTACAAACTACTATGTATAAAATAGATACGCAACAAGAATATATTGTACGGCACAGAGAAATATAGCCATTATTAGGTAAAACTTTATTTTTTTTTCATTTATTTATTTATTTTTGGCTGCTTTGGGGTCTTCGTTGCTGTGTGCAGGCTCTCTCTAGTTGTGGCAAGCAGGGGCTATTCTTCATTGCGGTGCATAGGCTTCTCACTGCGGTGGCTTCTCATTGTGGAGCACGGGCTCCGCAGTTGTGGCTCGCGGGCTCTAGAGCACAGGCTCAGCAGTTGCGGCACACGGGCTTAGTTGCTCCGCAGCATGTGGGATCTTCCCCCACCAGGGCTCAAACCTGTGTCCCCTGCATTGGCAGACGGATTCTTAACTACTGCACCATCAGGGAAGTCCCTAGGAGTGTAATCTTTAAAGGAGTTTGATCTAAAAAATACTGAACCACTATGTTGTACACCTGAAACTAATATTGTAAATCAACTACATTTCAATTTAAAAATGTTATTTCTTTATAACAATAATAATACATTATTTATTTAAAATTAGCATTACAAACAAAAACATAAAAGAGGTGAAACAAGACTTATGAATATAAAATTACAAATATGAGGTATTAAAAGAAAATGAGGGCTTCCCTGGTGGCGCAGTGGTTGAGAGTCCGCCTGACGATGCAGGGGACACGGGTTCGTGCCCCGGTCCGGGAAGATCCCACATGCCGTGGAGCGGCTGGGGCCATGAGCCATGGCCGCTGAGCCTGCGCGACCGGAGCCTCTGCTCCGCAACGGGAGAGGCCACAACAGTGAGAGGCCCGCGTACCGCAAAAAAAAAAAAAGAAAAAAAAGAAATGAAAACGCAAAATTTCTGAAAAACTTGACTGAAAACGCAGTGTTCAAGAAAAAACCCCTTTCGGGAGTTCCCTGGTGGCACAGTGGTTAAGAATCCACGTGCCAATGCAGGAAACACCGGTTCGAGCCCTGCTCCGGGAAGATCCCACATGCTGCGGAGCAACTAAGCCCGTGCGCCACAACTACTGAGCCTGCGCTCCAGAGCCCGCGAGCCACAACTACCGAGCCCGCGTGCTACAACTACTGAAGCCCCCGCGCCTAAAGCCCGTGCACCGCAACGAAGAGTAGCCCCCACTCGCCACAACTAGAGAAAGCCCGCGCGCAGCAACGAAGACCCAGCGCAGCCAAAAAAAAAAAAAAAACACAACCACCCCTTTGGGATTGGGCCAGCCTGCACTTAAGAGTCCAGCTCTCCTCTGTTGTTTGCTGCGTGACCTGGAGCATATAAATGACCTCTCCTGATCTCAATTTCCTCTTTTATGAACCAGGGACACCCCACAACCCACAGGGCTGGGGTAGATAATTGGAGAAGTGTTTTTCCTACTCAGTTAGGCACTAGCACTGTTACTTTTGTTTTTAAGGTAAGAACATCTGCTCTGGCAGTCTGCTTACCTGAGAAAATGAATTTGTAGTTTCTGTCCATTTCGTTCTGCCCCGGGCTTTGCCCCCGGTGGGGGTCTGTGCTGCGACTTTCCCTGGTTGTGGCCACCAAGCCCCGCCCCGGGTTCCTATCTCCACCAGCTTGTTTTGGGCTCATCTCACAGTTGGAACCTTTCCATTTTCCTTTTCCTTTCACCTTCTGAATGTTCACATTATAACCTCAGGCTATGTAGTTAACCACGGGAACCACTCCTGAAGCTGATCTGATTAAAAGGCATGTTACGAAACTTTATTTCCACATAGTTGGTGCCTATTTCTTGAATTAACTACCCAGATTCTCTTCCGTAAGTTTAAGTCAACCCAGAAGTAACTGAAAATAAATTTAAATGTTTAACCATCTTTAATACAATGTGACCATGATGTGATACTACTTTTTTTGCTGTTATGTGATGATGGGAGAAGGTATGGGTCAGAAGCACCTGAGCCTCACCTGCACTTAACTCCCTCGTGACCTACTGGAGGAGCAGTGCGCTCACATGTGAAATCCCCAACGGGCAGACGTGTGTAGGCCTATGTCTGCAAGGCGGAAAAAAAAGCTACCATCTCTCTGCTTAATGACGCATCCACCAGACATTTTACACACGCTGCATCCAAGCCAAGAGCAAATCCTTCCGCCTTTGTTTTCAAAGTAAACCCAGACCCACAGGGAGTTGGTGAAAGGGTAGAGAGTTTCGGTTTTGCAAGACGAAAAGAGTTCCAGGAGTTGCTTGCACAACAGTATGAAAGAACAAACTCAAAACTACTGACTTGCACACTTAACAATGGTTACAGGGCCTCCCTGGTGGTGCAGTGGTTGAGGGTCCGCCTGCCGATGCAGGGGACACGGGTTCGTGCCCCGGTCCGGGAGGATCCCACATGCCGCGGAGCGGCTGGGCCCGTGAGCCATGGTCGCTGAGCCTGCGCGTCCGGAGCCTGTGCTCTGCAACGGGAGAGGCCCCAACAGTGAGAGGCCCCAACAGTGAGAGGCCCACGTACCACAAAAAAAAAAAAAAAAAATGGTTACAATGGGAAATTTTATGTTACGGGTATTTTTCCACATTCTTTAAAAATCCACACCCACAAAATAAACCCAGACGCAGCCATTTCTCATCCTCTCTGCTGCCCACTTAGATCTACTACAAAAGCCAAGTAACCGCTTCATCCTTGCCTCCTGCACTGACTTCCTTCCCACGGTGGCTGGGGGACCGCTTCTCACACAGGGGTGGCTCAAGGCCTGTGCTCTCAGAACCTGTCTACACCAAAGGTACTGAGGACCCCACACAGCTTTGGCTTAGGTGGGGCCCATCTATCTATCAGTATTTACTGTGCTGGAAGTTAAAACTAAGAAAAATGTTAGTATTTATTAAGTCATTAAAAAAAAACCCATTGTAAGTTATCATAATATTTTAATGAAAATAACTATATTTTTTAAAACAGAGTTTACTAAGAAGACTGGCAATGTTTTACACTTTTGCAAACCCTTTCACCTTCTGGCTTAGTAGAAGACAGCTGTTCTCACCGCCACTCCTGCAGCCAATATGCTGCTTATGACACGTCATGCAGCCTCTAGAGAACTCCGCTGCACACTCATGAGAAAATGAGGAAAAGGCAAGTCATATCTTAAAATAATTAAAGTAGCTTTGAGGGCTCCCCTGGTGGCGCAGTGGTTGAGAGTCCGCCTGCCGATGCAGGGGACACGGGTTCGTGCCCCAGTCCGGGAAGATCCCACATGCCGCGGAGCGGCTAGGCCCGTGAGCCGTGGCCGCTGAGCCTGCGCTCCGCGGCGGGAGAGGCCACAACAGTGAGAGGCCCGCGTACCGCAAAAAAATAATAATAATAAAATAAAATAGCTTTGACCTCTCAAATGCCCTGACAAGGTCCCTCGCTTCAGGCCTCTTCAAATGTTTCCTCCTCCAATTATAACTGCATCTGCTGCTCTGCTCTCGAGCCCCCCACTTCCTTCTTCTTTTCTCTGCTACTCCTCCCGACCACAGGCAGTCAGCCTGGGACGTGGGACAGATTACCTGGCTTCCCTTGGCCTCAGTTTCCTCACCCGTAAACTGGGGACAGCAACAGTACCCACCTGGTAGGTTCCTGTGTGATCAAACCAGTCATGTGTAAAATGCTCAGGACAGTGTCGGGTGCTCAGTAGATGCCACAAAGGGGTTGTGTTGTTACTTCTCCTGCACACATACCGGTACAAAACCAGAGATTCCAGGAGGGTGTGACCTTTGTTCTCTGCTAATTCCCAGTACCTCGGGCCACAGTAGCATCTCACTCCTCAGGAACTAGCTGGTAAGTGAGCATATAAGGAACCCCATGTAGAGTACAAATACAATCAGTGCCCTGGTTTATAAATTCTCTCACAGAGAAGAAAGTTTTGGTGCTGAGGATTTAAAAAAAAAAAAAAAAGTACGATTTGGTGTTTTAGACATTGGGAAGATTTTTTTTATTTTTTGTTTCTGGAAGGTGGATGTTCTAAGCAAAGGAGACAAGAATCCGGAGGCATCGCATACATCAAAATACCGAGGGTCTGCCCAGAAAGTAAGCTGAGCCCAAATCCAGGTCACAAGGGCCAAACGTTTAGAGTGCCTCTGGAAAACATCTCCCCTCACAAGAGCTGCTCCCGGGACAAGAGGTTTGGTGGAGAGAGTTCAGCTGGTTGTGGCACACCTGCCCTTCTCCTTCTGAAATACCGCCCAGGACAGTGGTAAGTTAACTGGCACAGTGCTCTGCACGGGCCGCACAGCTGGCTGCAGCCTTTGAGCTGAGAGGGCTCCAGTGAGCACAGAAAAGAGCCTCGCTTTGCAATCAGGTTGAATGTTTTCCCTAACTGCTGAAAGTCCCGTCCTCTCCAGGCCTTGTTAAACTATCCTACGAGAGAGGCTGGAACACTGCCTGGAGTTACAGACCTAATACAGATAAACAGGCCATTTTAAAGAAAGTACTCCAAAAGTGAAGGAGCCGTTACAGTGGAGGATTCCTGGACTGAAGGTCAATATTATGACATAGTATGAGCGTGTTTCGTGTTTGGTAATTGCAATCATTGTTGATTCTGTTGCGGTCATCCATTTACAATGCTTGGTGTCAGTTTATTTATCTCTTGTAAAAATAAAATACAGTGTGTGTGTGTGAGTTGTGAAAAAAAAAGAGACCATCAAGGAAAACTCCAAAACCTCCATTGTTTGTCACTAATTTTGAAACAGAGAGGCTATTAGTTCAATTCACTATTGATAATGTACTATTAACAGCAATATTCAATTCCAATTTATTTTCATGTTTAAGATTTTATTAATAAAATTATAAGCACATCAAATAAAACTGAAGAAGACTATTCCAATATGTGAGTCCATAAAAACCCCTGAGACTTAAACTAAGTGGATTTATTTAGCCTAGTAGGAAAGTAAAAATACTAGGCAAAGCGAATTGCAGAAAACCTGTGATGCATTTCTGCCTACCCTAATGGAAAGGCCTGCAGCTGAAAATGGCTAATGGTTCAAGGTGAATAATAATTGAATAGCTGGTCCCCGTTCTTTTATTTTTCCCCACTGTTCTAATTTTATAACTCAAAATTTCTAAATTGCTCCTTGAGCTGACAGTAGAATGAAGAGATGTGGCCAGTTCCATTGACTGAGCTTTTAAATATTTAATAAATGATATTTTTCATCACATTCAATTGGCATTATAAAACATTTATGGAAACAAATGACTGACGTTCCTGTAATCATCCAAAAAAAGTCATAAAGACATGAGACTACAGGCCATAAGTCTAGGAGCAGGTCACCCATGTTCAGAGTCTTTACCCAATTCATTTCATTACATTCTAGATCATAAAAAAGCCAACTAAATTTTGAATGGCATAGCATTAACCAAAATCACAGAATAGCAAGGCTAAACCATATGATCATCTCAGTAGATGCAGACAAAGCTTTTGATAAAATTCAACACCCATTTATGATAAAAACTCTCCAGAGGGCTTCCCTGGTGGTGCAGTGGTTAAGAATCCGCCTGCCAATGCACGGGACACGGGTTCAAGCCCTGGTCCGGGAAGATCCCATATGCCGCGGAGCAACGAAGCCCATGTGCCACAACTACTGAGCCTGCGCTCTAGAGCCTGTGAGCCACAACTACTGATCCTGCGTGCCACAACTACTGAAGCCCGCACGCCTAGAGCCCGTGCTCTGCAACAAAAGAAGCCACCACAATGAAGCCTGTGCACCGCAACAAAGAGTAGCCCCCACTCGCCACAACTAGAGAAAGCCCACACACAGCAGTGAAGACCCAACACAGCCAAAAATAAATAAAAATAAAAATAAATTTAAAAAAAAACACCTCTCCAGAAAGTGGGCACAGAGGGAACCTACCGCCACATAATAAAGGCCATATATGACAAACCCACAGCAAACATCATACTCAATGGTGAAAAACTGAAAGCATTTCCACTAAGATCAGGAACAAGACAAGGATGTCCACTCTCATCACTCTTATTGTATTGGAAGTCCTAGCCACGGCAATCAGAGAAGAAAAAGAAATAAAAGGAATCCAAATTGGAAAAGAAGTAACACTGTCACTGTTTGCAGATGACATGATACTATACATAGAAAATCCTGAAGATGCTACCAGAAAACTACTAGAGCTCATCAATGAATTTGGTAAAGTTGCTGGATACAAAATTAATACACAGAAATCTGTTGCATTTCTATACACTAACAACAAAAGAACAGAAAGAGAAATTAAGGAAACACTCCCATCTACCACTGCATCAAAAAGAATAAAATACCTAGGAATAAACCTACCTAAGGAGGCAAAAGACCTGTACTCAGAAAACTGAAAGACACTGATGAAAGAAATTGAAGATGACACAAACAAGATGGAGAGACATACCATGTTCTTGGATTGGAGGATTCAATATTGACAAAATGACTCTACTATCCAAGGCAGTCTACAGATTCAATGCATCCCTATCAAATTAACAAAGCTAGCAATCAACCCTATAAATGTAGGCTATACCTGGGGAACACACCTATCATTTTAGGACACGGCTAGTTTCGGTGGCTGTGGTAGACTTTAATCATTAGAAACGGCCACCAATTTAAAAATCAAAATGAAAAGAATATAAGAGTCAATTTCAGGATTAACTTGAAACATAAAACTTTCATCTCCCTAAGTAAATCCCAACTCTCTGGACTAAAGAGAGGACGGCCCCTTACCCAGGACACACGAATCACAGACTCAGGCAGGGTGGATCCAAAGCCTGTGTGCAGTGGCCTTGACATCAATCCAGTTTGCCCCTCCGCATTCCAGAACACTTAGCTTGGTCATATCGGGCCAATACTGATATCATAATAAATAATGACAGGTGACTTAGTTTTAAGGGATTATAGGCATTTTGCTGGTATATCTTAGATGCTGTTCCATGTTTTGTTTGCAGATTCAGTGTTTAACCTCAATCTGCAATTAAGGAACACTGACACTAGGTGGCGACAGGTGCCTCCGATTCCATGCTGCAAATCACCGGGTTTCGATTAAAAATCTAGCTCCTTACTTACCAAAGGAGCAGAATGTAATCTGAGTCAGCAGGCCCTTTGTTAAAGATGATATGTATAGAAAAGTGTCTTAAATTATTTGCGTATAAAATCTCCAGCCGATTTTTTTCTCGAAAACTATAATAAAATATTCACAGGGCCCAAAGCAAAATATAAAAAGGCATACATTCTCTGGGACTCTCTCAGTACTGTCCCGGTTGAATACTCTTATTTAGAGCTGACCATCCCTGATTCTTCAAAGCAGCTTAACATCAGAGGTCCTTTGAGCTTCACATCACCACTGACTTGGAGTTTGTTCCAAGAGATCTTCCCTGAACACCTGCTATGCGTAAGCACACGGCAAGGTGCTGGGCTCTCGGGGAATCATGGCACAATCTCTGGAGAACACAAACATGTCAAAGACCATCTACATTCTAAATGATGTGGCTACAACTAAGGGGTTATGAGGTGTGCCAGGAACTTCATCAATCAGCAGGGACCAAGATGACCAAGGAGCCACCATCCCAAATGTGGCCACGCCCCTTGCCAGAGGGAAAGAGAGAGCTCTGGAGGGTCTCCCGGTGGGAGCCGAACCTTCCACCCAAAAGGGACCCAAGTCACTTTTGCTCCTAATTCATGGCCAGAACTAGTCACACAGCCTCACCCAAATTCCCCAGGGTGGGGGAGTGCCATTCTACGTGTCTGGAAAGAGAGCTGGAAATATCTGAGGTCAACTCTAGGGACTGCCAGAAGCACAAGTGGAGACAGCCCCAGGGACACCCCTAAAAGGGTAAGCGAGGTTTCTCAGCTGCGAGGGAGCATTTTAAACAGAATACGAATACATATAAGCGTTTCTTAAAAAGCTAAAAAGAGAGTTGCCGTATGATCCGGCAATCCCACTCCTGGGCATATATCCGGAGAAAACTCTAATTCGAAAAGATACAGGCATATCAATGTTCACAGGGCCACTATTTACAATAGCCAAGACATGGAAGCAACCTACATGTCCATGGATACGTGAATGGATTAAGAAGATGTGGTGTATACATACGATGGAATATTACTCGGCCATAAAAAAGAATGAAATCATGCCATTTGCAGCAACATAGATGAACCTAGAGATTATCATATTAAGTGAAGTAAGTCAGACAAAGACAAGTATCATATGCTATCGCTTATATGTGGAATCTTAAAAAATTATACAAATGAACTTATTTATAAAACAGAAATAGATTCACAGACATAGAAAACAAACTTATGGTTACACCAAAGGGGAAAGAGGGGAGGGATAAATCAGGAGCTTGGGATTAACAGATACACACTACTATATATAAAATAGATAAACAACAAGGGCCTACTATATAGCACAGGGAACTATATTCAATATCTTGTAATGACTTATAATGGAAAAGAATCTGAAAAAGAACATATATATATATATATACACACACATACACACACACATATATATAACTGAATCACTTTGCTGTATACCTGAAACTAACACAACATTGTAAATTATACTTCGATTTAAAAATAGTTATAAAAAATACATATAAGGTAGAAAGGTAGAGAAAGATGTGGCTCATTCTGGGACTAGCAAGACTGTGATGAACGCATGGCTCTAAGCGTATAAGGAGGTACAGCTGGACGGGGGCTTGGTCTGTGATTTTAGGGTAACATGGGGAGCATCCCTCTTCTGTGCTACACCAATGAGCTCTCTCAATTCTTTAGACAGTAAGAAGCTGTTAAAAGCTATAAACAATGTGGTCTGGTAGAAAAGGCAAGAACTTTGGGATCAGACAGAACTTAGTTAATGAATAAATTCTGTTTCTCGCTCCCGCTGTAACTAGGGGCAGATTATTTAACCATCCTGTGCCTACTTCTTCATCCTAAGTGGGGGATGAGACCACCTTCCATAACCTTGTTTGGAGGATTATAAATGAGGTAATTGAAGGGCCCACTCTATGCCTGACACACGGGCGTTCAACAAATACTTGCTGATAAGTTAATCAAAAGCAATAGCTATGTTTTAGAAATAACTGCGAGGGCAGAAAGACCAGAGTTTAAGAGATTCAGGAGGTGTTTCCATGACAACCTCCCTATCATCATCTTTCTGAATACAACCCACAGCAAAAGGAGATTCCCTACAGCCTCAGACCCTGCATTGGCCTCATTTTATCCTCTTTATTTGGCAAAAGAAAAGAGAGAAGTAGCATGATACAGAGTGATACTGTTAAGTATAAAACAAAAAGCAAACCAAAAACACCTGGCACTTTTTTTTTAACCAAAAAAGGAAACTTTTTAATCAACCAAAGCTACACTGCATGAAATTTATACACAGCTCTCCTTTTCAGCTGAGGTTATTCCTGGTAATGGTCTTAGCTAATACAGCATTAGTTTCCTCTGACTTTGTAAAATATATTTTGTATTACTCTTAATTTTTTTCTAAAACTGAATACTTTCCTGGAGAAAACCATAATTTGAAAAGATACATGCACCCCAATGTTCACTGCAGCACTATTTACAATAGCCAGGACATGGAAGCAACCTAAATGTCCACTGACAGAAGAATGAATAAAGAAGATGCAGTGTATATATACAATGCAATATTACTCAGCCATAAAAAAAAGAACGAAATAATGCCATTTACAGCAACATGGATGGACCCAGAGACTGTCACACTGAGTGAAGTAAGTCAAAGACAAATATCATGTCTTTGACATGAAATATCATGTCTTTGACATATTTGACATGTCTTTGACATGATATTTGACATGTCTTTGACATGTACTTATATGTGGAATCTAAAAAAATGGTACAAATGAACTTATTTACAAAACAGAAATAGAGTCACAGATGTAAAAACAAACATGGTTACCAGGGTAAAATGGGGGAGGGGAATAAATTGGAAGATTGGGATTGACATATGCATACTACTATATATAAAATAGATAACTAATAAGGACCTACTGTATAGCACAGGGAACTCTACTCAATATTCTGTAATGACCTATGTGGGAAAAGAATTTTAAAAAGAGTGGATATATGTATAACTGATTTACTTTGCTGTACAACAGATACACAACAGTGTAAATCAACTACACTCCAATAAAATATTTTTTAAATAAATAAATAATTAAAACTGAACATGTCCAAAGAATCTCTAGACAAATTCTGTAAGCAGGCTTAAGGGCCTCTTCATCGCAATCCCAAATAAATTTAATGTCAAAGTGTTGGAAAAATCTATATGCATTAGATATTGTTTAGATCAGGGTTTCTCAACTGCAGCACCGCTCATATTCTGAACCAGATACTTTTCAGGTGTGGCCCATTCTGTGCACTGCAGGATGGTTAGCAGAATCCCTGGCCTCGATCCATTAGATGCCAGTAGCATCTCCCCAGCTCTGACAACCAAAAATGTCTCCAGACTCTGCCAAGACTCCACTGGGGGCAAACACCCTCCCCAGCTGCCCTAGAGCCATTGACTTAGATCCACCACCTTAAGGAAAACCAAGGTTTTTCCACATTAAAATCATTTGAGGACTTCAAAAAGAATTTGAATTATTTTTTATAATTTGTGTATTACATCAATATGAAGTTCGTTTTTAAAATAAAATCACATTTCAGTGTAAAATAAATCCTTAAATTAAAATAAAATAAATCCTTAAATTAAGCAAACGAACAACCTTTTTAATGGTACAGTGAAATGTTGCTTGTGTTTATTCACATTTCACCTGCCGTGAACATGCAGCCCTACACGTTAAGCCGTGCCACTTTACGAGAGGAGGCTGGTGGCCTGCCCGTGCTACCCGTAGTTCCATGTGTCAGGGAACAGGATGCGTGTCACTGGGTGAGACCAAAGAGTAAGGAAGAGTGGAACAGGGAGGAGCCTGGGTGCCCTTCTCCCAAGTTCAAAATGCAACCGCCCTCCCCAGCTGCCCTAGAGCCACTGACTTAGATCCACCACCTTAAGGAAAACCAAGGTCTTCCACATTAAAATCATTTGAGGACTTCAAAAATAATCTGAATTATTTTTTATAGTTTGTGTATTTTATAATTCTATAATTTATGTGTGTTACATCAATGTGAATGGGGGGGAGCCAATGCAGATGGAAGCAAAGGAGAGACCTGATGGGGCGCCTGAGGGAAGACCGCCTGCCTCAGGCTGGAGGTGACAGGAAGGGGCAAGAATGGAATCAGAGAAATCAGTAAAAGACGTCAGGACAAGATAAGAAACAGTAAATGGCTGAAGGGGCTGACCCAAGACTGTGGTTTGGTGTCTAGGCTTCCATAGCACATGGCTGATGGGACAGCTGTTCCCATCCTGGACTGACAGTTAAGGAGACGACAGCAGCAATCTTCACAGTCTTCAGCAGCAGTCTTCACAGTCTTCAGCAGCAATATCTTAATAGTTCATGGAGGGCTTCCCTGGTGGCGCAGTGGTTGAGAGTCCGCCTGCCGATGCAGGGGACGCGGGTTCGTGCCCCGGTCCGGGAGGATCCCACATGCCGCGGGGCAGCTGGGCCCGTGAGCCATGGCCGCTGAGCCTGCGCGTCCGGGGGGGGGGGGGAGTTCATGGAGACTTCCCCACATGACCCCAGGAGAGAGCCAAGGAAGAAATACAAATTAGGAAAGACACTTGCCGCATTTTTAAAGAAAGTAAAGGCTAGTGACACAGAGAGGCTGAAAGTACTAAAGAAGTTAATCTGAAGCTGAAATGATAGAGTATGCTTTGAATAATGGTGAAAAGCCCAAGTGATAAAGACAGAAGCCTTACGCTTTTATTGAGAATAATAAAAAAAAATAACTTCCAAGAGGGCTGCTTCCATCTTGTTCCCCTAATTAATTTTACAGAGAAGCATCTTTGTTACACTAGTCAGGAGGTTACATAATTAAACATTCTTACTTCACTGTTATGAGAAAGATGAAAAGGAAACTGGGTGGGTGGGTGGGCAGATGGGCAGATGGATGGATAGGCAATAGAATAAGGATATCCTTCTTTAAACAAGTTCCAGGTCTGCTCTCTAGATGGGTCCATGAAGATCTACATGTACCATCCACAACACGGTATAATAACCGATCCGAAGCCATTAAGGGAGGTATTTCGCATATTTTACTCACAATTATCAGGAAAATGTGAATATTTTAAAGCAGCCTCCAACAAATATTTTTTTAACATTTAAATAGGCTACCTAGGGACTTCCCTGGTGGTCCAGTGGTTAAGACTCCGCGCTTCCAATGCAGGGAGCACAGGTTCGATCCCTGGTCAGGGAGCTAATAAGATCCCACATGCCGCACAGCATGGCCAAATAAATAAATGAATGAATGAATAAATAAATAAATAAATATGAGGCTACCTACCCTTCAGCTGCCCATTATCTCATTTTTCTAGCACTCTGATTTTCAAAGTAAGTTGGATTTAACTCTCCAAAGTAACAATATCACATTCACAGATTTTCTAGTAAGCAAATGGAAACACTTCCGTAACAAGAAGTGAAATCAATTACTTTTCTAACCAAATTCTGTTTTACTCAATATTGAGATTTACCCCATCACATGAACAGGCCAGGTACCAACCTAAAACATAACCCGCAGGTCTAACTATAATAATGCCTGTATTCCATTGCTGTCTCCTGAGCTTCATGGACAACTATCCCACATGCTGAGAGCCTCTCTTGAATGTCACAAACGTGACGCAACAGCCACTCCAGCGTGGGAGCCTTGTGTTCAGCTGCAACACAATTTCCAACAGCAAAAGCTCTTGCCCGACTCCTCCAGAAGTTCCAGGTGATGGGCGAGATGCACAGGGCAGACAGTCCTCAAACTTCTGGGAGGTCAGGGATCTCCCTCAGTGTTTGCACTGGGAGGGGTCCAGGCGGAAGTGCTCTGGGCTCACAGGATTCCTCCAGGGTCCTGGTCATGAATACTCTGCAGCCCCTTGTGCGGGGAGCCCTGCCTTCAGCTGCAGCATCCCTGGGAACGGAGGAGGCACCTGGCCCGAGTCCCACAATACCCCACAGGTGGGCAGTCTGCAGGGTGACATCCCCAGGGAACCTGGGGATCTTCTCTGACCAGCGTGGTGGGTGCTCGGGTTAGGTTCAGGGGGCCCTATGAGCTTTTCTTTTTTTTTTTTTTTTTTTTTTTCCGCGGTACGCGGGCCTCTCACTGTCGTGGCCTCTCCCGTTGCGGAGCACGGGCTCTGGACGCGCAGGCTCAGCGGCCATGGCTCACGGGCCCAGCCGCTCCACGGCATGTGGGATCTTCCCGGACCGGGGCACGAACCCATGTCCCCTGCATCGGCAGGCAGGCGGACTCTCAACCACTGCGCCACCAGGGGACCCCCTATGAGCTTTTCTCATGCTCTGCTCCCTCTGGTGGTGACTATTCGTGCATGATTATTGAGATATCTCAGAATGTGGCTTTGTGACAGGAAGAAGAGGTGGGAAACTGGAGGGACTTCTTAAAATCTGTATCCTAACAGATGAGGGGAGCTCAAACCACAGAGGGCAAGGAATACACTGACTTCATGCACCACAGCAGTGCTCCATAACCAGGGTGCGGGCCGCATCTTCCAGACCTTGTCTCCTGGGCTGCACCCTGGAATCTGAGCCAGTCAGACTGACCTGGGGCTGGGCAGGTTTGGAACGGGACGTTCTCCAGGAGATTCTGCGGCACTCCCCAACAATGAACGAACGAATCATGTGAGCTCATGAATAGAGGCATTCGGAGAGTTCTCTTTAAGAGAAACTGGGCAATTTCCACTTTTGCTCTCTTAAATGCTTTCCTGCCCTCTGTACGCACCCCTACCCCACCTGATCCCCACCCCCAGAGAGCTATTTTGGGAGGCAGCTGTCTTTGGATTCGCTCTTCTAGGATACTTACAACTGGTACCACCTATGGCCACTGGTTTTGTCTTAGCGCAAGAGTCCTCCTTAAGCAAAAGCATCTCGTGCATGACTTAATTCGCTGAGACATAATATACAGCACTTTTCACAGGCAATGCCATGCAAAATTGTGAACTTTATCTTCAGGTCACTCCACTGCCTTTCTGCACACGCAGGGTTACCAACGTACACACCTGCCTCGCTCCCCACCCCGCAGCCACCCCCGTCAGTGTGTGCTTCCAGATTTTCCTGACCTCTTCATTTGTACCAAATCTAAACTCACCTGCTCCAACTTTCCACTTCCTCACAATCCTGCTAGGACTGGCCTGCTAGTCTGAGAAACTAATTTGAGTTGGGTGCAAATGAAGGATAATGACAAGATAGCCACACTTGCACTGTGCCAAGGATTTCAATGATTTAATACAAAAGTAGAAACTAAGGTAAGAAACGCAGGCACCCTGCCAGCTGGTGGAGGAAAATATTTTTGGAACAGAGCCCTTTAACACCTCTCAGTTCATATCTTAAGTGCATGGAAGTTATTCAGAGGACATATATTTTTATGCAGTTTCCTACAGAATTAAATATACAGCATGACAGGAACAAATCTACTGCCAAACCACTGTTAGAGCATTTCAAGTCGGTGATTTGTACACATCCATTTTTCAATTAACGCTTACAACGCAAGTCAATCAGAAATCTAGTTATGCAAAAAAGTACCTGTCATGATTTCCTTAAATTTCCTTTTTTTGCTATGTTACCAGAAAATACAGGCCGGGTTTGCCCTTTTCTTTCTTCTTATCGTTATCACATTTGTCTTGAATTAAAATAGGACAGGGCGCTGTCCTGAATCGTAACATAATAGTCCGGTGGCAATTTCCAAGTTCTGTTGTGTTTTTTTAGTCTCCTGACCTTCATATACAATGGAAAACTTTATCATATATAGTTCAGAAAAGGCCACACAGTGTTCAAGACCTTCTGACATTCACTATCAATACAACATTCTTAACAGCTGTTACCCAAAGTACTGTCATAAGTTGACTACAATTGCCTAAAAAACACAACAGCTGACCGCAAAAATATAAAAATCCTGTCCTTGCTCCCCGATTTTTTGCTCCTTTATTAACTTACGTTCCTACAATACCAACGATAACAAGATAAATGCTTTTCCATAGAATTCTTACCCTATTTAAAATAAATGTAAAGGTTTTGTGATCAACACAGAAAATGAAACAGCTCAATCTTATTTTTCCACCGAGTCTCTCAAGAAGCACATTTACACGAAGAAGAGCAGAATCGGGACTTCCCTGGAGGTCCAGCGGTTTAGACCCTGCGCTCCCAGCGCAGGGGGCCCGGGTTTGAGCCCTGGTCAGGGAACTAGATCCCACGTGCCACAACTAAAAGATCCCGAGTGCCACGGCTAAGACCTGGCGCAGCGTAATGAATAAATAAAATAAATAAATATTTTTTTAAAAAAGAAGAGCAGAATCAATATAATGATGAGACATGAAGGAAGACGACAAGGACATAATTCCCCTAAGTTATTCTGGGTGTTTCAAACCCCAGGACATTGAGAAAACTTATAGATAGAATTGCAGGGGTGGCGGGGGCGGGGAAGAATGTCAAACCTACACTGTGGCTGACCTTTTTTTTTTTTTTTTTAAATTTTTGGCCGTGCCACACGGCCTGTGGGATCCTAGTTCCCCAACCAGGGATCAAACCCAGGCCCCCTGCAGTGGAAACACAGAGTCCTAACCACTGGGCCGCCAGGGAATTCCCATACTATGGTTGATATTTAAGGAGTCTGTGAAAGATGATAACCTGGTTCAAGAATGGGAAGAAGATGGACATTTTTAGCTATACTTCAATGAGTTTGGCATTGACCATGGAAAAAATTCTAGACTGGTTTCTGTGCCTTTAGAGAAGGAAAGAAAAATCACAAAGAGCTGGTGACCTTATTCACAAGAACAAGGTATTATTAAACATTTTCTCTTTTGAGAGGGTTATTAGGAAAGTCACAGGAAAGCTGGAGAAATAACATCGGCTTCTATTTCCAAAGTGCCTTGATAAAAACTTTCCTTACCAAGACCCATTTGAAACTCTAGCAATAGTGTATTAAACCTTGAAAAGGCATTTGAGGAGGCCTCTCTTCATTTCCTTTTGAGTGGCAAGATGGAAACTGAATGGAAATAAAAGTGGGTGGATTTACAATGGCCATCCCAAACGGTCACTGAATAATGCACCCAGGAAACCTGGACCAGACTCTGGTCATCTTTCAAAGGCCCATTCTTGGGTGGTGCTCTTCATCCTTTATATCAAAGTTGAAAATCACAAGCTAGAATGGACAGATAGAAACTGTGGAGTCAGGATTCAAAATTACCTGACAGCATGGAGAGGCGGGTCACATGCAGCAAGAAGAAGTGTAATGAAGACGAATGTGAACACCTGCACCAGTGCAGAGCAGCCGGTTAGGGTTCAGCACCAAAGTGGGGGGTCCTGGGGGTCAGGTTAATAAAGTCGGTGTGAGGGGGCAGCTGAGAAGCTTGGACAAGGGGTACTAGCTACATGCCACCCCAACCCTGCTCCTGTGTGTGGAACTCTATTAAGCCTTCTGCCCTGTCTGAAAGGTGGTGTCTACACCATGGAGCACCCAAGGGCAAAGAAACCAGGCAGGCTGGCAGAGAGATTTTGGAAATACATCACATGAAGAACAAGTTGGTATATAAAAAGTTGGTGTCGGGAGGGGAGGGGATGGTAACTCCCCTTGTGGGCGGGGATGCAAAACGGTTCAGCCACTGTTTGGTGGTCCCTCAATAAATTAAACAAAATTACCATATGACCCAATAATCCCACTGCTAGGTATAAACCCCTAAGAATTTAAAACAGGTACTCAAACAATTACCCACGTGTGCATATTCATAACAGTGCTATTCATGACAGCTAATAGGTGGAAACAATCCAAAATGTCCATCAGCAGATGAATGGATAAACAAAATGTGGTACATACATATGATGGAATATTATTCACCCATAAAAAGGAATGAAGTACTGATACATGCTGCAATGGGGATGAACCTCAAAAACATTACGTTAAGTGTAAGAAGTCATACATAAAAGGTCTCATGAAATATTCAGAATAATTAAATCCACTTACATGAAATACTCACAATAATTAAATCCATAGAGACAGAAAGCAGAGGAGTGCCTGCCAGGGACTGTGGGGAGAGGTGAATGGGGAGTGACTGTTTAAAGGATATAAGGTTTTCTTTGGGGTGATGAAATGTTTTGGAACTACCCAGAGGTGGTGGCTACACAACACTGTGAATATACTATATGCCACTGAATTACCTACACACTTTAAAATGTTATGTTGAGAATTCGCAGTTTCTGGTCCAGCATGTAAGGAGCTTAGAAGTCACCACTCTGGGGCTTCCCTGGTGGCGCAGTGGTTAAGAATCTGCCTGCCAATGCAGGGGACACGGGTTCGATCCCTGGTCCGGGAAGATCCCACATGCCGCGGAGCAACTAAGCCCGTACGCCACAACTACTGAGCCTGCGCGCTAGAGCCCATGTGCCACAACTACTGAGCCCATGTGCCACAACTACTGAAGCCCACGCACCTAGAGCCCGTGCTCTGCAACAAGAGAAGGCACCGCAACGAGAAGCCCACGCACCGCAACAAAGAGTAGCCCCCGCTCGCCGCAACTAGAGAAAGCCCATGCGCAGCAACAAAGACCCAATGCAGCCAAAAATAAATAAAAATTTTAAAATGTTTAATATATTGAGAAAAAAAAGTTATCACTCCATGCTAACGAGGGAAAAGCTGAACTGAAACATCAACAACTCTTCTTAGATCCATCAGAGAAGTGAGGTCCCAGGGCAAACTGCTGCCGCCAAAATGGCAGAGACAGAGAGCAGAACTACACAGAGAATCACAACTTACCAGAGCAGAAACCCATGGTCAGAATCCTCCAGGAAACCAGTGCCAGGGGAGGAAAATGCAAACTGTAAACTGATGAATTGCTGGAGGCTACCATGGACAACTCTGAGGGCTAAAACCTCCAGGGGGACCCAGTCATCCGGGGTCCCCCACACTTTTGTTTTACCTCCAGGAGCCCTGCCAGGTCCTTACAGTGAATATCAGGGGAAAAGTCCCCTTGTGCCTCCAGCAGGGGGAGGGGAAAAGAAACCATTCTGAAATAAGCCAGAGCATTCTGTTCTTCTCAACAGGTTAGCTATTTAACCAGAGCCTAACTAACCTGCTGGGGTTGTATCAGAGCCTAACCTACTTGGGGGAAGGGAAATACACAAATCCAGCCCACTCTAGCTATCCTGTCCCACTTAAGGATGGGAGGGGGCCTGAGAAGCCCTGGTGAAGTTCACAGAACCCAAGGGCACAGGTTCACTGAAAGACCAGAACCTAATCACAGGACTCTAGAACACTGACTCTCCCACAGCTTTACTGCTGTATCACTGAAGGCTGCTTTACCACAGTTCCTTCCACCCAGTACATCATGTCCACCTTTGCAACAAAAAATTACAAGGCAGGGGATCCCTGGCAGTCCAGTGGTTAGGACTCAGTGCTTTCATTGCCATGGCCTGGGTTCAAGCCCTGGTTGGGGAACTAAGATCCCACAAGCCACAAGGAAAAACAAACAAACAAACAAATTACAAGGCATACCAAAAAGCAAAAACACACTTTTAAGAGACTGAACAAGCATCAGAACCAGAGTCACATATGGTAGGAAAGCAGGAATTATCAGACCAGGAATTAAAAAACAAAACAAAACTATGATTAATATGGTAAGAGCTTTAATGGAAAAACATGCAAGAACAGAGGGATAATGTAAACAGATGAAAGTTCTAAGAAAAAATAAAAAAGAAACGCTAGAGATCAAGAACTCTAACAGAAATGAAGAATGCCTCTGATGGGCTCATTAGGAGACTGAACACAGCTGAGGAAACGCTCTTTGAGCCTGAGGATATGACAACAGAAACTACCAAAACTGAAAAGCAAAGAGAGAAGAGACTGAAAAACAAAACAAAACAAAAAACCCAGAACAGAAAATCCAAGAACTGTGGGAACTTGTACAACTACAAGAGGTATAACATATGCATAAATGGGAATACGTGAAGAAGGAAGGAACAGAGTGAAGCAACAATGAAAGAACTGCCCTCAAAGGAATGTCAGACACCAAACCACAGATCTAAGAAGCTCAGAGAACACCTACCAGTATAAATGCAAAACAAACAAACAAAAACTACACCTAGGCATATCATATTCAAACTGCAGAATATCAAAGTTAAAGAAAAAATCTTGAAAGAAGCCGGAGTGGGGAAAAATACCTTACCTACCAAGAAGCAAATATAAGAATTACATCTGACTTCTCAGAACCCATACAAGCAAGAAGAGAACAAAGTGAAATATTTGAAGTGTTGAGAAAAAAAAAAAAAAGCCAGCCTAGAATTCTGTACCCTGCAAAATTATCCTTCAAAATTGAGGAAGAATTAAAGACTTTCTCAGACAAACAAAAATTGAGGGAATCTGTTGCGAGTAAGAAGGAAAATCATGTCAGAAACTCAGATCTACATAAAGAAGAGCACTGGAATATGAATAAGTGAGGATAAAACATTTTTCTTATTTTTATTTTTTCTTATTCTTAATTGATCTAACAGATAAGTTTGTTAAAAATAATAACAGCAACAATGTACTTGATACTGTATACTTATGTGCATATATATGTTCTTGAAGGCTTATGTATATAACTGACTCAATGACAACAATGATACAAGGGATAGGAGGGAAGAATCAGGAATATTTTGTCATTAAAACGTACTTGCCCTACCTGTGAAGCAGTAATAGTGTTATCTGAAAGTGGACTTGGATTAGTTGTAAATATCCAGTGGAAACTCTAGGGCAACCATGAAAAAAAGTACGAAAAAGAAGTATAATTGATATGCTAAGAAGAGAGAGAAAATGGAGTCATATAAAATACTCATTACCACCACAAAAAAGGCAAAAAAACATGGAAAACATAAAGAGGAACAAAGAGCAAGCGCAACAAACAGCAAACAGTAACAAGTATGATAGATATTAAACCAACTATATCAACAATCGCCTTAAACATCAAAGGTCTAAATAGACCAATTAAAAGAGATTGTCAGATTAGGGGGGAAAAAAAAAAATAAGACCCAACTATGTGTTTTCTACAAGAAACCCACTTTACATATAAAGACACATATAGATTAAAAGTAAAGGGATGCTTTCCGGACCTGGCTAAGGAGGAGGCGCCATCACGGGAGTTGATCCGCCACAAGGACCGAAACGTTCGACGCAAGGAGCCCAAGAGCCAGGACACCTACTTAAAGCTGCTGTTCAAGCTGTACAGGTTTCTGGCCAGACGAACCAACTTGACCTTCAATCAAGTTGTACTGAAGAGGTTGTTCATGAGCCACACCAACCGGCCACCTCTGAAATTACTTTGTGTGATACTACAATGGTAGATACACGTCATTATACATTTGTCAAAAATCACAGAATGCACAACACTAAGAGTGAACCTTAAACTATGGACACTGACACTGTGTCAATGTTCCTCAATTGAAATAAACATACCCTATGGTGCAGGATATTAATAATGGGGGAGGCTGTACATGTATGGGGACTGGGGTATAAGGAAACTCTCTGTACTTTCCACTCAATTTTTCTATGAACCTAAAACTGTTCTAAAATATACAGTTTATTAATTTTTATTATTTTTTTGAACACAGTGGATTCTCGAAGCATCTTAGCATTTAATTAATTCTGTGCTTCTAAGTAGATCCATGTTCCCTAAACTTACGCACCAAGGCGTCCCTGCAAACGTACAGGGGAGACATAGGTTATTTTAAATTTGAAGGCAACAAGTGATACTTTGAGTCTGTCAGGTACCAGACAAACTGCTAGTTCGAGGTAGTTCACAGCTCAACATTAGACTGCAATGCATTCCTTTTTATGGTGTCACAGCTTTGCAAGGCTGAGTTTTTAGCAGTTGCTGGGACCCAAGGAAGTGGCCTGTGAAAATCAACACGCAATAGAAAAGAGGGCATCCATGTCCGACCTGACTTCAAGCTTTGAGAAGTCGTTGCTGTGCTCAACAGGAGCTCATATCCCATGAGTAAGTTCCTGTGATTATTTTAAGATGAATTAAAAGTATTATTATATTATTTTTTCTTTCAATTTCTTTGTGTTTTTTAAACAGCTACTAAGTTATTAGGATATAAATTTTAAGATGTTAGGATATAAATATTAAGCTGTTTGGACCTAAGGAGTTAATTAAACAGAATTGCTTGGCATTTCTTTTTAGCTTGAAGGCTCTGTGAAAAGGTTACTGATGTACCCAAGGTACTGTGAACAAAGAAAGTTCAAGAAGCTCTGGAGCAGACAATGAATAGAGATATTCAGGTTGTGAGTTAAGGCTACAAGGGAAGGGTTCCAGACTCAAACATTCAGGCAGAAGAGACTTTCTGGCTCAACTGAAGGCTAATGAGATGCAGTAATAATAATCACTTAGGTTGGGTCAATACTGAAGAAGGCTGACTTCATTTATTTTATATCAAATGCTATTCAGGTTGGAGTTCAGGGTGACAGAAACCTCTAGGCTTATCTGCAAGGCCACTGTTAACTCTCCACATGGCACACTTGTTATACATTCTCTTTGCGTCCTTAAAATATAACCAAAAATGTTTATTCATTTTTAAAAATGCTATGTTCATTTTATCCTATGGGAATTTCACCTCAAGTTTTAAAAAGGGAGGGGAGAGTTCTATGGATTTGAGTTAATAAAACAGCAAACACATAAGGTATACTCTAGTGTTCTAAACACTGACAAAATCTGTTTAATCTTATAGGGTTAAACATATAAGGGTTAAACATATAAACACCAACAGGCTCCTTAATCTCTGTGTGCCTGAGTTTCTTCCTCTGTAAAAGGCAAATAAGGGAATAGCAGAGCTGGGATGTGAACCAGAGTTGGCTAGAGAATCCACGTTCTTCGCCATTCCACGACACTCCTAGGGTGCCAGCGCTTATTCTGTGGGGATCCAGAGACAGAACACCAAGGTCTTTCTGACAATGAAGGCTGCCCTCCAAAATGGAAGGAGTTCCCCGATTAGACGAGTTCCAGCGGGGACTGGTCAACTGATGTCAGTGCTCAGACAGAGAGGATCACATCCAAAGCTGCACGAGATCATTTCTAAAGCTCTTGTCAAATCCAAAACTGATTCCAGCACAGTGTGCAGATTTCTGAGACATTTGCATAAAAAAGTGATACAAAATTTAAAAATGTAACTTTGTCAATACAATGTACCCTTTCTTCAGAATTTTTAAAACTCTACTCCAACTTTATCATCTACCCTGACTCAACTGCACATGAAAGGTTCATAACAAATCACCCAAATTTATGCTTTCTGAATATTATTTATTATAGAAAGAAACAGGGTTAAAGATACTCTTGGCTGGTCTCCACTATGTTTCCTACTTTTCACATTCTGAGCTATAAAAATATCATACTGACAATAACAATAACAACTTCACTTGTTTCCTCTATGGTAAAATGGGCTGATTAAACGAAATGAAATTAGATTTCTAAAATACCTTCCTTTCTAGAATTCTAGCCATATTAATGCAGAAACTGATTTTTTAAGATAGATTAGGAGATTTTTTTTTAAATTTAGTGGTTTAAAAGTACTGAACGTTCTAATGCAATGATATTCAAGTAACCAGACATTATTTAAGTGGGAAGGCAAACTGCCAGATATTCAAAGTAAAGGACTTTATCATAAAAGGGGAGGCGACCTCTCGAGAGGAAACCGAATTTATGGAATGTAGTCTAGCTGAGAACTAGCTCCCTGGTCACCAAGGGAAATGCAAAAACAACCAACCATTCCCCACCAAGACAAACAGGACACGTACGTGCCCATGCACAACTTACTCCAGATTCTGAGAAAACACCAAAAGATTTTTCAGGAAAATAAATCAGACTTCTTCTATTGTGGTAGTTATAAAAAACATTTTTACCATAAAATCAGCCACTTAAAGGTCTCAAAAGGGCCATAATGTGAGGAAAAGCAAAGATAGCAATCTCTTTTTTTAAGTATTGAATTTTCTTTTAAAAGACAATTTTTCCCCAGATCTCATCCTACAGAAAATACTAATGAGTAATTGTACACTACCAAAGAAAAAGCCCAAATGAATCTGATTTTAACATCTACTTATACTTTGTCACCTATTCTTGCCTCCTCCCTCATTAAAAACGTGTCCTACAGTGAAATTAAAAAAGAAAACCAACATAATAATCCACAGGCACACAAGATGCTGATTCAATACCGACTGCCCACTTATAAGAGTCCCTCACTGGCTGTGGAATGTGCTGCACACAATAGGCAAATCCAGGTCTATAATGAGGGCTGTAACTCCAATCCCATCTTCCACACTCAAGAAAGCAAGTGACAACGTAAATAAGAGACAGGATTATAGGAATAAGTGAATTAACTCTCATTACTCTCTTTTTTTAAGTACATCATTTGCAAGCTTTGCTTTGCTGCTTCAAGTATGATTTAGAAGGAAAATACTGTTGACATATCCCCCAACTGTATTTTGACATTGCCATCAACCACTGCCCTAGAGCAGCAGTTATCAGAATGTGGTCTGAAGACTCTTGCGGGGAGGTGGGGGGGGCGGTCCCCAAGCCTCCCTTTTCCAGCTACATGTCTTTGTGAGGCCAGATTTTCTTCACCTACTTCAACCAATCATCAGGCAGCAACAGGTTGAATGCACAATCCCACTGCCTGTGGTTAAGAATCCGCCTGCCAATGCAGGGGACACGGGTTCAATCCCTGGTCCAAGAAGATCCCACATGCCGCGGAACAACTAAGCCCGTGCGCCACAACTACTGAGCCTGCGCTCTAGAGCCCGCGAGCCACAACTACTGAGCCCACGTGCTGCAACTACTGAAGCCCGGGCGCCTAGATCAGGTGCTCTGCAACAAGAGAAGCCACCGCAATGAGAAGCCCGTGCACCACAATGAAGAGTAGCCCCCGCTCGCCACAGTTACAGAAAAGCCCGTGCGCAGCAACGCAGACCCAACACAGCCCCCACCAAAAAAAAATAAAAAGAATCCCACTGCCTTCTCTTAAGCCCACATTAAGAGATAACAAAAATGTAAAGCAATGCCAATCTTCTTACTAAATTGTTTTTTGTTTTGGAATATGTTGTTATTTTTAATCAAAAATCAAAATCAAAAATATGTTGTTACCAGCTAATGAGTTATTACTGCTACTTTAAATTAATAATTAACTATTTTAATAGGTTCTCAGTTTAATTTCTAATAGAGTAATACTGATAGATAAAACCCACATAAACACAAGCTCTTTGAGGTCCTCAGTAATTTCTGAGAGCATGGGGATCCTGAGTCTAAACAGTCTGGAAATCCTAAAGGACTAGCTAAATAGATCGCACTATATCCCTCTAGTGGATACCCACCATACCCAGGACAAATGTTTAATGAATGACACTGAGAGAGTTAGGAAACACTCTGAATAAAATAAACTCATTTTGTTTAAAGCTTTGGCTACGTAGGTAAATTTTTACAATGGGGAAAAAAAACTAGAGATATGTACAAAAGTGTTAAGACTAAGGATCTCAAAGGCAGTATTTTCGGTCATTTTAACTTTTTCTTTTTTGTACTAAATTGCATTACGGTGGGTGGGGGGACAGTCTGGAGCAGCGTCTCCCAAAGTGTGTCCTATGGAACACGAGTGCCACAACGCGCTCCAGGAAGGGCCCATGGTCAACCACCTGGATAAATGCGGATTATACCCCTGCGCAGCGATTCTTCAACATGCACGACTGCGCTAAACGTCCTGAGAAGTCCTACAGTAACGAAACCTGTTTAACAGCATTTCCCAAACTTAGGTGACCAACAGACACCTTTTACCAAGTAACACCTATCCATGTAACATCCTTAGGGAAGCACTGCCTTAGCAATCAACGTATCCTATGTAACAGTTTGAAGAGGAAGCCTACAACTGATCCTTTATCGTTACTGTTAGAAATCACCATGTCACCATTATCTAGAAAGGATGACCTCTAGTAAATGACACCTACAAATCCAATTGAGAATTTGGGGGGTTATGTCAAATACATTTTTTTACATTTGCTTTAGTAAAATAATTCTACAAAGGTATAAATTTAATTCATATAGATTCAGGGACTTGAAAAATTCAAGGAAAGGTTTTATTATTTATTTATTTATTTTGGCCACACTGCATAGTACGCGGGATCTTAATTCCCCAACCAGGGATTGAACCTGCACCCCCTGCAGTGGAAGCACGGGGTCCTAACCACTGGACTGCCAGGAAAGTCCCAAGGAAAGGTTTTATTTACTTTTTAAAAATACTTATGTATTTGGCTGCAGCGGGTCTTAGCTGCAGCATGCATGTGGGATCTAGTTCCCTGACCAGGGATCGAACTATGAGCCCCCTGCACTGGGAGTGTGGAGTCTTAACCACTGGACCACCAGGGAAGTCCCCCAAGGAAAGGTTTTATTTTTTCAAACGAACCCTACCATTACAATTCCATTCATTCATTCATTCATTTATGGCTGCACTGGGTCTTCACTGCTGCGTGCAAGCTTTCTCTAGCTGCGACGAGCAGGGGCTACTCTTTGTTGCAGTGCACTAGCTGCTCACTGCAGTGGCTTCTCTTGTTGCAGAGCACAGGCTCTAGGCACGCGGGCTTCAGTAGTTGTAGCAGGCGGGCTCAGCAGTTGTGGCTTGCAGGCTCTACAGCGCAGGCTCAGTAGTTGTGGCGCAGGGGCTTAGTTGCTCCGCAGCATGTGGGATCTTCCCGGACCGGGGCTCGAACCCGTGTCCCCTGCATTGGCAGGCGGATTCTTAACCACTGCGCCACCAGGGAAGCCCCGGAAAGGTTTTAAATAGCAATTCTTAAGTAAAATTTTCTTTGATGAAAAACATTCAGTACATCGGACCGTAAGTCATTCGTTTAAACAATGCACATCAGTGAGTATTCTCTTGAAGGGGCCACCTGCACATACAGGCAGTTCCTGGCGTGGCTGACACTCTGCCTGCTGAGGGCCTCCTACACCCCTGCCTCTCCTCCACCCCGGCCACCCCAGGCAGTGCTGCCACCTGGGTGCCAGGGGGCTTGCTGGCCCGGGTCTCCTCTCTTCCGCTGCCTCTCTTTCGTTTTTGGGGTCGCCATGAACAGGCCTCACTCCCTCGGTTTCCTCGCACAGGCTGGGTCACTCAGGTCATCGGGCTCGTAGTCCCTCGACCTTTCTCTTCCTGGAGGCTCGTCTTCATTCCACGCCTAAGCCAGCATGTCTCACACGTTCTTTGAAGCTGCTCTACTACTCCAAGACCTACTTACCACAAAATGGGAACCAGCCTTTCGTTGGTTTATATAATGATTAATATTATAATGCTGTGTGTGGGCTGTGTTTTACTGCGTATTTGCCTGATTTTCAACTCGTAATGGGTAAACTGGTTTCTGACCATCACTTTTGGAGCTTTAAGCAGTTTGTAACAATGTTTCCAGGGGAAAACATAACTTGAGTTCCAATCTGAATTCCTAATAGAGTGATATGAATTGCCTTTTCAGGTCATCTGGGAATCAGAAATGGGTCCCAGGAAACAATACATCAAGACAAAGCCAGGTTACGGCAGCTGAAGACAGCGCAGAGCTGGGGTAGTCTCACCTGGGCTGAGTTCCCCTGACCCAGGCAACCTGAGCTCAGAGAAATAAAATGTGCCTGAGCATTTCAGGAGACAAGATTTCAATCTGACCAGAACTAGACACGGACTGACTTTTGTTAGCCACCACTGGGGGTTTCCTCAGGCGCCAGGGTTCCACCACCGCCCACTGCACCAGCCTGCCTCAGTTTACCTGTCTGTACTTGGGTTTTCCAAAAGATAAGCAGGTACAGTCAGGACTGCTCTATTCCAAGGCAAAGCTTCTGCTCCAAATCCCCACCGGCTCTCCTATACCCCTGAGTTTCTAGATAAAACAGAAACTTCAGGAAACCCTTTTAGCCTTCTCCCTTCAGGCTTAAACAACCGAAGCCTGGCCTGAGTGGCCCATGTTTGCTTTCTCATTGCCCCTGGTTCACTCTGTCCATCAGTACTGAAAACCACATAAGCATACACCATTTTCATAGAAAAGAAAAAAGTGCAGTGAAGACATACTTGCCTTATGCATTACTTTTTAAAAGTAGTGATAAATATATCAAACCTTTCAATACTCAGAAAGGACTAATTCTAGGAAAAAATAGGGTCAGCAAACTTTATTAACTGAATAAGCAAATATATTAATTACTGGCACTTATGACCTTTCTAAACACTTCATCAAACAAGTATTAATGTTGCAGTTATTATTAATTGAAGTCACAATTGGGGGAGAGGCTATGTTACTAAATTATCCCACTGGTACATCTTCCTCCGATTAGAAAAGGTTTTAAAATGTCAGATTTCATATAAAAAAGCATTTAATTCATTTTCCATTCTAGGCTTTGAATGTTTCTAAGATACAAATGGCTTCCCTTAATTAAGCAAGAGAAGGCTTCGTACACTTGGGCATGGACTTTTTGTTTGTTTGTTTTTTTGCAGTACGCGGGCCTCTCACTGTTGTGGCCTCTCCTGTTGCGGAGCACAGGCTCCGGACGCGCAGGCTCAGCGGCCATGGCTCACGGGTCCAGCCGCTTTGCGGCATGTGGGATCTTCCCGGACCGGGGCACGAACCCGCGTCCCCTGCATCAGCAGGCGGACTCTCAACCACTTCGCCACCAGGGAAGCCGGGCATGGACTTTTTAAAACCCCTGCCAAATGAAAGTGCTGTATTCAGGAATCATGTGCAGATATTATGGATATTTACAAACAACTCAGAAGCAAGATCAGAAACGTTGCCAACTTGGGGCTTTATAATTCAGGCTGAGGGATTATCAAGGGACCCAACCATTAACACAGCACTAGCAGATGAGGCGCTCAAAGGCTGAGAACGGCTGCTGCCTACCTTACCGTCCTCCCACCTTTCTCCATGACTGTGGCCCAAAGTGAGAGCGGCCTGGGGAGAAAATCAAATTCAGGCCAGTGCATTTTGCTACTTACTAGCTACTCTGATAAACACGTGAAACGCATGGCAAAAAGAAAGATTAGGGATTACCCAAGAATTTTAATTATTTCTGTTATCCTTGTTACTAATTCCACGAGTAATAGGAAACTGGCATGAATTAGTCAAGGCTCTTTAAAGGTAAATATAATCTGCTTGACGGAAAGGCTTTAATCCCCCAAGTCAAAAGCTACCCTGTTCCTCAGTTAGCCTCTACCTCCCATGTGCTCGCATTGTCTATTGTGAACTGAGTATGCTCTGTCCTTCTCCAGGTGCTGGGGGACAGAGCAGAGTGTGCAGTCTCCACCCCGAGGCCACCAGTGAATAAGTCTTGCAGTGGCGGGAGGGGGGTGCATCAGTGGGGAGGTGCCCCTGAGGAGGGCTGGGCCTCAGCTGCTTCATCTGAGAGGTGCCCAGAGGACCCAGGGCTCTGGCTAAAATCTCAGAGTCAGGCCCACATTCTATTAATACTCTGGCCACATTAAGTCTATCAAGACTCAGGACCAGTTTCCTGGGTGTGCCGGGCCCCATGCCTGGTTTAATGCTCTGCTGCCATCTTGAAATTCCTAATAATTTTTGAACAAAGGAGCCCCACACTTTGACTACGCAGCTGGTCCTATCAATATTCATCATTAACTACGTCTGAGATACACAAAATGAAATGTGACTGGATTCTGCATTTCAGATGGAATAAATTTTGCTCCTTAAAAGTCACTTATTAGACAACCTCATACAAATCACTCAAGTTTTACACTATCTACAATTTGAGTTTATGACCTTCAATTTTTTTTTTCTTGGTGGTCCTTAAAATGAAAGTACTTTAAGATTTAGGAAGCGCTCAGAATAAATATGTCTTCACTATACTTTAAGCAGGTATTAAAGATGACATTCATTTTTACTGTTTTAAAATTCACTTTCAATCTAAAGACATTTCTAAGTGTTTTATACTATGAATTGAAGATTGGGTAAATAACAAATGGTTTAATTAAAGAATAAATCAAAGGACCAGACAAACCAATTTACTTTAACAAAGTACTTTTTAGCCAATTAGTATTAACAAAACTGTAATGAATGAAGAAATGTCATTTTCTAAACTAGTCATAGTTTAAGAATTCTAGTGTTTCTTACAATTCCTTTCATAAAGTTAAGCCCTAGATATTTACTCTGCTGTGACTAGGGTGTCCCCCAATCACTGGGTCTGCAGCATTGTACTAGCTCATCCCTCAGACCACAGGCAGAAATCAGGGCCTGGGGGATGGACGCTTGGCCACAGATGCTCTCAGCCTTTCTTCAAGTGAGAGGTGACAAAAACAAAGAGCTGCATGGCTGGGTGCCTGCAAAGGTTTGAGGGATTGATAAGATTTAGTCCTAAGGAAAGCTGACTGAAGTCCCAAACAATGTTTGGAAGAAAACGGTTTCTTTGTGAGCTAGCAAGTGCCCAGGCTGAATGATCAATTGTCAGGGACGTGTGAAGAAACGTCTCTTTTACAGGGAAGGCTACTTTAGTGCAGAGGACAGACCTTTCAAAGCTCCTTTCAACTCAAAGTCTAATGTCCTGGGTAGAAATGATATGGGAGATAGGGGTGAAGGAAGGAGTTGGTTGGATGAAATGCCAATTTATCCCGAGAGCAGGAAAAAAAATCAGCAGCTTAGAAATGTCATAAGAAAACACTTAGACAACTGTGATATATGTATCTAATTAAAAAGATGCTCCTGGGAGTGATTATGGAGGTCAAGAGTGAATGTAGAATGGTGCAGCTACTCTGGAAAACAGTTTGGTACCTCCTCAAAATGTTAAACATAGAGTTATAAGACTCAGCAATTCCACTCCAGTTATACACCCAAGAGAACTGAAAATGTATGTCCACACAAATATATGTCCAAGAGAACTGAACATTCATGTTCACAGCAGCATTATTCATAGTAGCCACGAAGTGGAAAACAACCCAAATGTCCATCAACTGATGCATGGATATATAAAACGTGGTCTATCCACATAGTATGGAATATTGTCTTAGTCTCTCTGGGCTCTATAACAAAATACCATAGACTGGGTGGCTTATAAACAACAGAAATGTATTTCTCACAGTCCTGGAGGCTGGGAAACCCAAGATCAAGGTGCCAGCAGATGCAGTGTCTGGTGAGTGCCCATTTCCTGGTTCATAGCCATCTTCCCATTGTATCCGCCGGTGGCAGAAGAGGCAAGGGAGCTCTCTGGGGTCTCTTGCACAGGGGCACTGATCCCATTCGTGAGGGCTCCACCCTCATGACCTAATCACCTCCCCAAAGCCCCCACCTCAAAATACCATCACATTGGGGATTAGGTTTCAACATATGAATTCTGGAGGGACACAAACATTTAGTCTATAGCAAATATTATTCAGCTATAAGACGGAATGAGGCACTGATACCCACTACAACATGGATAAATCCTGAAAACACCATGCTAATTGAAAGCAGCTAGTCACAAAGGCCACATATTATAATGATTCCACTGATATGAAATGTCCAAAACAGGCAAATCCATAGAGATAGAAAGTAGATTAATGGTTGCCAGGGGGGAATGGGAAGAAGGGGAATTTGGAGTGATTGCTAAGGGATACAGGGTTTCTTTTGGGGGTGATGAAAATGTGCTGCAGTTAGATATTGGTGATGGGTGCACAACTGTGAATATACTAAAATCACTGAACTGCATACTTTAAAAGGGTGAATTTTATGGTATGTGAATTATATTTCAATAAAACTGTTTTTCAAATTAAAAAAGACTGGATGCAGGAAAGTCTTCTTTTGCCCTAAAACAATAAGTTCCAGAAAGTACAGATCAAGGTAGACTTGAAGAGTAGCAGACTTGATAGAACAGTTCTTGTCACGAGAGAATGAGACTGGTTCAAAACATATTCATGGGCTTCCCTGGTGGCACAGTGATTAAGAAACCACCTGCCAATGCAGGGGACACAGGTTCGAGCCCTGGTCCAGGAAGATCCCACATGCTGCAGAGCAACCAAGCCTGTGCACCACAACTACTAAGCCTGCGCTCTAGAGCTCGCGAGCCACAACTACTGAAGTCCGCGTGCCTAGAGCCCGTGCTCTGCAACAAGAGAAGCCACCACAATGAGAAGCCCGCGCACCACAATGAAGAGTGGCCCCCCCCCCGCAACTAGAGAAAGCCCGCGCACAGCAATGAAGACCCAACGCAGCCAAAATAATAAAAAATAAAATAAAATTCAGACATAACTGCTGCAAAGAAAAATTCCAGGAAAAAAAAATTCATGCTCGACCAAAGGTAAAAAAGAAACACACAGTTCTTCTTCTACCATGCCACTGCATACTTCTCAATGGGGTTCTGGAATAGAAGGAAGTTAACTTTCAGATGTATCTTATTGCTTTTTAAGAAGTTCTAAATTCCATGACTTTGAAGTAATTGAATCTTTGCCTAGAACTTTAAAAATAAAAAAGCCTTAGCAACATATCTTGTGGAAGTTTTTAATCTAATATCATCCTACAGCTGAATGAGAAAATGAACAAAAATCTCTCTAAAACATAGGGAAGAAAGGATCTATCAAATAGGGGACAACTGGATGCTGTGTCCCAACTCCTAGGTGGTGGTGACTCTATGGAAAAACGGGCACCTTGCATCAGGCTGACATGCGGGCAGGGCAGGACTGTCATAGTCTGAAGGTTCCTAACTCTGGTCTTTGCATAGCCTCTTCTGGTGTCAAAATGTCACTTGTGAGGGTTTGGGGTTTTTTAAACGGTGCAAGAACATGACACTGCATAAATCATTTCCACCAACTTTGAATCTACATTCTGGAGATAGAACAGCTCTACTAAAAATCTAATATCACAAATCAATACCTTAAATTTCAATTATAAAAGATGAATTTCTTAAGTACCTCTGCTCTTACCAAATCATGACCAAAGTATATTTTTAAGAACGTAATGATCTAAAACCTCAATTAATCAGAAGGGATGAGAAATAAGACTCAATGATTTTCAGAATAACCAAATCTCCTATTTTGTTTCAACTCTTATAAGCGAAAACTCTATCCAAAAAATTACATTTTCCTATCTTAGAAAGCAGTAACGAAAAATATTCAATCCTTTTCTTTCATGTCTTAAATATTTAATATCCCTCAGGTTCCTCATCTTAAATGTTAAGAATTGGCTGAGTACGCTTAACCAAGTCCTAAAACTAGTATCATGGAATTATAGCATTTTCTAATTCCAATAAAAAAATGTTATCACATTTCATTAAAAATTCATTTATTGGTCATATTCCTCATACCTAAAACTTAATTAACTGCTTTTTTTGGCTCAAAAATCAAATAGTACTGACCCAGATAATGTATGATATGAATGCCTAAAACTTCCTTTTTAAAAAGAATTTCTAGGAAACTGTTTGGTTTTATGGTTTTTTTCCTGAGAGTAGGATGCAGCCAAAAGCTGGACTCCAGTTAACTGAGGGTTCCAGTTAATCGAGTCACGGCTCTTAAATCGGAATACATTCAGGATTATTAACATTTTATTATTAACATTTTATTATTTCTTTAGTTATAGGTCTCGTGAAATAAATTTACTTTCAGCAATAAAAATGTTAAATTAAGTGTAATATTTAGGTCTATAATAAAATTATTTTTCCTCAAAGTTGCTTGTGAAAAACAAGGTAAAAAATTAAGCTTTCCCAAAAAGCTGAGAATTACAGTTTTTTTGAAAAATGAACTCGAAGTGGTAGCCACAGAGCTATAGCCGTCAAAGGCTGATACAGACTTTTATGATCTAATACTCCAATGCTGCAATCAACATAATGAATCCTTGAAAAATTACCTACTAATGAAGTCTTATATCCGTGTTGTAGAATTCAAGTTCCTTTATACTCTGTCTGTAATGCTTTTCTCAGTACGTAACACTTATCTGTCAGGTAAAAATTAGGATGTAAAGACACTACGCTGCCTAAACTGGAACAGAGTTATACATTCATTCACAAAACACTGAGTGCCTACTGTGTGCGGATACATATGTGAACAACACAGACCAAAATACCCTTCCACTTTGGGGCATATGTTCCAGTGAGGGGAGACAGGCAATAAACAGAATAAGTAAATAACAGAGCGTGTTAGAATGGGGTAAGTGCTATGGAGAAAAGAAAAAGTGAAGCAGGGGAGGGAGGATTCAGGGGTTCCGAGAGATGAAATTTCAACCAGGATGGTGAGGAGAGGCTCCACTGAGAAGTTTGTGCGCAAACAGAAAAGTAACAGTGAATGTTATCTATTGGTTTTGAAACGCATTACAAGATTGCATTTATTTTTATTTAATATTCATATAAGCTTTCTATTTTCTCTATTTCAGTTTTCTATTTCCCGATCACTGATGGACTGGAGAGAAGGAAGGCAGTATAGGGCATGCCAAGGAAATTTCTCCTAATGTTTTGGTTTACTTGAGTTTTTTTGAGAACTACAGCTACAATTAAAGTGAAATTTAGGGTTCTCCATAAAACAACGAATTAATAGTCACAATGGAATTTATATTACAAAACCTCACATTCTCTCCTTGTTTATATGTTACCTTTCCCCCATTATTTTTAGAAGTAGCTACAGTATGAATGAACAGCAGTTACTAATGTCACACTGTTTTGCAGGATTAAAAATTCAGGTATTAGTTGAAATGATCATCTTTTACAATTAGCCCACAGAAAGTGTCCCCACAAACTGCCTATTTAAATACAAAATTTATTTGTAACATCTCAAAATGAAATCGTTTTATTAGCATTTCATGGAACATTCATGAGACGTTTTTCTAACCTGCAAGCTGGAAAAAAAACAACGAACGCCAATAGAATAACTGATGTTTAAAATGTGTTTTTATTTGGAAGACTAAGATTCTTAAGCATTATAAATGCACCAAGAAAAGCTTAGAGAAAGTTAGCAAATTACAAAGGACTCAAGCCCTCAACACGTCTTTCACATAAGATTTCTGTTAGTCCGCCATAATGAAGACATTTGATAGCTGAAATCTTCATTAATGCTAATGGACTAATTAATTAGCCCATTTGCTAATTCAATAATGAACACCAAATGCAGGTGAATGGACAAACTTAAGAAAATGTGGATTTTAACAAGAAATATTATCACTGACTAAACTAAATATACTTGAACTGTTCCCAAAATACCCAATCCAAGCACATATTTTTAAGCTGTGTGGGTTTTCCCCAAGAGAAGCAAACTTTGACATTTTTTCTTGGATCTATTAGACTTAGAGACCTCCATCCCACATCTGGAAAGAACATTTCAAACTTACCTTGATGTAAAATCAAACTGAGAACAATTAGCTACTTAGTGACTGAGACCTGAATTTGACAGAGTCAAAAGAATGTTAGAAATGAAATAAATGAAAGAAGTATTCAAAGTTTATCATCCTGGATGTAAAGAACATACAACAAAACATGCACTTGCCTCTCTTGCCCTTTAATTTGTGAACACCATACTCTCTTGATATGTCATGCCCAGAAAGAGAAAATGATAATTATTTTAAAAGCTTTGCTAAATTGAAATATGACCGTTTCATTCGGCCTTCCATCAACCCTCCCTCTCTCAAAATTTCTGATTTAAAAAATCAGAAGGATAGATCCAAGCACTCTATAGACTACACCTAGATTACTTTGCTCCGAGGCCGAGGAAAATGTTTATGATTCCAAGATCCACTCGGAAGCATATATCTGCAATGCGTAAGCTTTTCGTTGGCAAGATCAGTCAATATCAGAGAGCGTGTAACGCTGAAAAGATTAAGCGGTTGAAGGTTAAAACAACAACAAAACAATCGATTCACTAAGTAATATGTTTTGGCCAAGTAACCATAAAATAATTTCGGCCCTAAGGAATCAAAGAGCGGTTTCTCGTTTTTGCACGACCTAAATTACTGTCAGAAAAACTGCACCAAGGCGTCGGGGGTGGAGGAGAGGAAGATTTCTGACACCGGGTGAGACGACGGTCGTAAACCTCATCACAATTTCACCTTTGGGTGAAAAGGTGGGAGGGGAGCCAGAAGTTTCAGCCTCGGCTCGTTCGAAAACACGTTTAAAAGACCCTGGAAGGAGGCGGGAAAGGGCGCAGACGCCGCGTCCGCGGTAGAGCAGCAGCAGATAATCGGGATCTGGGGAAAGGATGCGGAGAAGTGGGCTCTTATGTAAGCACACACCAAAAATTGTGCGTGCAAACCCGGCCTGATGCACATCTCGGCACACAACACACGTACCCGGTATCTCACCCCAGGGATGCCTCCCCAGCCTGCGGGCGCTGCCGAGGAAGACTGACCGACACTTCGGCCCTTCTGCACGTCCCCCCAGATCCGCGCAGCCACCAACCCGGCGCGGGTGCGATGGGGGCGGCCAGCTTCCCCCCGGCGCCTGCAGCGCGCGTCCACAGCCTCTTGCACCGCGACCCAGAGCCGCGCGCCGGGCCCCGAACCCCGCGTCCCGACCCGGCTCCCGGCGCTCAGCCCCCGCGTCCCTACCCGGCCCCGACGCTTACCTCGCGCGGCCCAGACCCCGCCGCCGCACAGCAGCCCGGCCAGCAGCAGCCAGGCGGCCGGGGCCAGCGCGGGAGCAGGGCGGCGCAGCATCGCTCCGGCTCCCGGCGCCGCGGCCCGCCCGAGGCGGGAGCGGCAGGGACGCGCGCGGGGCGCCGAGCGGGGCTCTCGTGGCCCGAGGCCGGCTGCTTGGCGCTGCGGCGAGCACCGGGGTCCGAGGAGGCGCCGCCGCCGTGACGCTGGGCCGCGCGCTCGGGCCGCGGGCGCCCTCCCCTCGGCGCAGGCAGCGCTTCGCTGGAGGCAGAGGCAGCAACTAAGATGGCGGCGGCGCTCTCTCTCGGGTCCGGCGAGGGTACCCGGCCGGGGGCGGGGTGGCGGCGGGAGGGGCGGGGAGGGGAGCGACGGCGGGGTGGGGAGGGGAGCGACGGCGAGGCGCGCGCGCGGCGCCCCGGGGAGCGCGCGGGGCGTGGGGTGGGGGCGGGGCGCGCGGGCCTACGAACCCGCCGGCGGGGCCTGGAGCGCGCGCCCGCGGGGCCGCGCCGGGGATTTGGGCCCGAGAGAGGCTGGGAGAGGATCCGGGGGCTGCACCCCCCTGTCAGCTGCCGCAGCCGAGGCCATCAACTCCTCATCCCCACGCGCGCTCACAGGCCCCGGAGCCGAGCGAGAGCTACCCTGGGGCCCGTGCCTCCCCTTTCTCCCCTTCCCAACCCCACCCCAAGGAGTGCAGACCCCGCTGGAGGGTGCAGCCCAGGGCCGCTGAGCGCCAACACCCTGCGCCACTTGGAGCAAGTCACGTCGCCTCCCAGAACGTCGGTGCCCTCTTCTGCCAAGTGGCGGTGATGAGAGGGAGCTTGCGGGGTCGTGAAAGGTATTCAAGGAGACGAGGTCAGCGAAACGCGCTTTGTAAACAATCAAGGGCTGCGCAGCACGTGCTGCAGCGGTTCCAACGCTGGGAGGGAGCTTGCTTGTTCCAAGTCCGTCCTGAATTTGTAACTCAGGATTCCTCCATTTGCTGAAGAAATCCGTCTGTGGCTTTTTAAAGGCGGGTTGTGCAGGTGACCCTTTCTAGATCTTAGTGTGATGCTAACGGTCCCTTAGAAATGCAGAAATCCAAATGGATGAAGAAGGGTCCCTTCAGGGCTCTTGGGTCCTCCTCTTTTCTTCCTGTCCTGGGGTCCCTACCTCCCCCCGACCCCTGGGGGCGCCTCACACTAGAGGAAAGGACCAGGACAGTCATGGATGGTCTCCTGAGTGCCAGGCACTGTGCCCTATGAGCCGACTTTATTGGCTTCATTTTGCAGAGAAGGAAACTCAGGCGAAATGACTTCCCTAGTTGAAACAAATACTGTAAAAAGATCAGCCCTCAAGGACAGGGCTGGCATTAAGGAGACACCCACAGCAAAGGTTAAACGATAAAATGTTAATTATTCAAGACTCTGCTGGAAGAGCTATCAAAGGTGATTCACCGCACAGTGATTGCCCTTGGCCCTGTTTGCTGAGAGGGTCTAACCGGCTGGTGGGCTTTGTGGAGACGGCTTTGTCGAGACCAGCTTGGGATGGGGTGAGGGAGGGTGGGCGGGCAGCCTGGGAGGCTGGGAGGAGAATGAGTCACTCAGTTTGTGGAGAGCAGAGGACTTATTTAGGAGAGTAGTGGGTGAAGAGCCCAGAAAGGTAGATCGAAGCCATTGTGAGGTGCCTTAAATGTCAGGATGAGGGATTTGGACCTAATCCTACAGGCCACAGGAAGACCTTGGACAGCAGTGGACAGAGGTGTGATGTGACCTTGGAGGGAATTTCAAAGCAGTCTGCGATGGAATATGCTCTTCCCTGTCCTTTGTCCCTCAAAATCATCCTCCACCAAAGCCTGAAGACTCCACATCTCATCCCCCTGCCCATCCCGCCCCTGAGTCCAAGAGGACTAGACTCCCTTGGATAGACCCCTCCCCCAGGCACCTGCCTGGCCCCCCATTTGCCATCTCCCAGCCATGCCCCCCACTCCTTCTCTCCAGCACTGCAGAGTCATCCTCTCCGGGTGTTGCTGTTGCTTCCGGGCCTTCCTGGTTCCCAGTGGCTCCCTGCTGCCACCTCATCAGGCCCAGACAGCTCTGCTGGGCTTCCCACCCCTCATGCCTGGGCCCCACCCAGCTGACCTCAGGGCCCACTGTCTCACCACTCTCTGAGTTCAAGTTCATTCCTTCCCAGGGGCAGCATCACATAGTACACCATCCCCAACCTTTGCCCTGAGCCTCAGGACCTACCAGTGCACTTTCTGGGCTGCCTCCTCCAGGAAGTCCTCTGGACTATCAGGCCCTCGCTCCCCAAACCCACATGCTCTTAACCCAATAATCCAGGCTTCGTAATCTGCTACTTTGTGCTGTTGATTGACTACTCCACATGTGTCCTCTTCTTCTCCACACTATTCTAGTGGGAAGGACCCAGATGGTACAGTCAGACAGCACTGGATAGGAATTCTGGCTTCTGCTACTACGAATGACCTTGGACAAGTTACAGAACCTTCTGAATCTCTTTCCTCACCTGTGAAATGGGATAATGATACCTATTTCCTAGAGTTGTGAGAATTAAATGAGATGATGCAATTAAAGTGCCTCCTAGAGACTAATATACAATAGGTCTAAACCTATGGTAGTTTGTTCTTTTCCTTCGAGCTCCTAGCGTACTGCTGAACATACAGTAGGTCCTCAATAAACACTCGGTGATGAACGAAATGAATTGCTGAGTTAGTTTTTTATTATTATCATGCAGATCACATCTCAGAGAGTAAAAAACATAGCCTGTAGGTTTCCAGGGACCTTGGAGATTTACAAAACATAAAATCAGAAAGGCATAATCTCAGAACTATGTTTTGAGTCAATAGGCTGATGCCAAGAGGGAAAATGTATTCAGTTCTATAAGCAACACAAACTGAAGCTCTTTGGTGTCTGCAATCCTGATCCCTTTATCTTCTTACCCACTCTGTCCCTTAGAGAAACAGAGACATAGATCTAAGCAGGTCCAGCGGCAGGTGGGCAGGCAGGCGGCCCCAGAGCTCAGTGCAACCTGCACACGCTGAGATAGTGCCCATAGGACAGTTAGTCCAGCTGCAAGGCTCAGCTTGAGCGTGTTGGAAGCCAGGGAAACCAGTGAACTCAGTCTCTGGTTGGCCTGACGATAGCCTCAGCCATATTGGCACTTTTCAGAGGTCTCCACGTGATGGATGGCCTCAAAATGGCCCTGAGATGGGGATCGATCCAAGCTGAGGCTATGGGTAGCAGAGAGGGTCCTTGCCTGAGCCAAGCCAGCTGCTGACTCAGCAGCAGCTCTGGGAGCCCTGGAGTGGGGGAAATGAGGCACCACCCAGGCCCATCCTTAGGCGGCGACTGACTGGGAGGTTGAGCCGGTGGCTTTGTCAGCCAGGCAAGGAAGACTTGATCTTTTGAACGTATAGTCAGCCCGTCTGTGCAGTAAGTAGAGAGGACACAGAATTTCCATGGTGCCGCATCTTTTGAAATGGCTTTTGCTAATAACAATAGCCTAAGCTTTCTACCTGGAAGTGACATATTACTTATGCCTCCAGCAACTCTTTCCAGAAGGTACTTTTATGGTTCCAGATGAGCAAATGTAAAATTTGCTCAGCTCATTGCTCGAAAGAAGGACACCTGGGATTCAATTTCATGTCTGAGCCCAAACGATGCCTTCTCCCTACAGGAAATTACGCCCAAGATGCAAAAAAAAAAAAAAGCCCTGCACGGGATCCCACAACTTGGAGCCAGCCTGCCCCTCCACGTCAGACCCTCCAGCTGTCCGAGGTCCTGGGAGGCATTCCTCATCCAGGCTGGGGTTCCTCACTGGATTGTTCATTCCCAAGTCCAGAGTAGAAACGGATGAAATGAAGGCTTATGCAGGAAGGCTCTTTGCCAGAAGGCCGAGTCCTTCTCTGGTGGGCGGGTTATTACTTTTAACACAGCATGTGCTGCTCGGCCAGTGTTTGTGGAACCGAAGCTGGAGGCAGGCAAGCCATCGTTGTGGCCGCTCTCCTAATGATGTTCTTGGGGGAAAACCCACTTCAGGGCTGCGTGGGAGAAGGTTGTGAGAATCTTGATGAGAGTGACAGATAGGACTAAAACCACAGCCCCAGCACCACCACCAGGGTTCCCCGAGGCCCTGGAAGCCAGGAGGTCTGGCCCCATCGCTGCCTTCTAATCGCCTGGCCAGGTCACTCCATTGCCGTTAGAAGGGATAATTAATGAGGGACAAGACGACGTGTGCTTAAGAGCAGGAACTCTGGTGGGACAAACCCATATCTATCCGCTTCCTTCCCTTTTATAGTATTTCCGTTTAATCTTTTTTTTTTAATTTATTTATTTTTGGCTACCCTGGGTCTTCGTTGCTGCGCACGGGCTTCCTCTAGTTGCAGCGAGCGGGGGCTACTCTTCGTTGCAGTGCGCGGGCTTCTTAGTGTGGTGGCTTCTCTTGTTGTGGAGCACGGGCTCTAGGCGCGTGGCACTCTAGTAGTTGTATCACGTGGGCTCAGTAGTTGTGGCTCACGGGCTTAGTTGCTCCACGGCCTGTGGGATCTTCCCGGACCAGGGCTCAAACCCATGTCCCCTGCATTGCGCCACCAGGGAAGTCCCTCCATTTAACCTTATAGGATTATATTAAATATTGGCATGGGTCCAAAGTCAAATCTAGAAAGCAAGATGCTCAGAGAAGTCTCGTTCCATTCCTGCCTCTTCCTTCCTGTCCCCTCCTCCCCTTGAAGATGACCATTTTGTCTTTTTTGGCTTATCCTTCTATTGTGGGAATTTTTTTTAATGCAAGTGAATATTTAGATATGTCTCTCCCTTTCCTAGATAAAAAGCAGCCTATCACGGGACTTCCCCGGCAGCCCAGCGATTAAGACTCTGCACTTCCACTGCAGGGGGCACGGGTTCGATCCCTGGTCAGTGAACTGATATCCCCCATACCATGCAGTGCGGCGGGGGGTGGGGGGGGAAGCAGCATATCACACCAGGTGTTCTGCATCTTGATTTTTTTTCACTTAGTAAAATATCCTGGAGATGGTTGCATCTCAGTATACAAACAGAGTCTTCATTCCTTTTCACAGATGCATAGTACTCCCTCGTGTGGCATAATATTGTAATATAATAAGAAATCCATATTTGGCCTTTGTCCCCAGATCCTAGCACAGAGCTCCTAAATCCCTTGGAATTTCCTGGGTGACAGGAGCATCTTTTGTTCTAATGAGGTGATTCTTGGTGGGCTCCTGGATAGTTTCAGGATGAGGGCCAGTCACCAGAAAGACCAAGCCATGATTAGAAGCTTGGAAATTTCAGCCCCACTCTGCCCCAACCTCAGGGAGAGGAAGGGGGCTGGAGATTGAGTTAATAATCAATCATGCCTACATAATAGGGCCTCCATAAAAATCCCTGACCTACAGGATTCGGCGAACTTCTGGGCCAGTGAACATACCCACTTGCTGAGAGAGTGATGCACCCCAACTGCACAGGGACAGAAAGCAGCTCCTGTACTCGGGACCTTTCCAGATCTTGATCTAGGGACGTTTCCATCTAGCTGTTCATTTGGATCCTTTATAATATCCTTTATAATAAACTGGGAAAGGGAAGTCAGGTGTTTCCTCGAGTTCTGTGGGTCATTATATCAAATTATTGAAACTGAAGGGGAGGGTCACAGCCAGATCAGACAAGTGTGGGTAACCTGGGGACCCACTACCTGCGATTTGCAAAAGAAGTAGAGGCAGGTGGGGCTGAGCCCTAACTCGTGGGGTCTGCACTAACTCTAGGTAATTAGTAGATTAAGTTCATTTGTAGGACACCCAGTTGATGTCCACAGAGAATTTTTGGTGTGGAAGACCCACACATTTGGTGTCAGAAGTGTTGTGAGTAGAGGGGACTTCCCTGGTGGCGCAGTGGTTGAGAGTCCGCCTGCCGATGCAGGGGACACGGGTTCATGCCCCGGTCTGGGAAGATCCCACGTGCCGCAGAGCGGCTAGGCCCGTGAGCCATGGCTGCTGAGCCCGTGAGCCACAACTACTGAAGCCCACTAAGCCTAGAGCCCATGCTCTGCAACAAGAGAAGCCACCATGATGAGAAGCCCGCGCACCGCAAGGAAGAGTAGCCCCTGCTCGCTGCAACTAGAGAAAGCCTGCGCACAGCAGCAAAGACCCAATGCAGCCAAAAGTAAAATTTTTAAAAAAAGAGGTGTTGTGAGTAGAGAAAGAGTTTTCCTTCCTGCGGACACACTGGAGTTTATTTCATCAGTTCCCTAATGATGTGTTGTTTCAAGTCTTTTGCTTTTACAAAGAGTGAGGCAGTGAGCCTTTTTGTATTTTTGCCAGTTGTACTGGTTTCTCCCTCTGTGGCCTTGGGTAAGGTTCTCCACCTCTCCAATCTCTGTATCTCCATCTATAACATGAAGATAAGTCAGTGCCCACCTCCCTGGGTGGATGTGAGGGATAGAGGAACCAACGCACGACATCAGCTGTTATCATTATTCATTTCTGTCCATGGCTCGGGGCTTTACGTCTCTCTGGCAGTGGCAGAAACCCTGACTTAGGAAGGGGCATTCCTGTGGTCTCCAGAGACTGAGCTTGGGGCGCATGGGTTTGGGTTAGACTCTCTCCAAAGCTTTCTATAGCTCTCCACTTGCAAAGGAACCAGGAATTCCCACACATGAAGCATCGGCTATCTCTGGCTAGTGAAATTTTCCAGGAAAGGAAAACTCACCTTGACACAGAAGCCACGCAGCTCACTTTTGCACCCCCAAAAGGGACAGAGATTGAGCTTTCCTGCTTATCCTCACTCCCAAAGTTAACACACAGCCTTTTCTCCTCTCTTTGGATGGGCTGCCAGGGGACGCACGCGTGCCACTCACTTCTGCGCCATGGAGAGGAGGGGTGCCTTTTTTTTTTTTTTTTTTGCGGTACGCGGGCCTCTCACTGCTGTGGCCTCTCCCGTTGCGGAGCACAGGCTCCGGACGCGCAGGCCCAGCGGCCACGGCTCACGGGCCCAGCCGCTCCGCTGCATGTGGGATCCTCCCGGACCGGGGCACGAACCCGTGTCCCCTGCATCAGCAGGCGGACTCTCAACCACTGCGCCACCAGGGAAGCCCGAGAGGAGGGGTGGCTATTTTATTGTGCAGCACCAATCATACACCCAATACGCTATACACACACACCACATATGGGCAAACGTGGTCCCTCTGAGGGCACACAAGCCAAATATGATGTGCCCTGTCTGCATACAACATGCTGATGGAAAGGACTAGACTGGGTTTCCAGGGAGGAGGGAAAGGCAAGGGCAGAAACTGCCCAGAGGAAACACGGCCACTGTTTGGGCACAGTGGAAACAGCACCAAACTTGGGTTCTATCCGTAGCTCCATCATATTTCCTAGAATTACGGGGGAGGTTGTAGAATAAGTGGTTAAAAAAAATGGGAAGGTTGTCTTACTCACACGGTCTTACTTCAGATATACCTGGGTTCCGATTACTAGCAGAAAAGACCAGACAACCTAGATACTCTGAGCTTCAGTTTCCTCATCTGTAAAATGGTCATCATCACCATCGTCTTCATCATCAACCTCCTTCAGATTTTTTTTTTTTTTTTGGCCACGACATGCAGCATGCAGGATCTTAGTTCCCCGACCAGGGATCAAACCTGTGCCCCCTGCAATGGAAGCTCGGAGTCTTAACCACTGGACCGCCAAGGAAGTCCCATACCTCCTTTAGATTATTGTGCGGATCAAGTGAGAGAATGCATATAAAGAGTTTAGCTCAGTCTGAGACACATATTAGATGCTCAGTTAGTGGTAACTGCTCCCACGATGATGACGATGGTGCTGATGATATATATGAATGTACTTGAGATGTCTAAGGAGTTGATGATGGTTATAATAACTACTTTCATGCAGCCCTTTAGATTTTGCATCTGTTTAGCATACTTCCTTTCTCAAGGGCATCTGATGCGTTTGGGACTCACAACAACCTCCCTCATAGGGGTTTTTATTTAACTGATGGGAAGCAGGAGTTCAGAGAGGTTGAGTGACTTGCCAAGACCGTGCAGCATAGAATTAGCAGAGGTTCCTCTGGCCTTTTTGTGTTTTTTCCTGGACCAGCAAATGACAGTAAAAATCAAGAGCCAGATTTCAGAAACTCTGGCTCTTTCAAGCCTCCCGTTCGTTTAATTGCTCAGGGATACCTTTTTCCCCTCCTTCCTCATCTGTGTAGCAGGGATTAATCACCCCCAGAAATCAAGAAATAACGAGCATGACTCACATGGCGAGTGTTTGCTGTGCAAGAAGCATTCTGTGCATTATCTGATTTCAACGCTGGCAGCGATCACACGCAGTGAATACCATGATTATCATGCTTTTACAGAGTAGGACGCTGGGGCTGAGAGAAGTCAAGTAATTTGCCCCAAGGTCACAAAGCTCAGTGGTAGAGCCAGGATTCAAACCTGTATCTGTCTGGCCATAAAGCTTAAGCTCTTACCGACATCACTAGCTCCCAGAAACTGCTCTGATGGTGAAAGTTTCTGCAACACCGGGAAAAGTCAGAGGGGCGTCCAGACGGGAGAACTGCTTGGCTGACCTCCATCCTGTCCAATACCTCTTCCAGCTCTGGGAGCTCCTGGTATGGTGGATGCATGGTCAGGATTGGCACTGGGTCAGAGCCCTAGGCATCTTCAGGGCCCAGAAGATCACAGCAAAGCCACAGGGCAGGTGCTGCCCCCTTCCCTGTTCGGCAGGCGGGAGGGACCAGGGGAGGCCTAGGGAGGGGCTTCTGCTGCCGCCCCTTTGTGCCCTCCCTTAGGGGCTCTTGTTTCCAGTCACCCCTGGGCCTCAAGGGGCAGCAGGAAGCCCTTTCTCCTCTCCCCTGCTGGCCTCAGTTGCTGCGCTGGGCTTCCAGCATCTGAAGGCATTGATTTAGGGGATGCAAATGAGGAAGCTGACTGTCAGAAGCAGACAGTCTCCCCGACACCAATGCATGGACCAACCGCAGAGAGGACCCAAGAATTCTCAATGAGCCCTGCTGTGGCTGGCTTAGCAGGAGCCAGGCAGGAGGCCCAGCACAGCCTGGGAAAGGCAGACAAGCAAATTTCAGGAAGGCGCTGGAGCGAGAAGGGCCTCCCTCGCCCTCCGCCCAGGCCCTGGGGGGCAGGGGCACCCTAGTGGCCTGGAGGGGAGGGAAGGGGGCCAGCTGAGGAGTCTGTTAATCCGACTCCCACCCTGGTCCCCCACAAGCCCAGCTAGGAGCCCAGATAGATGGGCGAGGAAACACTACCTGAACCGGAGGCCACAGGCTCAGTCCATTCCTGTGTCCCTGGGGCAAGACCTGGGAGCTGGAAAGAAGGAAGAAGCAGACGGGTGGCCAAGTATGAGCACAGGGAGCCCCAGACGCGCGGCAGTGGGTGGGGGAGGTGGAGGCTCTGCGGGGCGCTGGCTGGGCCGGGGGTGCCACGTGTTAGGATAGAAGCTCCGGCTGGCTGCCAGCAGGCCCGAGCAGGGCACCTTGCAGCTGAAGGAGGCAAGCACGGGCAGAGGAGGCTCCAGAAAGCTGTCCCTGGGGCTGAGGAAACACAAGGCCGCCTGCGTGCGGAAAGGGCAGAGGAGCTTGTATCTGCCCTTCTGAGGAGGGTTGCCATCTGCCCCCGGACTTGACCACCACCTCAGGAATAAGGACGAGAGATCCCAGCACCAGGCCTCAAGTTTCCAAAGCCGAACCCATCCTGCCCCAGGCCCCAAACAGCTGCCACTTGCATGTGAGTCATGCCCTGGTCACCAGACTCTCTGCCATCCTAGTGGGGGTGGGGGGGGTCAGCCAAAGCCCCCGTGTCAGGACTTGTGGAAAGCTCTGGATTCCTCACTCCTTCAACACCCTCATCCTGCCCACAGCTCCAAAGGCCAGCCTGGTGCCCGGCTCTGGACGGGCTCCAACTAGGGTGCCCGCCAAGCATCCCCCCTCCCCGCGTTTCCCCCCCAGCTCCCCTCGGAGCAGGGTGAAGGGGAAACGGATGTTAATTTGCTCGTCTTTGCTAATTTGAAAAGGAGCATAAACAGCGGAGCGCAGCCGCACGGCCCTGCTGAGGGTGTAGTTTAGGTCCAATTATGTGCTATTAGTCCATTTGCTCAGTGTTCCCACGGCATATTAATTGCAGATTTGGTATTGTGGCAATTAACACAATTACGGGCTCCATCTCTCTGCCAGGAGGCCACAATCCACATGCTTTTGGCCAAGGAGTTGGGCTGGTGAGATGGAGGGAGACTCCCACTCGGGAGAATGCCCACCATTATGGGTAGAATGTGTCTCTCCAAAGTTCGTTATGTTTAAGTCTTAACTCTTAGTAACTCAGAATGTGACCTTATGTGGAGGGGGTGGGTCTCGACAGAAGTAACCAAGTTAAAATGATGTCACTGTGGGTGGGCCCTAATCCAATATGACTGCTATCCTCATACAAAGGGGAAATGTAGCCGCGTAGAGGGAAGATGGATGATGTGAAGAGACATGGGAGAAGACAGCCATCTACAAGCCAAGGAGAGAGGCCGGGAGCAGATTTCTCCTTCACAGTCCGCAGCAGGACCAACACTGCCAACACCTTCATCCAGCCTCCAGAACTGTGAGAAAATGAATTTCATTCTTTCTTTTTTTTTTTTTTTTTTTTGGCTGCACCGCATGGCTTGCAGGATCTTAGTCCCCGACCAAGGATCAAACCCGTGCCCCCTGCAGTGGAAGCATGGAGTCCTAACCTCTGGACCACCAGGGACTTCCCTAGAAAATGAATTTCTCTTAAGTCACTTATGGTGTTTGTCAAGGCAGCCCAAGCAAACTCATAGACCCACCTCTATCCTATGCAGAGTTCCCCATGGGAGACAAGGAAGGCTCGGGAGTGGACACCAGTGATGCTGTCTGATTAGAAGGCTTGAGAAAGACTCAGCAGTGATAGCCAGCACCTCCCTCCTGCCCAGCACCTCTTCCCAGGGTTTCCCATCACTGTGGCCTCTGTTCTCCTGGCCCCCAAGCCTTTAGTCTCCACAGCACTGCTGTTGGAATTCCTCTGCACCCACCTCTGATTAGTCACCTGTCTGGCCAATCCTGGATGCGTCACCTCCTTTCCCTTTGTCATCCCCTAATCTTAATGACTCAGGATTACTTACCTTGTAAGGTAAACAGAGTATGTGTTATTTCCCGGGTTAAACCGGAAAATAGTCAGGTGTCTGCACAGGGCTTTCAGGCTCACAAGATACTTACCAAAGACCTGTTTCCATTCCACACTTGAAACCACCCTATGGGGGTTGGTATTATCACTCAGTTCACAGGTGGGGAAACTGAAGCTTGGAGAAATCACACACAACCCATAAGCAGCAGGGCTCAGGACTTGAGTTCTGTGTTCCAATAGGGGAGGGAAAAGCTAGATGAAAAGCTAAATGAAATGGATGTCTTTATTGCAGGACTTCTCAGAACCTTTAGTATACTGCGACTCTCCAAAAGAATGTGTACAGCATGTAGCATTTTCCGGCCTTCTTTTACTCTTGTGGGACACCTGCCATCCTAGGTAGGGGCTACATGACACCACAGTGCTGCTCTAGGATGGCAAAACCAGGTCTACATGTGGAAGAAGAAAACCCTGATCTCAAGGGGCAGGTCCTCTTCCTACCCCCGTGGCAGGTTAGCTGAGCACCCAGGATTGATGTCACCGTGGGATTTCTCACCATCTGGGGTTCAGCCAGCACCAGAGCCCAGTGGTGGACGGCTTGTCCCCGATCACACAGCATCATTCCCTTTAGGCACCACTGCTGTTCTGCATGTGGCCCTGGTGGCGATGATGCTCTCAAGAGCCTGTCCCACCCCGGTCACAGGAAGGGGATGTGGCTAAGGCCCCAGCAACTGTGATTGGTCCCAAGGTGGCACATTACCCAAGCAGGGCCAATCAGACACTGCCCTGGGATTGTTTGGGGCACTGAGGCTGCTGTAGGAGGAGGTCAGTCTGAAAGGTGATGATAAGACCAAATGGTGAAGCAGAAACAAGCAGCGATGGACCTAGAAGAGGAGAATCCCCTCAAAAGCAGTGAGTCTCCAGTTCCAGTCCCTGAGGCCCTGGTTCCTGCAGCAACTGCGTTCATCCTACAAACTTACCCCCAGAGCCTCCCCAGCGACGGGATCCAGTTGGAGATGGGTTTCTGCTGCCTTCAAGTCAGAAGGTTGTGACCACTGCACGTCCCTGAACCTGGGGTTGCTTTACCAGCCAAGACAGGCCCAACAGGGCTGTGGGTATGGGTTGCCACACAGGTGTCAGGGCCCAGCCCCCCTGAAACGTGCCCTGAGGCCTCAGCCAGAGAAACAGACCATGTCCTTCTCTCTGTAGGTCCCAAGTTTCTTTGTTTTTGTTCAGAAAATAGAGTCACTGTATCTGTGGGTCACAGAGGGCCCAGCAGAGGAAGCTATTTCAAGGTCAAGGTTATTCATTCATTTAACAAATCTTTATTGAGAGGCTGCAATATGTCAGGTACTGGAGACACAGCAGTGCAGAAGTCAGATGAGGTTCCTGTTCCCACGAGCTTACCTTCTAGTGGGAGGAATGAGAGATAAACAAGCAAAGGAAGAAATTCATGAATAAGGCTTTTTCAGATAAAGAAAATAAAAGAAAAATGGGATAGAGCATGTCAGGGAGGAGAAAGCAATATAGGGTGGTCAGTGAAGCCCCTTCAAGGGGGTGCTATGGTCTGAATGTTTGTGCCCCACCCCCCACCCCCAAAAATTCATATGTTGCAATCCTAACACCCAATGTGATGGTGTTAGGAGGTGGGGCTTTTGGGAGGTGATTAGGTCACGAGGGTGGAGGCCTCATGAATGGGATTAGTGCTTTTATAAAAGAGACCCCACAGGGCTTCCCTGGTGGCGCAGTGGTTGAGAGTCCACCTGCCGATGCAGGGGACATGGGTTCGTGCCCCAGTCCGGGAAGATCCCACATGCTGCGGAGCAACTAGGCCCGTGAGCCATGGCCGCTGAGCCTGCGCGTCCGGAGCCTGTGCTCCGCAACGGGAGAGGCCACGACAGTGAGAGGCAAAAAAAAGCAAAAAAAAAAAAAAAAAAAAAAGAGACCCCACAGAGCTCCCTCCTCCCTTCCACCTCGTGAGGACACCATGAGGGCTGGTGAGACCAGAACCTGACCATGCTGGCACCCTGATCTTGGACTTGCAGCCTCCAGAACTGTGAGAAATAAATTTCTGTTGCTTATAAGCCACCCGGTCTGTGATATTTTGTTGTAGCAGCCTGAACAGACTAAGACAGGGAGTGACACTTGAGCTGACATCTGAAAACTGAGGATTCAGCCATGTGGAGAAGAACTGCAGGTAGAGAGAAGAGCCAGCACACGAGCCCTGAGGTGGGGGCAGGCTCAGCGTGTCTGGGTGATGAGAGGAGACAAGGGGCTGGGTGTGGAGGGCAGGGAAGCATGGCAGGAGATGAGGTCAGAGGTTAGCAGGAGCCAGGTCACCAGGGCCTTGGGCTGCCTACCCAAGGGAGGGGAGATTTTTATCCTGCGTGCAAAGGGCAGCCACGGCCTTGCAGGGTACAGGGTGGGAATGCAGGCAGCCTTACTTGTGCTTTCTCGGGTACCAGAAAGGCAAGCAGCTCCCAGACACACGGTTTCAGGGGAGCCCTTGGGCGGTGAGCAGAACAGAGCCTTCTCTGATACAGCAAGAGTCAGAATGCCACTGAGCCTCAAAGGCTCGAGATCACCGGTGCTATCTAGCGGTCAGGAGAGGCCAGGTGATGCTGCCGAAACAAACAGGCCCAAGACCCTCAGGGCACAAAACAACAACACACTTCTTTCCTCGTTGGTAGACTGGCACAAGGGCTCTGCCAGGGCCCAGGCTCATAGGCCAGACACCTCTGGAACATTACCAAGCAGCTCTTAAAGCCTCCCCCTGAAATGGCCCAGCACTTCTGCCCACGTTGCATTGGCCAAAGCAAGTCAGGGCCACGCTTAACTGAAAAAAGAGGGGGAGGGGGACACAATCCTTTTGTGTGCCTGGAAGGGAGCGCTCGGGAGTGTTTGGGGAGCGGCACCAATGACTCCTACAAGCCCCTGCTTCACAGGTGGGAAACTGAGGCTCAGACACATGGGATGGAATCACTCCAGGTTAGTGGCGGAGGGAGGTACAGCGCCCAGACCCTGGGCACGGTCCAGTGCTCTCGGCGATGCCCCACCCCCTCCCCACCCTGCCCCAGCCTCCTCTTCTGCCTAATGACCTTTAAGAGCTTAATCTCATAAGCTGCTGGTGCCCTCCACATACAAGCATGAGCTCGTCCTCCCAACATCTCAGAGGAGGGACAGGGCACTAGGACACCCCCCTCACCCTCCTAGTCCCCCAGGACAAATGCTTGGGCCCTGAATAGATCACACAGCCTGGAGAGGGGGCGGCCAGAGCAGGCCCGAGCTAGTGCTGGCAGCTACCCATCCAGCAGCGGCAGCAGGAATCCGCCAGGCGGGCCAGGCGGTGAGGGTGCGTTGCCAGCTCTCCGGCAAATGCCCGGCTCCAGCCTGAACTCCCGGGCTTGCCCCGGCACATCGCCCCCCAGACGCTTTCGCCTTCAGAAGCAGTTTCCCGGGCTCCTCCAGCTGCCCCCTCTGGGTCTGGCTGCAGCGACCCCAGGGGACCCGCAGGCTTCTGCCACTGCCCTGCCCTGATACCCCGCCCCGCCCCCTGGGCCACACAACAGGCAAGGAGGACAGCCCCACGGGCAGGTGCCGGAGCTCCGAGGGACCCTTCTGACTGCCTGGGCTCCTGGCAACAGGCCTGAGTCCACCTCCTCCGTGACAAGGGTTTTGCTCCCTCCTAGGACACTGTGGCGTGTCTCCAGATCAGTCTGCCCGGGGGGCCTCCTCCGTCTCCACAGCGCACGGCTGGGTCCCTCTCATCACCCGCCACCTTCCAGCTCACACGCAGGAGGTCCTCAGCCGGTGTTTCAGGGGCCCAGCTGGGGCAGCTGGGCCGGGTTAACTCCCTGGAAGTCTGGAGAGGTCCGGGGGGCCAGCCAGAGGTCTCAGGGCTCCCCTCTGCAGCTGGCCACCTGAGCTAGGGGCACCTGTGGGAGCCACCAAGGAAGGTTCTAGACAGAAACCTTGAGGGGCCAGAGTCCAGGCTGCCACTCCCAGGGCATGGCCTCCCTGCGGCCTCAGCAGTTTCGGACGTGCTATGGGCGGGTGACTCAGCCAGAGGAAAGCCCACAGACCACCTTCCCCTGGGATGCTGGACCAGTTTCCCAGGGGGGCAAGCGGGCAGGGGCAGTCTGGCTGAGAAGGAGGTGGGTGGGCAGGGGCAGCCAGCCCCCCGCCTCCGGCCTCCCCCGGCCTCCTCTGGGCTGGAGTCTGGGGGTGAGGGGCGCAGAGTGTTTCTGAGGGCGCACAGCAGGGACTGCACAGCAGGCCTGGCCAGGAGGGGCCACGCCAGGCCAGGGAGGCCTGGCAGAGGCTGCCTTGGGCACCGTCAGAGCGTTGGGAGGGTCTGTGGAAACAGCTGAGGGTGAGGCTGGTGCCACTGTCAGCCGCCCCCTCATCCGGGCCCCTTCCCCATGCCCGGGCCTGGGCCTCTGGCTCCCTGGGGGGGTGGGTGTTTCTCTTGTGAGCCAGGACACGGGAGGGAGCGCAGGCTTTGGGAAACAAGGGCTAGTTTTACTGCCTCACTGTTTCCTCTCCCAGCGTCCCAGCTCCCGGCCAAGGTACAGCTCAGGCCTCCTCCTCTCACGGGCTAGGCTGCCAGGTGCCAGCGGCTCAGCCATCACCTCTTGCTTGCCGCTGCCTTCAACAGGCCGGGCTGCAGTGAGGACAGGAGGCTGTCCCTGCGCTGCCCACGGTGGCCCTGAGGCCATTGTAGCCGCCTTCAGCAGGCCGGGCTGCAGGTGAGGACAGGAGGCTGTCCCTGCGCTGCCCACGGTGGCCCTGAGGCCATTGCAGCCGCCTTCAGCAGGCCGGGCTGCAGGTGAGGACAGGAGGCTGTCCCTGCGCTGCCCACGGTGGCCCTGAGGCCATTGCAGCCGCCTTCAGCAGGCCGGGCTGCAGTGAGGACAGGAGGCTGTCCCTGCGCTGCCCACGGTGGCCCTGAGGCCGGGGAAGTGCACGGAGGGCCCCGGAGCCGGGCCTGGGAGGCCCATCACCTCGGCGGCATCTCAGCCAGAGTCTTGAGTGCGGCCTGCTCAGAAGAGGCCGCCTGAGGGGGGGTCAAGTTGCTGGTGCGTGGAGACAAAAAGAAAAAAAAAAGTGGACCAGAACTTTAGCCAGTTTTACTGTTTTGAAATTCCCTCTAGTGAACAAACACGTGCCCGACCCCAGGCAGGCTGCTCCCACGGGTGGCCCACCCTGGGCCCGCCACTGCTGGTGTCCACGCACTGCATCCAGACCACAGCCCAGGAGGCACGTTCCAGAGTAGGAAGCAGAGGCTTGGCGCCCTTCAGTGACTCGTCTGGGTCACGCAGCTGGTAACTGGCAGAGCCTGGGTTTGAACCCGGGTCTGTGCAGCTCCCGAGTCCAGCGTCCGGGAGGGCCTCCCCTGCCAGCGGCCACCCCGGGGACTGACGGGGGCTTTGCTCCACTCCACAGCTCTGGCTGGGGGACCTCAGGCCTGGGGGGTGGGGCGTGGGGGGATCTCTGATGAGGGAGGAGGGTCAGAGGGGGCTGGGCGCTAGTAGCCAGCGGCTCCATCTTCGGTCTGCTCTCAGGCGGAGCCAGCCGCTGTGGGAAGGAATCTCCGGCTGGGATAGGCTTTTCTTTAACCACTTGATCATGATCAAGGGTTTAATTTTATCCCCTTCCCTGGCTGCCTCGGATTCTATTTGGAGTTGAAGCACGAGCCAGTGAGCGGGAGGGTCCTTGGAACCCTGGCAGAATGGCCCACCCCCAGGCTCCGAGAGGCCTCTCCCTGCCTGTCCAGCCATGACAAGGTCCATCTGGGGGACCCCCCTCAGCTCTGTGGGCTCCGGAAGGCTGAGGGACTCTGCTCCAATTACAGCTCTTCCTGCGTGCAAAGCTGCTTAGCAGAGGGAGAGGCCCTGGGGGGCGGAAGCAGGAGGCAGCTCTGGCCTCAACAAGGGAGCCTCTCAGCTCTTTCATCCTCATCAGAAAAGCATTCAACAAGCACCTGATCGGACCTGAGGCTTGTTCCCCCCACGCACGGCCGGGAGCTGCAGACAAGGCCTTGCTCTGCGTGACTTATACGCAGGGAATATGGGGGTGGAGGACACCGTCACGGTGACTGAATGATGACCGCATGTGCTGACCACCCACTGTGGGCGGCTCACGCGGCCAAGCTTGTCACGTGCATTATCTCGTTCATTCTCAGCAACAGCCTTATAGAATCGATGCTCTGCTTTATTCTGTCTTTCCAGTGGTGGGTAATTTGGCCCAAGTCACACAGCTGCTTCAATCCCACCAGGTGGCCTGCAGAATTCTTGCTGTGGACACTTAATGTCTCCCCAGCCCCCAAAGACATAAAGACGTAACGATTTATACTATGGGAGTAAACAGCATAAAATGAGGTCAGGAAAGAACCATGTTTGTCCAGGGCTTTATTGGGTTCAAAGCATTTTCATGTAGTTTGTCAAAGGTCCACTAGTTTCTATTATTATTGCCATTTTATAGATGAGAAAAATCAGGCTGAGACCTGCCCAAAGGTACAGAGGGTCACAAACCCGGCCCATTGTCCCCAGATTCAGAGCTCTCCCACTGCCCTCACTTGGACATGGGTGTGCTTCAAGGTTGGACTGCCAGGTGCTGGCGGGGGGCTGTGAACAGGAAGAGTTAGGGCAAAGTGGAAGAGGAACTTATGCTAGAGAAACCAGCTTAGCCTGGAGAACTGCCAGGTCCGCACGAGGAGGCCTCAGAATGGGTGAAAGGCGAGAAGCACGCGTCAGAATGGACAAGTTGGGACAGCAGCTTCATCCTGGAGATGAGGGCTGAACCGAGGACCCAGCAATGGGTTAACCTGCCTGACAAATACCTGTTAACAACCTACTAGAGTCGCACACAACAGGGCTTGGAGAACAAGGGCAAGCACCAGAATGGCCCTGGGGGAAAGGTACTGGGCTGCCTGGCGACACAGGATTTACCCCAGTCCCAACCCGCCCCCTCCTGTCAAAGCTGGAAGTAGTGGCTATACGCATGGAGTCTGGGGTCAGACAACCTGGCTCCAAGTTCCGGCTGTACCATGCCGACCTTTAGCAAACTAGGTAACCCCCACTTCCTCATCTGTAAAATGGGGATAATAACATACTTAGCTCACACATGACTGAAGATGGTGTACATAAAGTACTACGCACCTGTACACACATAACACCCACCCAAGACACATTCACTGTGTTATTAAGACTGGGACACCAGGACTTCCCTGGCGGTGCAGTGGTTAAGCGTCCATGCTGCCAATGCAGGGGGCGCAGGTTCGGTCCCTGGTCGGGGAACTAGGATCCCACACACCGTGCGGCCAAAAGATTAAAAAAAACAATCCTTTATGCGGGTGTCACCTGCATAAAAGATGTTTGCGAAAACCCACCTCCTTCCATGGCCAAGGCCGAGGGCCCAGAGGAGGAAACTCTCAGAGGCTCTGGGGCTGTGCAGGTGCGGCGGGGCTCCCACAGGTGTGCCAACAAGGCGGCCACCTGCTGCACACTCTCCTCCTTCCCTGACTTCTCCGCCCCCGCCGCTCGGAAACCGTCCGTGAGGCTCAGTTCCAAGCCAAAGCGATGCACTGGCTGTATTCAAAAGGCATTTTACTGCCCTTGTCCTTTGATGAGGACTCTCTTTAAATTAGGACTAGCAGTCATGGTGCCCCAAGCCCCCAAGTCTTGTAAACACCACTCATTGCCCCAGAAGAGAAAGTTGCTTCATTGGATGGAGAAGTGTTTTTGGTTTTGTTTTTTTTGTTGTTGGGGGGGGGGGGTGGTTGGCAGGATCTCAGTCCCGAAGCAGGGATTGAACCCGGGCCACAGCAGTGAAAGCCTGAAATCCTAACCACTAGGCCACCGGGTAACTGCCAGGAGTGTTTTCTAACCACGGCCTCAGGATAGTCTAGGCGTAGCTCATCCTCCAAAACAGGAGTGGGCAGCCAGGAGAGAGCGAGCGAGCCAGGGAGACAGAGAGAGGAGGAGGGGGGGAGGGAAAGAGACTGCGAGGGCGGGGCCGGTGGGTGATGGGGGGGCGGTCCCCTGGGGCCCAGCGAGCTCCCCTGCTCCGGAAGCCGCCACCACTGAACCAGGTGCCCAGGAGGGATCGTTTTCCCCGTCACAAGGGGCCCTGTTCAAAGGCAGGAACAGCCTGGATAGCACTCACAGGTGCTATTCACTGCGGGGCCAGGGAGAAGGCTTCATTCATTCTCCACCACCCTCCCCCCAGGCCTGGGAAACACCAGCAAGTGCAGGTGCCCTGCCTCCCTCCTCAGCCCACCCTGGCCTCCCCCAGGCTCAGCCTGGCCCCCAGCTGTCTCAGGCCTCAGCAGTCCCAAGCCTGAGGTCCGGGTCTTTGCTGGCCCCTGCCCCTGTACCTAGGAAGGTGGACCCAGAAGGTTGCCTGCTGTGTGGGCTGACGGACCCCGGGAGACCCAGGCCTGCCCCCACAGTGTTCCCCCTTCCCCTGCTGAAGTAGCCTAATTCCCATCAGACAGTGCTGGGAGACTCCTCCCTCCCGGCTCCAGTGCCAGGCTCTCTGCTGGGGGCTGGGCAGGTGGTATCCGGGCCAGCCAACCCCTCCCTCTGCACGATGGCCCAGCTTAGAGGAGCTGATTAAGTCCAAGGTTAGCTACCGACAGTGCCACTCAGAACACCGGCTGGGGGTGGGGAGATTCTATACATCATTTCCCTAACATGAGTCCCTTGACACGTAGCTTTTGGCTAACACAGCTGTCTTTTTTTGTCTTTCTCCCAAGAACTGTAATTTCCTTCCTGGAAAAGGAAGTTACAGAGAAGGGCAGACCAACTCAATATAAGGCTGCGCATAAATTACCTGAAGGTAGAATGGGCTATCTTGTGAGGTAGTGAGTTCCCCAGTCCTACAGGGTATTCAAGCAAAGGCCAGACAAGCCCTTTCTGAGATGCTTCAGAGGGGACTCACACATCTGGCTACTACATGGGCTGCCAGACAACCTCCAACATCTCTTCCAACCCTAAGATTTAATTTTGTCGATTGTGCCGTCAGTCCCCATGTTCTATAAACCTCATAGCATTCAGCACCCAGGGAAACTCTTTGAAAAGGAAATAGAAGGACTGAGTCCATGTAAGCAGAAAAAAAATAAATAAAGACCTAAAATGGGACGATGAAGGGTGGAAATGAAAAATTGTAGAAAATGCTTCCAAAGCAAAAATTCCTCAAGCAGAAATGACTTTAGCTTCCGAACTTGAATATACAGCCAAACACCAACGGATCTTGTTTCTGGGACGATGGACGGATGGATAGTCTGTTTGGACTTTTGTTACAAGCATTCTAAGACCACTGCCATCACACAGGATGTTGGGGTGTCTGGATAGACGGGGTGCTCAGTGTCTGCTTGAGAGCATGGAGTGGGGAGGCCACGTCTGAGGATTACTGACCTCAGCCCAACTAGGACAATACTGGGAACCTCCAGGTCAAAAAGGGGGCTCACCCTTCCTACAGACGTGTCAGCTGGGGTGGGTAGATCTGGGAATTCTCCCAAACCCCCGGCTCCACTCCAGGTCATAGACAATTCAACTAGCAAACATGGTGTTTTCGCCCCTCCTCGGGGAGGGCGGGCCCCAGCAGCAGAGTCCACGTGATGCGGGGAAATCAGCTCATGAGCCAAACTATTAAAAATCTTTATTGTTAATTATTTTCTTCAACAGAAATATTTTTAGTTGAAATACGAAGCCACAGCAACATTTCCACTTTTCTTCTGCAGAAGATGAGACAGATCAGGGCCATCGCAAGTTACAAGAGGGAGGCCCATGACCCTGACAAGGACAGACTGGGGCAGGAACACACCGTCAGCCAGGACTCGGACCCTTGACGGGGGCTACAGGTACAAGGAGAGGGGCCAGCCGGCAACACTGGCAAAGACAGCTGATAACAGATGTTACAACCTGGGTGGTGGGGGGAGACTGAACAAAACTCACCTTTCCCCAGGGGCTCAGCTGGAGCTGCGGGCCACTGAGCTGGGAACGAGTACAGACACACATGTGTGTGTACACGCACTGCCCCCCCTGGAGGAGGATGCTCTCAGGCCCCTGCTGGGGTCCACAGTCCTTGTCCCCTGGGGATCAACGGCTTTTTCAGACTAATGGCCAGCTAGCCAGGGCGGGGGGCCCCTGTGTGTAGGAGGATGGGGTGTCTAGGTCGTGTCAAGTCCTCCGCTGGGGCAAGGCTCAGAGGAAGCTCAGAGCACAGTGTGAACGGCCACGGGGCCATGGGGCTCCCGGGGGCTGGGGCCCGGGACACGCTGGCGTTCAGCTCCCTTGCTCCACGACAGCCCCAAGCCCCGAGAAGGGGGAAGTTTGGCCCTTAGCGTCTTCTCCTGGCTCTGGGTACCGGGGGTGAGAAGGAGACCTCAGCCATCTACTACCTCCGGGATGGGGGTGGGAGGTCGCGGCGGGGGCGTGGGGAGGCTTCCCCTCCCCAGGCCCGCATCTTCCTCCAACTCCCCACCCAGATTCCACTCCCGCGAGAGATGCAGGGAGCAGGACAGGCCGCCTCCAGGGGGAGGAGGGCAGGTGGGAAGACTTGGGGCTCCTGCAGCCCTTCAAAGACCACTGCTCTGCAATGTCTTTCTGGGGGCGGGGTTGAGGGCCAGCCGGGTGGCACTCGCTCACTGAAGACCCAGCCAGCGGTCCCAGTGGGCACTTCATAAATAATGACACTGTCCCTTCCAGGCTGCTGCGGAGAGAGACCCTTCTGAAGGCAGTGCAGTGAAGGGCACGGCCTCGGATGAGAGAGCTCCCAGGGCTGGGCAGGACCCACTGCGCTGGCAGCGCACACCTCGGGAGGAGGCTGGGGGAGGTGGGAGGGTGCGTTTCGCGCCAAAGGCCTCCTGGGCCTTGTGAGCCAAGCTGGGGCCTTTGTGGGGGTTCTGGGCTCTCGGGCAGAGACCTCTGCTATGTTTCGCGGTCTCAGAGCTGGGAGCAGCTCCTGCCCCTTATAAGAGGAGCCCCCACCATGAGGCCTCAGGAAGTTGAATATGGAGGGAATGGCTCAGCGCGGGCAGGCTGGAGAGGCCCGGATGGCGCGTGTGAGCGATTCCATTCTCACCAAGGGATGCTGGCTGGTTGCCAACTCATGAAGTGATGCGTGTAAATCCTGGCTAATGGTCACCTCTAAGCTCTGGGCTGCTCGTTCAGGACAACACAAACCTCCTTGGGGCCCTGTTTTCCAGCTGTGGGCCCTGCTTGGCGTCCTAGGGGTCCCCTCGCTGATGGAGCCTGCTGTGGTCATTAAAGCAAAAGCACTCTCTAGGTGGACCCCCGGGCTGGAGAGGGCCCGCACGCAGCAGGGGGTGGGCAGCCCATGGCAACAGGAGTCATGGGTGAGCCAATGGGAAACCAAACACACATATCGAAAGCCAATCAAATGCAAACACAAAAAACACGTCAAAGCAGCAGCAGCAAGCTCTTTGTGTAATAAATATTGCAAAGCGCACTTGGTTTCTTTCTTTCTTTCTTTTTTCAAGTCAAATATAACAACCAACGTCCCAAACCCTGTTTTCAACATTCAAAAGAGAGGAGCTGTTGCCATCAGCAGAACACCTGCAGCCAATCAAAGAAAAAAAACCGTTTCCCATTAGCCAGCCAATCAAAATCCTTTTCCAGTTTAAGCAGCCAATCGGACCTCTTCACATTCCTAAAAAGTGACCGAAATAAAGCACCAGAGCTCGGAGAGCTTCCTGAGAAGCCATACACCGAGGCGCATTTTTTTTTTTTTTTTAAATAAGAGTCAGAAATAAAAAGGTTTGCGTTGGTCGAGATTTAAAAATAAAAAGGTTTCTTCCCGCAGCCAATCATGAGTCCGTCCCTTTAAGCCAATCGTAACTGCACCACTGGTATCTCCCTGGAGGATTCTGAGTGGCCGTGGGGCGGGACGGGAAGGGGTGGGGTGAGGGGGTCGGGGTAGGGAAGGTGACCCTCTGCCACTCAGCCGGTGAGGTCCACACAGATCTCCTGGCCTTTGCCAGCCTCCAGGGTATTCCAAGGGGTTTGCAGCTACTGCCTCCGGTCCTCCGTCTCCGACCTGGAAAACGCCATCACCACATCCTCTGCACCTGCAGACCAGGGTGAAAGAATTGCTGCTGGATGGTCCTCTGGCCCTGGGCTGCAACCTGGGACAAGGCGAGGAGGCTGCGGCCCCCGATGCAGTGTCAGTCAGTCCACTGTAGCGGGGTGCTTTCCGAGAACAAAGTGCTTCTGGGGGAGCCCACCTCCCCTCTGGGCCTGGGCCTCCCCTACAGCCTGGCCAGGGTAGGCCAGCAACCCTGCTGCACGGCTGTGGGCTGCAGGCCGCAGGGGCGAGGCTCAGAGGCTCGCTCAAGGCTACACGGTGAAGAGGTGAGCGTGCCAAGAACCCAGGCTGCTGTCCTGGAGCAGGGCTCTGCTTGTGACCCTTGCTCCAAGGTCACCAAAGCCGGGGGCCCTTGGGAACCTCTCTCTTCCTTCTTAAGACTCTTGTTTTGATCCCTTTGGAGGATCTTGCTCATAATTCCTAACAGCCAGTCCTCTTTGCCCAAACCCAGCACCTGCTCAGGGGAGCGCGGCCAGGCCCATTTCCAGCCCATGGTCGGCCCGGCTCCCATGGAGACAGATAATGGCCATAATCTTTTTGTTGTTATTTTTAATGGTGGATTTGAGGATTCTGGTCCAGGCACTCATGAAATCACTTCCTTTGTCTTGTTTTCCATAAGACAGGCTCTGACATGCAGCCAGAAAAGGCAGGAAGGAGGGAAAGAGCCTGAAATGCTGACCTGCCTCCCCCACCTGAAGCTGCTGGGCAGGAAGGACTGAGTGGCAGACCCTGCAGGGCAGGTGAGGTGACCTGCAGGTCCCACCCCACCTCCTGGGCCCGGACCCTGCCTGGGCCCTGCCACTTTCTCCCCTTTCCCCCTGCCCCCCCTTTTTTTTTTTTGGCTGCACAGCATATAGGATCTTAGTTCCCCAACCAGGGATCAAACCCGTGCCCCCTGCAGTGGAAACACGGAGTCTTAACCACTGGACCCCCAGGGAAGTCCCGCTCTCCCCTTTCTCTAAAGGATCGTTCTTGGTAGCACCCTGAACGTGAAGTAACAGTCAGTTGCCCATGGCCTTTTAGACAAACTTCTCTTCTGTTCCGCTGGAGGACTTCCCGGGGAGGGGGATCGGAGCAGCAGAAACAGGAAAGGCCACTGAGGGGCGCGCGGGCAGCGGGGCGCGGTGGGGCGGCGGACATGTGAAACGGAGTCAGGGAGAGGGCAGGACGCCACCACGGCCGGCCCCCACCCCGGGGCGTGGTGTCGGCCACCTCCGTCCACGCCACAGGGAGTCACCCCTTCCCACTGGCAGCCTCGTCCTGACCTCCTTCCTAACTGCCCTGCCACACGGAGGAGGCACGCAGGCATGGGTGCTGTAGAAGGAGGGCCCGTCCACAAGGATGTAACATTACAGGCGTGTCCTTCGGTTTGGGGCGCCAGAGGGCCAAGGTGCTACACAGGGGAGTAACCGTGCCACACATGCCCCATCTGCCTTGATGGGGTTCTGCTGTTACCAGTACAACCTCTATTCCTGCAAAGGGGAACGAGCTTCTAGAAAGGAGCTCAAATCATCTGACTCTTGGGATTGGGCTCCTTTGCTTGGGAAGCCCTACCAGTCCTTCCCCTGTCGTCCCGGGAACATTCTGTTCTCGCCTCAGTCCTCGGACCACGCAATACCACTGCGGCAGAATTTTCCTAGCAACCACAGAATCCAAGGTTACATCATACCCTGCACGGCAGCTGAGCTGGTTACCTAACAGATGCCGGCTTTTCCCGAGTGCCGCCTCTCCAGCTCGCTGAGCAGGAGGGGGCTGAAGAGAGACCACGAAAGGGGACTTGTGAGCAAAAGATGCAATGAACAGGGACAGCCCACTCACTTCTTTCCTTGCCCGTCTCGTGGGCTTTCTCGAAGGGACCTTGGGCCTCTGCAGGCACAAAAATAGCACCAGCTGCCCCAGGAAGGAAGAGTGAGTCTGCAGAGGGAATGGCCACTGGCTCCTTGGAGGAGCCCAGACTCGGGGGCTGCCCAGTGTGTGTAGCTGGGCTACACCCTGAGAGGTGGAGAAAGAAGTCACCTCCTCAAGGTCATGCAGGGACTCCAACAACTATTTAGCAAGACACCTGAGGCAGTGCTGCAACGCCAGCTGGTGGCCCCATCCCTGGCTGGGGTGGGGAAGGCTAGGAATCTGCAGCTCCCATTTATAGAGCCTCCCACTCTGCTGCTCGCTGGGTGCGGAAAGGGCCCACAGAGCTGCTGCCCATCCCTACTCTGTTCTGTTCCTAAAGGACTTGCTGTTTTCCAGGCCTCACCACCAGGGATCTGCTTTCCTTTGGGGCCCGAGCGGGGGCAGGCTCTTCCAGAGCATTGTCTGACCTGTCCTTATCACTGGCTGGCCTGGTACTCATCATTCAACAAGGGCCTGACCTGAGCTCACAGGCCTCTGGGCGAGGATGCTGCCCTTCCCTTTCCTCTTTTCCATGGAACTTGGGCCAGTTACCTAACAGGGAGGGTGAGCTGCTTAGTTAGTTATTAAGATTCAAGCTCTTAGAGCCTGAGAGCCAGGAGGGGTCTCCAAGGTTAACCCTCATGGTCCCTCCTTCTCCCTTAAAGGCTAGGATGTGGGGGTTCCTCAGATGCTCTCACTGTCCTGGAAACGCAGGACTCACAACAGGAAGATGTTACAAGGAAGCCAGCAGGCCGAGCCCACCGCCTCTGCGCCGTCAGCTAGGTTTACTATCCTGTTTTACCGACAAGGCTGGTCCACCCCACTGGTACCTCTGCTGACGCTGTCTGGACTTGGGTTCAGAGTTTGTCCTTTCTGTTTGTCCTTTCCCACCAGATGCCATGAGCACAGGAGGGGAGAAGATGATCAGTCTCTCCTGTTCCACACTCTCTGACCCATTAAAAGATAAAGCCAAAACCAGATGAAGACATCGCAAGGAAAGAGAACTACAGACCAGTCTCTCTTATGAATATAGATATTCATAATACCTATGATATGCAAAAATACTCACAAAATACTAGCAAATGGAATACATCAACATATAAAAAGGATTATTTACTCTGACCAAGTGACATTTATCCCAGGAATGCAAGGTTGGTTTAATATCCAAAAATCAATTAATGTAATATATCCTATCAATAGAAAAAAGGACAAAAACCATATAATCATCTGAATAGACATAGAAAACACATCTGGCAAAATTCAATACCCCTTCATGATAAAAACACCCAACACACTAGGAATAAAAGTGAACTTCCTCAATCTGATAAAGGGCATTTACTAAAAACCCACAGTTATTATCATACTTAATGGTGAAAGATTGAAAGCTCTCCCCCTTCAAGATTAGGAACAAGAAAACAATGTCCACTCTCACCATTTCTATTCAATACTGTGTTGAAGGTTTCTATCCAGGGCAATTTGGCAAGAAAAAGAAATAAAAGGCATCCAAATTGGAAAGAAGTATTGATAAAACTATATTTGTAGATGACATGGATCTTACATATAGAAAATCCTAAGGAAGCCACTAAAAGACTATTAGAACTAATAAACAAGTTTAAGTTGCAGGATATAAGGTCAATGTACAAAAATCATTTGTATTTCTATAAACTAGAAATGACTAATCTGAAAATGAAATTAAGAAAACAATTTCATTTACAGTAGCAGCAAAAATAATAAAATACTTAGGAATAAATTTAACAAATGAAGTATGAAATTTGGACTCTAAAAAGAACAAAACATCAATGTCTTAAAACATCGCCGGATGAAATTCAACACAATTTCTATCAAATCCCCGCTGCCTTTCTTGCAGAAACTGACAACCTGCTCCTAAAATTCATATGGAAACGCAAAGGATGCAGAAGAGCCAAAACAATCTTGAGAAAAAAGAACAAGGTTGGACCCACACTTTTGAATTTCAAAACTTACTACAAAGCTACTGTAAACAAGTTTGGGTGGAAATTGGCATAGATCAATGGAATAGAATTGAGAAGCTGGAAATCAACCTTCCCATTTATGGTCAATTAAGTTTTGACAAAGGTGCCGAGGGTTCAATGGGAAAGAACTGAACAAATGGTACTGGGACAACGAGATATACTCCCATGTAAAAGATGAAGTTGAACCCTTACCTTGCACCATATACAAAAATTAACTCAAAATGGAGGAATGACCTAAATATAAGAGCTGAAGTTATGAAACTCTTAGAAGAAAACACAGG